>NC_041381.1:51928140-51987182 GCF_002162155.2 Triticum dicoccoides | reverse complement strand
CACCACCATGGCGCAGAATGATCATCTGCCACTACTCTTCAAGTTTGGTGAAGTCGACTCCGAGCCAGAGGAGATAGAAAATAAGGAGGAATGGGGCCTCATGGACATGTCCCAGAATGAGCTGGCCGCGGCGGTTGCTGCCCCTGCTCCCATCCCTGTGCCCGCGCTAGCGACCATCCCCGTAGAATTGACGGGCTGGTCATCGAGCCCTATTGCAGAGCTGGAAGCCGCGGGCGTCAGCGAGGTCTCCACGGACCTGCGCGAGCTTGTGTACATGCCAGCGCCAGCGCCCGTGCCCATGCCCGTGCACGCCCCTCCACCCACCGTTGCACCGGGCCCCGTGCGTTTGGCTGCACCCTCCGCGCCCGTGCACGCTGATAACCCACAAGTATAGGGGATCGCAACAGCTTTCGAGGGTAGAGTATTCAACCCAAATTTATTGATTCGACACAAGAGGAGCCAAAGAATATTCTCAAGTATTAGCAGTTGAGTTGTCAATTCAACCACACCTGGATAACTTAGTATTTGCAGCAAAGTATTTAGTAGCAAAGTAGTATGATAGTAATGGTAACAGTGGCAAAAGTAAAGATAGCAGTTTTGTAGTAGTTGTAACAGTAGCAACGGAAAAGTAAATAAGTGAAGCACAATACGTGAAAAGCTCGTAGGCATTGGATCAGTGATGGATAATTATGTCGGATGCGATTCCTCATGTAATAGTTATAACATAGGGTGACACAGAACTAGCTCCAGTTCATCAATGTAATGTAGGCATGTATTCCGAAAATAGTCATACATGCTTATGGAAAAGAACTTGCACGACATCTTTTGTCCTACCCTCCCGGGGCAGCGGGGTCCTAATGGAAATTAAGGGATATTAAGGCCTCCTTTTAATAGAGTACCGGACCAAAGCATTAACACATAGTGAATACATGAACTCCTCAAACTACGGTCATCACCGAGAAGTATCCTGATTATTGTCACTTCGGGGTTGTCGGATCATAACACATAATAGGTGACTATAGACTTGCAAGATAGGATCAAGAACTCACATATATTCATGAAAACATAATAGGTTCAGATCTAAAATCATGGCACTCGGGCCCTAGTGACAAGCATTAAGCATAGCAAAGTCATAGCAACATCAATCTCAGAACATAGTGGATACTAGGGATCAAACCCTAACAAAACTAACTTGATTACATGGTAAATCTCATCCAACCCATCACCATCCAGCAAGCCTGCGATGGAATTACTCACGCACGGCCGTGAGCATCATGAAATTGGTGATGGAGGATGGTTGATGATGACGACAATGACGAATCCCCGTCTCCAGAGCCCCGAACGGACTCCAGATCAGCCCTCCCAAGAGAGATTAGGGCTTGGCGGCGGCTCTGTATCGTAAAACGCAATGAAACCTTCTCTTTGACTTTTTTCTCCACGAAACGGAATATATGGAGTTAGAGTTGAGGTCGGTGGAGCATCAGGGGGCCCACGAGACAAGGGGGCGCGCCCAGGGGGAGATGGCGCGCCCCCACCCTCATGGATAGGGTGTGGGACCCTGGCCTTGATTCTTTCGCCAGTATTTTTTATATTTTCGAAAAGTTATCTCCGTCGATTTTCAGGTCATTCCGAGAACTTTTGTTTTCTCCACAATAAACAACACCATGGCAGTTCTGCTGAAAACAACGTCAGTCTGGGTTAGTTTCATTCAAATCATGCAAGTTAGAGTCCAAAACAAGGGCAAAAGAGTTTGGAAAAGTAGATACGTTGGAGACGTATCAACTCCCCCAAGCTTAAACCTTTGCTTGTCCTCAAGCAATTTTGTTGATAAAATGAAAGTGATAAAGAAAAACTTTTACAAACTCTGTTTGCTCTTGTTGTTGTAAATATGTAAAGCCAGCATTCAAGTTTTCAGCTGAGATTATGAACTAACCATATTCACAATAACACTTAGGTCTCATGTTTACTCATATCAATAACATAATCAACTAGCGAGCAATAATAATAAATCTCAGATGACAACACTTTCTCAAAACAACAATAATATGATATAACAAGATGGTATCTCGCTAGCCCTTTCTGAGACCGCAAAACATAAATGCAGAGCACCTTTAAAGATCAAGGACTGACTAAACATTGTAATTCATGGTAAAATAGATCCAATCAAGTTATACCCAATATAAACTAATAGTAATGAATGCAAATGACAGTGTGGTCTCCAGCGGGTGCTTATTAATAAGAGGGTGATGACTCAACATAAAAGTAAATAGATAGGCCCTTCGCAGAGGGAAGTAGGGATTTGTAGAGGTGCAAGAGCTTGATTTTAAAATAGAGATGAATAACATTTTGAGCGGCATACTTTCACTGTCAACGCAACAACTATGAGATGGCGATATCTTCTATGCTACATACATTATAGGCGGTTCCCAAACAGAATGGTAAAATTTTATACTCCCCCACCACCAACAAGCATCAATCCATGGCTTGCTCGAAACAACGAGTGCCTCCAACTAACAACAGCCCTGGGGGAGTTTTGTTTAATTATTTTGATTTGCTTTGATCTTTTTGATCATGGTACTGGGCATCCCGGTTACCAGCCATTTTCTCGTGAATGAGGAGAGGAGTCCACTCCTCTTGAGAATAACCCACCTAGCATGGAAGATACAGACAACCCTAGTTGAAACATGAGCTGCTCGAGCATACAAAACAGAATTTCATTTGAACGTTTGGAGTTTGGCACATAAAAATTTACTTGGAACACCAGGTAGACACCGAATATAGGAAGGTATGCTGGACTCATATGGAATAACTTTGGGGTTTATGGAGTTTGGATGCACAAGCAGTATTCCCGCTTAGTACAGGGTGAAGGCTAGCAAAAGACTGGGAAGCGACCAACTGAGAGAGCGACAACAATCATGAACATGCATTAAAATTAATTTACACCAAATACAAGCATGAGTAGGATATAATCCACCATGAACATAAATATCGTGAAGGCTATGTTGATTTGTTTTCAACTACATGCATGAACATGTGCCAAGTCGAGTCACTCGAATCATTCAAAGGAGGATACCATCCCCTCATACCACATCATAATCATTTTAATAGAATGTTGGCACGCAAGGTAAACCATTATAACGCATAGCTAATTAAGCATGGCACAAGTAACTATGATCTCTAATTGTCATTGCAAACATGTTTATTTCGAATAAGCTGAATCAGGAACGATGAACTCATCATATTTACAAAAACAAGAGAGGTCGATTTCATACCAGCTTCTCTCATCTCAATCAGTCCATCATATATCGTCATTATTGCCTTTCACTTGCATGACCGAACGGTGTGTATAATAATAATAGTGCACGTGCATTGGACTAAGCTGCAATCTGCAAGCATTCAATTCAAGAGAGAAGACAAAGTAATATGGGCTCTAAGTTAAATCAACAATCATGCATATGAGAGACACTAAACATTTTAAATATGGCCTTCTACTCTTGACCCCCAAAGGAAAGAAAAGAAAATAAAACTATTTACACGGGAAAGCTCCCAACAAGTAAAAGAAGAACGAGAAATCTTTTTGGGTTTTCATTTTAATTTCTACTACAAGCATGGAAATTAAACTAACTATTTTTTTTGGTTTTTCTTAAGGTTTATCAAACACACAAGAAGAAAGCTAGAAAAAGAAATTAAACTAGCATGGATAATACAATGAAAGAGTATGAGCACCGACAACTAGAATAGTGTGTGAACATGAATGTAAAGTCGGTGAGAAATACGTACTCACCCAAGCTTAGGATTTTGGCCTAAGTTGGTCTAATGCCAAGAACCACGACTACTCTCCCCGGTGTACTGAGGAATGTCAGCAGGATACCACTGACTAGCGATCTCCTCCGGATCCCATTGATAAGATGATGGACGATAAGGGTCCAGCGGAGGTTCCGACTCAGGCTCTGGAGCAGATGCCTGGCCTTGATGAGCGTACACCACTGTAACACCCCGAGATTCATACTACATTAACTCCACACTAATGATGCCATGTCATCATAATTATTTTTGCTAATCCTCACTTTCTTTTAAACCAAGCTAAAGTCCAAATTCTAATGCCAAGCGAAATAAATTTTTTATTATAAATCAGTAAATTAAAAATGTTCATTAGGTTCAAAATATTCACTACATGATTGTCTTGCCTTAGCAAACAATTTTGGAGTTGTTTATAATGCCCCTGGACTTTATAACAGTGGATCAACCGTCAAGTAATTGACTTTCAATTTCTAAAAATAGTTAAATTGTCCCAATATAAATTGAAATTGTTTGGGCAACCCCCAGGTTTTGCATTGCAATTATGTGCAAATGTACATGCTCAACAAAATTCATTTGATAGTTGAAACTAATTAAAACAGAAGCCAACAATTGAAAATAAAAGGGAAAAGCCCTACTCTACTGTGCACGTTGGCCTACTGCCAACAGTGTTGGCCTAGCCCACCTCCACTGTCGTCTCCTTCCCCTGTTCATCGAAGGTGTGCTGGAGGCAGCGCGTGCGTCCGTACCACGGATGGCCACGCGGCGGCCATCCACCACATCCCCGACGCGTATTAGGTCACCCTCAACACCCCCGGAACCCTAGCCCCCTCATTTTCTTCCTCCTCAAGCCGCTCCGCTCGATTTGCTCGATCCCGAATGCCATCGCCACCACTGCCTCGTCGCCGTCTTGGCCAAAGGCCTCCTTGCAAACCAGGAAGACACCAAGAGAAGTGCAGTCGTCGACTTCGTCGACTACACCACCGGATCGGGGCGGAGGAGCTGCAGCAACGGCACATGTGCCCGCTTCCCCCCGCTGGAATCTGCCTCGGCCGCGACCTTGATCCGTCGTCGATCGAGCCTCACCGCCCCCTCGACCTCCTCCGGCTGCCCCGAGTCGCTCCTCGTCACCGATGTGAGCAGCAACTCCGTCCTCCCCCGTTTCCCCCTTTCCCCTTCGGATCGGGCGCCTTAGGCTGCCGTCATCGCCGCGCCCGGAGCCACCGGAGGCCGCGCTCACCGCCCCGTCGCCGTGCAGAAGCCGCACCCGCTGTTGCGCCTCCTTGCCCTGGCCGTGCCCTTGCGCCTCGCCGCACATGCACGCGCGTGCCTGGCCCGCACTCGCCCGTGTGCTCCGGCTCGTCGCCTCCGATGTCTATGCTATGTCTCGAGCTTGTGTTGGTTTTCCTTGAAGAGGAAAGGCTGATGCAGCAATAGTAGCATAAGTATTTCCCTCAGTTTTTGAGAACCAAGGTATCAATCCAGTAGGAGGCTCCTCAAAAGTCCCATGCACCTACACAAACAAACAAAGAACTCGCAACCAACACAATAAAGGTGTTGTCAATGCCTTCACGACCACCTGCGAAAGTGAGATCTGATAGAGATAGTATGATAAGATAAATATTTTTGGTATTTTATAATATAGATTGGAAAAGTAAAGATGCAAATAAAAGTAGATTGAAAGCTTATATGATAAAAGATAGACCCGGGGGCCATAGGTTTCACTAGTGGCTTCTCTCAAGATAGCATAATTATTACGGTGGGTGAACAAATTACTATCGAGCAATTGATAGAAAAGCGAATAATTATGAGATTATATAGGCATGATCATGTATATAGGCATCACGTCTGTGACAAGTAGACCGACTCCTGCCTACATCTACTACTATTACTCCACACATTGACTGCTATCCAGCATGCATCTAGAGTATTTAATTCATAAGAACAGAGTAACGCATTAAGAAAGATGACATGATGTAGAGGGATAAACTCATGCAATATGATATAAACCCCATCTTTTTGTCCTCGATGGCAACAATACAATACGTGCCTTGCTACCCTTATTGTCACTGTGTAAGGACACCGCAAGATTGAACCCAAAGCTAAGCACTTCTCCCGTTGCAAGAAAGATCAATCTAGTAGGCCACACCAAACTGATAATTCGAAGAGACTTGCAAAGATAACTCAATCATACATAAAAAAATTCAGAGGAGATTCAAATATTTCTCATAGATAAACTTGATCATAAACCCACAATTCATTAGATCTCGACAAACACACCACAAAAAGAGTTACATCGAATAGATCTCCACAAGAGAGGGGGAGAACATGGTATTGAGATCCAAAAAGAGAGAAGAAGCCATCTAGCTAATAACTATGGACCCGAAGGTCTATGGTAAACTACTCACAACTCATCGGAGGGGCTATGGTGTTGATGTAGAAGCCCTCCATGGTCGATTCCCCCTCCAGCGGACCGCCGACGAAGGATCCAAGATGGGATCTCGCGGATACAGAAGGTTATGGCGGTGGAAATTGTTTTTCGTTGGCTCCCTGGATGTTTTCGGGGTATGCGGGTATATATAGGAGGAAGAAGTAGGTCGGTGGCCGCTCGAGGGGCCCACGAGATAGGGGGGGGGCGCCCAGTAGGGGTGGGCGCACCCTCCACCCTCGTGGCCGCCTCGGCTGCTTCTTGGCTTGCACTCCATGTCCTCTGGATCACGTTTGTTCCAGAAATCATGCTCCCGAAGGTTTCATTCCGTTTGGACTCCGTTTGATATTCCTTTTCTTCGAAATACTGAAATAGGCAAAAAACAACAATGCGGGTTGGGCCTCCGGTTAGTAGGTTAGTCCCAAAAATGATATAAATGTGTAAAATAAAGCCCATAAACATCCAAAACGGGTAATATAATAGCATGGAACAATCAAAAATTATAGATACATTGGAGATGTATCAAGCATCCCCAAGCTTAATTCCTGCTCGTGCTCGAGTAGGTAAATGATAAAAACAGAATTTTTGATGTGGAATGCTACCTAGCATAATTCTCAATGTAATTTTCTTTATTGTGGCATGAATGTTCAGATCCAAATGATTCAAAATAAAAGTGCATATTGACATAAGAAATAGTAATACTTCAAGCATACTAATCAAAGCAATCATGTCTTCTGAAAATAACATGGCTAAAGAAAGTTCATCCCTACAAAATCATATAGTTAGGCTATGCTTCATTTTCATCACACAAAAATGCTCCCAAATTCTACACCCCCGATGACAAGCCAAGCAATTGTTTCGTACTTAAATAATCTCAAACTTTTTCAACCTTCACGCAATACATGAGCGTGAGCCATGGATATAGCACTATGGGTGGAATATAATATGATGATGGGGATTGTGTGGAGAAGCTAAAAAAAGAGAAAGTCTCATATTGACGAGGATAATCAATGGGCTATGGAGATGCCCATCAATTCATGTCAACATGAGGAGTAGGGATTGCCATGCAACGGATGCACTAGAGATATAAATGAATGAAAGCTCAACATGAGAAACTAGTGGGTGTGCATCCAACTTGCTTGCTCACGAAGACCTAGGGCATTTTGAGGAAGCCCATCGTAGGAATATACAAGCCAAGTTCTATAATAAAAAATTCCCACTAGTATATGAAAGTGACAACATATGAGACTCGCTATATGAAGAATATGGTGCTACTTTGAAGCACAAGTGTGGAAAAAGAGATGTAACATAGCTCCCTTTTTATTTAGTTTCTTTATTTTCTTTTTTTTGGGCCTTTCTTTTTTTTCTTTTGGCCTTTCTTATGTTTTCTTTTCTTTTTTTCTTTGGCCTTTTTTTTCTTTTTTTCTTTTTTTTGGGGACAATGCTCTAATAATGATGATCATCACACTTTTATTGATTTACAACATATGAATTACAACTCGAAACTAGAACAATATATGACTCTATATGAATGCCTCCGGCGGTGTACCGGGATGGTGCAATGAATCAAGAGTGACATGTATGAAAAAATATGCATGGTGGATTTGCCACAAATATGATGTCAACTACATGATCATGCAATGGCAATATGACAAAAGTAATGCGTGTCATGATGATAAACGGAACGATGGAAAGTTGCATGGCAATATATCTCGGAATGGCTATGGAAATGCCATAATAGGTAGGTATGGTGGCTGTTTTGAGGAAGATATAAGGAGGTTTATGTGTGATAGAGCGTATCATATCACGGGGTTTGGACGCACCAGTGAAGTTTGCACCAACTCTCATGGTGAGAAAGGGCAATGCACGGTACCGAAGAGGCTAGCAATGATGGAAAGGTAAAAGTGCATATAATCCATGGACTCAACATTAGTCAAAAGAACTCATATACTTATTGCAAAAATTTATAAGTCATCAAAAACCAAGCACTACTCGCATGCTCCTAGAGGGATGGATTGGTAGGAAAAGACCATCTCTCGTCCCCAACCGCCACTCATAAGGATGCACAATCCAAGGACACTTCATGTTTCAAATTTGTTACACAACTTTAACCATACGTGCATGCTACGGGACTTGCTAACTTCAACACAAGCATTATTGAAACTCATAATCACCCAACTAGCATGACTTTAATATCACTACCTCCATATCTCAAAACAATTATCAAGTATCAAATTGATCATAGCATCCAATTCACTTCCTATGATAGTTTTTATTATACCCAACTTGGATGCCTACCATTCTAGGGCCAATTTTATAACCATAGCAAATACCATGCTGTTCTAAGAGACTCTCAAAATAATATAAGTGAGGCATGAGAGACTAGCAATTTCTACAAAATTAAGCCACCGCCGTGCTCTAAAAGATATAAATGAAGCACTAGAGCGAAAACTATCTAGCTCAAGAGATATAAGTGAAGCACATAGAGTATTCTAATAAATTTCAATCAAGTGGGCTTCTCCCAAAAGGTGTGTACAGCAAGGATGATTGTGGAAAACTAAAAAGCAAATACTAATATCATACACGACGCTCCAAGCAAAACGCATATCATGTGGCGAATAAAAATATAGCTCCAAGTAAAGTTACCAATGAACAAAGACGAAAGAGGGGATGCTTTCCGGGGGCATCCCCAATCTTAGGCTTTTGTCTACTCTTAAATATCTTGGGGTTCCATGGGAATCACCAAGCTTAGGCTTTTTCCACTCCTTATTCCATAGTCCATCAAATCTTTTACCCAAAACTTGAAAAACTTCACAACCCAAAACTCAACAGGAAATCTCATAAGCTCCGTTAGTGAAAGAAAGCAAAATCACCACATAAGATACTGTAATAAACTCATTATTTATTTATATTGGTGTTAAACCTACTGTATTTCAAGTTCTCTATGGTTCATACTGTTGGAAATATGCCCTAGAGGCAATAATAAAAGTATTATTATTATATTTCCTTGTTCATGATAATTGTCTTTTATTCATGCTATAACTGTATTATCCGGAAATCGTAATACACGTGTGAATACATAGACCACAATATGTCCCTAGTGAGCCTCTAGTTGACTAGCTCGTTGTGATCAACAGATAGTCATGGTTTCCTGGCTATGGACATTGGATGTCGTTGATAACGGGATCACATCATTAGGAGAATGATGTGATGGACAAGACCCAATCCTAAGCATAGCACAAAGATCGTGTAGTTCGTTTGCTAGAGCTTTGCCAATGTCAAGTATCTCTTCCTTTGACCATGAGATAGTGTAACTCCTGGATACCGTAGGAGTGCTTTGGGTGTATCAAACGTCACAACGTAACTGGGTGACTATAAAGGTGCACTACAGGTATCTCCGAAAGTATCTATTGTTTTATGCGGATCGAGACTGGGATTTGTCACTCCGTGTAAACGGAGAGGTATCTCTGGGCCCACTCGGTAGGACATCATCATATGCGCAATGTGACCAAGGAGTTGATCACGGGATGATGTGTTACAGAACGAGTAAAGTGACTTGCCGGTAACGAGATTGAACAAGGTATCGGTATACCGACGATCGAATCCCGGGCAAGTAACATACCGATAGACAAAGGGAATTGAATACGGGATTGATTAAGTCCTTGACATCGTGGTTCATCCGATGAGATCATCGTGGAACATGTGGGAGCCATCATGGGTATCCAGATCCCGCTGTTGGTTATTGACCGGAGAACGTCTCGGTCATGTCTACATGTCTCCCGAACCCGTAGGGTCTACACACTTAAGGTTCGATGACGCTAGGGTTATAAAGGAAGCTTGTATGTGGTAACCGAATGTTGTTCGGAGTCCCGGATGAGATCCCGGACGTCACGAGGAGTTCCGGAATGGTCCGGAGGTAAAGATTTATATATAGGAAGTCCTGTTTCGGCCATCGGGACAAGTTTCGGGGTCATCGGTATTGTACCGGGACCACCGGAAGGGTCCCGGGGGCCCACCGGGTGGGGCCACCTGCCCCGGTGGGCCACATGGGCTGTAGGGGGTGCGCCTTGGCCTACATGGGCCAAGGGCACCAGCCCCAAGAGGCCCATGCGCCTAGGGAACCCTAGAGGGAAGAGTCCTCGAGGGGGAAGGCACCTCCGAGGTGCCTTGGGGAGGATGGACTCCTCCCCCCCTCTTGGCCGCACCCCTTTCTTGGAGTAGGGGGCAAGGCTGCGCCTCCCCCCTCTCCCCTGCCCCTATATATAGTGGAGGGGAGGGAGGGCATCCCCACCTGAGCCCTTGGCGCCTCCCTCCCTCCCGTGACACCTCCTCCTCTCCCGTAGGTGCTTGGCGAAGCCCTGCAGGATTGCCACGCTCCTCCATCACCACCACGCCGTTGTGCTGCTGCTGGATGGAGTCTTCCTCAACCTCTCCCTCTCTCCTTGCTGGATCAAGGCGTGGGAGACGTCACCGGGCTGTACGTGTGTTGAACGCGGAGGTGCCGTCCGTTCGGCACTTGATCATCGGTGATCTGAATCACGACGAGTACGACTCCATCAACCCCGTTCACTTGAACGCTTCCGCTTAGCGATCTACAAGGGTATGTAGATGCACTCTCTTTCTACTCGTTGCTGGTCTCTCCATAGATAGATCTTGGTGATTCGTAGGAAAATTTTTGAATTTCTGCTACGTTCCCCAACAGTGGCATCATGAGCTAGGTCTATTGCGTAGATTCTTTGCACGAGTAGAACACAAAGTAGTTGTGGGCGTTGATGTTGTTCAATATGCTTACCGTTACTAGTCCAATCTTGTTTCGACGGTATTATGGGATGAAGCGGCCCGGACCGACCTTACACGTACTCTTACGTGAGACAGGTTCCACCGATTGACATGCACTTGGTGCATAAGGTGGCTAGCGGGTGCCAGTCTCTCCCACTTTAGTCGGAACGGATTCGATGAAAAGGGTCCTTATGAAGGGTAAATAGCAATTGGCATATCACGTTGTGGTCTTGCGTAGGTAAGAAACGTTCTTGCTAGAAACCCATAGCAGCCACGTAAAACATGCAACAACAATTAGAGGACGTCTAACTTGTTTTTGCAGGGTATGCTATGTGATGTGATATGGCCAAAAGGACGTGATGAATGATATATGTGATGTATGAGATTGACCATGTTCTTGTAATAGGATTCACGACTTGCATGTCGATGAGTATGACAACCGGCAGGAGCCATAGGAGTTGTGTTTATTTTTTGTATGACCTGCGTGTCATTGAAGAACGCCATGTAAACTACTTTACTTTATTGCTAAACGCGTTAGTCATAGAAGTAGAAGTAGTCATTGGCGTGACAACTTCATGAAGACACGATGATGGAGATCATGGTGTCATGCCGGTGACAAGATGATCATGGAGCCCCGAAGATGAAGATCAAAGGAGCTATATGATATTGGCCATATCATGTCACTACTCTATTTGATTGCATGTGATGTTTATCATGTTTATGCATCTTGTTTGCTTAGAACGATGGTAGTAAATAAGATGATCCCTTACAACAATTTCAAGAAGTGTTCTCCCCTAACTGTGCACCGTTGCTACAGTTCGTCGCTTCTAAGCACCACGTGATGATCGGCTGTGATGGATTCTTACGTTCACATACAACGGGTGTAAGACAGTTTTACACAGCGAAAACACTTAGGGTCAACTTGACGAGCCTAGCATGTGCAGACATGGCCTCGGAACACGGAGACCGAAAGGTCGAGCATGAGTCGTATAGTAGATACGATCAACATGAAGATGTTCACCGACGTTAACTAGTCCGTCTCACGTGATGATCGGACACGGCCTAGTTGACTCGGATCATGTGATCACTTAGATGACCAGAGGGATGTCTATCTGAGTGGGAGTTCATAAGATGAACTTAATTATCCTGAACATAGTCAAAAGACCTTTTGCAAATTATGTCGTAGCTCGCGCTTTAGTTCTACTGTTTTAGATGTGTTCCTAGAGAAAATATAGTTGAAAGTTGATAGTAGCGATTATGCGATCAGTAGAAAGCTTATGTCCCTAATGCACTGCTTAGTGTGCTGAACCCCAAACGTCGTTTGTGGATGTTTCGAACATCGAACATACACGTTTTGATAACTACGTGATAGTTCAGTTAAATGGTTTAAGTAGAGGCACCAAGAAGTTTTCGAAACATCGCGGAACATATGAGATGTTTCGAGGGCTGAAATTAGGATTTCAGGCTCGTGCCCACGTCAAGAGGTATAAGACCTCCGACGATTTTCTTAGCCTGCAAACTAAGGGAGAAAAAACTCAATCGTTGAGATTATGCTCAGATTGTCTGAGTGCAACAATCACTTGAATCGAGTGGGAGTTGATCTTCCAGATGAGATAGTGATGTTTCCCCAAAGTCATTGCCACCGAGCTGCTAGAGCTTCGTGATGAACTATAACATATCAGGGATAAATAAGATGATCCTTGAGGTATTCACGATGTTTGACACCGCGAAAGTAGAAATCAAGAAGGAGCATCAATTATTGATGGTTGGTGAAACCACTAGTTTCAAGAAGGGCAAGGGAACAAAGGGATACTTCATGAAACGGCAAATCAGCTGCTGCACCAATGAAGAAACCCGAGATTGAACCCAAACCCGAGACTAAGTGCTTCTGTAATAAGGGGAACAACCACTGGAGCAAGATTACCCTAGATACTTGGTGGATGAGAAGGCTGGCAAGGTCGATAGAAGTATATTGGATATACATTATGTTAATGTGTACTTTACTAGTACTCCTAGTAGCACCAGGGTATTAGATACCGGTTCGGTTTCTAAGTGTTAGTAACTCGAAACAAAAGCTACGGAATAAAACGAAGACTAGCTAAAGGTGAGCTGACGATACGTGTTGGAAGTGTTTCCAAGTTTGATGTGATCTAACATCGCACGCTCCCTCTACCATCAAGATTAGTATTAAACCTGAATAAGTGCTCTTGCACCTAAAGGAATGGTTTATTGAATCTTGATCGTAGTGATACACATTTTCATGCCAAAAGATATAAGATAGTAATGATAGTACCACTTGCTTGTGGCACTGCCATGTAAGTCATAATGGTATAAAACGCATGAAGAAGCTCCATGTTGATGGATCTTTGGACTCACTCATTTTAGAAAAGTTTGAGACATGCGAACCATGTCTATTGGTGTATACGCATGAAGAAACTCCATGCAGATGGATCGTTTGGACTCACTTGATTATGAATCACTTGAGATATGCAAATCATACCACATGGGCAAGATGACTGAAAAGCCTCGTTTTCAGTAAGATGGAACAAGATAGCAACTTATTGGAAGTAACACATTTTGATGTGTGCAGTCCAATGAGTGCTGAGGCATGCAGTGAATATCGTTATGTTCTTACTTCACAGATGATTCGAGTAGATGTTGAGAATATTTACTTGATGAAACACAAGTCTGAATTATTGAATGGTCCAAATAATTTCAGAGTGAAGTAGAAGATCATTGTGACAAGAGGATAAAATGTCTATGATATGATCATAGAGATGAATATCTGAGTTACGAGTTTTGGCACACAATTAAGACATTGTGGAAATTGTTTCGCAATTAATACCGCCTGGAACACCATAGTGTGATGGTGTGTCCGAACATCATAGTTGCACCCTATTGGATATGATGCGTACCATGATGTCTCTTATCGAATTACCACTATCGTTCATGGGTTAGGCATTTGAGACAACCACATTCACTTTAAATAGGGCACCACGTAATTCCGATGAGATGACACCGTATGAATTATGGTTTAGAGAAACCTAAGTTGTCGTTTCTTAAAGGTTTGGGGCTGCGACGCTTATGTGAAAAAGTTTCAAGATTAAGCTCGAACCCAAAGCGGATAAAATACATCTTCATAGGACACCCAAAACAGTTGGGTATACCTCCTAATTCAGATCCGAAGGCAATATGAATTGTTTCTAGAATCGGGTCCTTTCTCGAGGAAAGGTTTCTCTCGAAAGAGTTGAGTGGGAGGATGGTGGAGACTTGATGAGGTTATTGAACCGTCTCTTCAACTAGTGTGTGACAGGGCACAGGGAGTTGTTCCTGTGGCACCTACACCAATTGAAGTGGAAGCTTATGATAGTGATCATGAAGTTTCGGATCAAGTCACTGCCGTACCTCGTAGGGTGACAAGGATGCGTACTACTTCAGAGTGGTACGGTGATCCTGTCTTGAAGGTCATGTTGCTAGACAACAATGAACCTACGAGCTATGGAGAAGCGATGGTGGGCCTGGATTCCGATAAATGGCTTGAGGCCATAAAATCCGAGAGAGGATCCATGTATGAGTACAGATGGATTTCAAAAGGAAGACGGACAATGATGGTAAATGTCACCATTAAGAAAGCTCGACTTGTCGTTAAGATGTTTTCCGACAAGTTCAAGGAGTTGACTACGATGAGATTTTCTCATCCGTAGCGATGCTTAAAGTCCGTCGGATTCATGTTAGCATTGGCTGCATTTATGAAATCTGGCAGATGGATGTCAAGACAAGTTTCCTTACCAGTTTTTGTAAGGAAAGGTTGTATGTGATACAATCAGAAAAGTTTTTGTCAATCCTAAGGATGCTAAAAGGTATGCTAGCTCCAGCGATCCTTCTAAGGACTGGAGTAAGCATCTCGGAGTTGGAATGTACACTTTGATGAGATGATCAAAGATTTTGGGTTTGTACAAAGTTTATGAGAAACTTGTATTTCCAAAGAAGTGAGTGGGAGCACTATAGAATTTCTGATGAGTATATGTTCTTAACATATTGATGATCAGAGATGATGTAGAATTTCTAGAAAGCATATAGGGTTATTTTTGAAAGTGTTTTTCAATGGAAAGCCTGGATTAAGCTACTTGAACATTGAGCATCAAGATCTATAAGGATAGATCAAAATGCTTAATAATACTTTCAAATGAGCACATACCTTGACATGATCTTGAAGGTGTTCAAGATGGACCAGTCAAAGAAGAAGTTCTTGCCTGAGTTGTAAGGTATGAAGTTAAGACTTAAAGCTCGACCACGGCAGAATAGAGAGAAAGGATGAAGGTCGTCCCCTATGCTTAAAACGTAGGCTCTTCAGTATGCTATGCTGTGTACTGCACCTGAAGTGTGCCTTGCCATGAGTCAGTCAAGGGGTACAAGAGTGATCCATGAATGGATCATAGGACAGCGGTCAAAGTTATCCTTAGTAACTAGTGGACTAAGGAATTTTCTCGATTATGTAGGTGGTAAAAGAGTTCGTCGTAAAGGTTACGTCGATGCAAGCTTGACACCTATCCGGATAGCTCTGAGTAGAGATACCGGATACATATAATGGAGCAACAATTTAGAATAGCTCCAAGTAGAACAGTTATTTGGATTAGCTCCAAATAGAGCGTGGTAGCTACATCTAGGAGATGACATAGAGATTTGTAAAACACACACGGATCTGAAAGGTTCGGACCCGTTGACTAAAACCTCTCTCACAAGCAACATGATCAAACCTAAAACTCATTGAGTATTAATTACATAGTGATGTAAACTAGAATACTGATTCTAGTAAACTCTTGGGTATTAGTCACATGGCGATGTGACCTGTGAGTGTTAATCACATGGCGATGTGAACTAGATTATTGACTCTAGTGCAAGTGGGAGACTGTTGGAAATATGCCCTAGAGGCAATAATAAAAGTATTATTATTATATTTCCTTGTTCATGATAATTGTCTTTTATTCATGCTATAACTGTATTATCCGGAAATCGTAATACACGTGTGAATACATAGACCACAATATGTCCCTAGTGAGCCTCTAGTTGACTAGCTCGTTGTGATCAACAGATAGTCATGGTTTCCTGGCTATGGACATTGGATGTCGTTGATAACGGGATCACATCATTAGGAGAATGATGTGATGGACAAGACCCAATCCTAAGCATAGCACAAAGATCGTGTAGTTCGTTTGCTAGAGCTTTGCCAATATCAAGTATCTCTTCCTTTGACCATGAGATCGTGTAACTCCTGGATACCGTAGGAGTGCTTTGGGTGTATCAAACGTCACAACGTAACTGGGTGACTATAAAGGTGCACTACAGGTATCTCCGAAAGTATCTATTGTTTTATGCGGATCGAGACTGGGATTTGTCACTCCGTGTAAACGGAGAGGTATCTCTGGGCCCACTCGGTAGGACATCATCATATGCGCAATGTGACCAAGGAGTTGATCACGGGATGATGTGTTACGGAACGAGTAAAGTGACTTGCCGGTAACGAGATTGAACAAGGTATCGGTATACCGACGATCGAATCTCGGGCAAGTAACATACCGATAGACAAAGGGAATTGAATACGGGATTGATTAAGTCCTTGACATCGTGGTTCATCCGATGAGATCATCGTGGAACATGTGGGAGCCATCATGGGTATCCAGATCCCGCTGTTGGTTATTGACCGGAGAACGTCTCGGTCATGTCTACATGTCTCCCAAACCCGTAGGGTCTACACACTTAAGGTTCGATGATGCTAGGGTTATAAAGGAAGCTTGTATGTGGTAACCGAATGTTGTTCGGAGTCCCGGATGAGATCCCGGACGTCACGAGGAGTTCCGGAATGGTCCGGAGGTAAAGATTTATATATAGGAAGTCCTGTTTCGGCCATCGGGACAAGTTTCGGGGTCATCGGTATTGTACCGGGACCACCGGAAGGGTCCCGGGGGCCCACCGGGTGGGGCCACCTGCCCCGGGGGGCCACATGGGCTGTAGGGGGTGCGCCTTGGCCTACATGGGCCAAGGGCACCAGCCCCAAGAGGCCCATGCGCCTAGGGAACCCTAGAGGGAAGAGTCCTCGAGGGGGAAGGCACCTCCGAGGTGCCTTGGGGAGGATGGACTCCTCCCCCCCTCTTGGCCGCACCCCTTTCTTGGAGTAGGGGGCAAGGCTGCGCCTCCCCCCTCTCCCCTGCCCCTATATATAGTGGAGGGGAGGGAGGGCATCCCCACCTGAGCCCTTGGCGCCTCCCTCCCTCCCGTGACACCTCCTCCTCTCCCGTAGGTGCTTGGCGAAGCCCTGCAGGATTGCCCCGCTCCTCCATCACCACCACGCCGTTGTGCTGCTGCTGGATGGAGTCTTCCTCAACCTCTCCCTCTCTCCTTGCTGGATCAAGGCGTGGGAGACGTCACCGGGCTGTACGTGTGTTGAACGCGGAGGTGCCGTCCGTTTGGCACTTGATCATCGGTGATCTGAATCACGACGAGTACGACTCCATCAACCCCGTTCACTTGAACGCTTCCGCTTAGCGATCTACAAGGGTATGTAGATGCACTCTCTTTCTACTCGTTGCTGGTCTCTCCATAGATAGATCTTGGTGATTCGTAGGAAATTTTTTGAATTTCTGCTATGTTCCCCAACACATACCACTTAATACTAGCCATAGATGCAATAAAATAAGCAAACAACACACGAAAAATAGAATCTGTCAAAAACAGAACAGTCTGTAGCAATCTGTAACTAACGCAAACTTCTGGAACTCTAACAATCCTACCAAAATAGGAAGTCCTGGGCAATTTGTCTGTTGATCTACAGCAAAATAATCAACGCAAAAGCACGTTTCTGTGATTTAACAAAACTAATTTCGTGCGCCCAAAGTGTCTGTTTTTCAGCAGAATCAAATTAACTATCACCGTAGGCTATCCTATAGGTTCTACCTGGCACAAACACTAATTAAAACATAAAAACACATCTAAACAGAAGGTAGATGCAAAATTTATTACTAAACAGAAACAAAAACAAAAAACACAAATAACATTGGGTTGCCTCCCAACTAGCGCTATCGTTTAATGCCCCTAGCTAGGCATAAAAGTGAAGATAGATCTAAGTAGTGCCATATTTGGCACTCAATTCCTCAATAGAGCACTTATAATCTTTAGGGGTTTCTCCCTTTTTAGCAATGATTAAACCCTTAGGCAAGAAATCAAGAAATTCATTTGTAGAAAAAGGTTCCTTAATGATAGAGAGACAATTGGGATGCACACTTATTGATTTGAGATCCGCATTCCCCTTACTAGAAGATTCACCCTTATTTTTAGGAACATAGATATATTTGGCAGTTTCTGTAGGAGGATTTGGGGTGTTTTCACGGAAGAAAACGCCGACCCTAAGTTGGTAATGATATCCTCAAGTTTATCGATTCTTGCAGAGTCTAGATCTAGTTTTTCATTAACTATAGGTTTTTTCTCTTTAAAAAATTTCAAAGTAACTCCAACCCTAGATCCATATTGGGTGATATGATTATGAATCTTTTTATCCAAATTTTCAATCAACTCAATAGTGGCAATTTTATTTTCAATAATCTCAAGCCTTTGCATCACATGTTCTAAAGTTAAAATAGTTCCATTAACCAAAAGAGGTGGTGGGCCAAACAAATCTAACATAGCATTATAAGCATCAAACATATGGCTACTCAAGAAATCCCCTCCGGTAACGGTATCAAGAACGCATATATTCCAAGGAGTAATGTCTACATAAAAATTATAAAAGAAGTACGGAAGTAGAAACTTCCTAGTAGATTTATTTTGAGCATTGCAAATTCTATGCCAAGCATCTTTTAAATTTTCTCCCTCCCTTTCCTTAAAATGAAGAATTTCATGTTCGGGAGTGATAACAAGGATAGGTGGACTAGCCATTAAGACAAGGTCGATCTAACACACGAGCAAACGGAAAAGGCAAGCGAAAGAGAGAGAGGTTGGGAAAGAGAGGGAAAATAAAACGGCAAGGGTGAAGTCGGGGAGAGGAAAACGAGAGGCAAATGGCAAATAATGTAAATGCGAGGGAGATGAGTTTGTGATGGGTACTTGGTATGTCTTGACTTTAGCGAAGACCTCCCCGGCAACGGCGCCAGAAATCCTTCTTGCTATGTCTTGAGCTTGCGTTGGTTTTCCTTGAAGAGGAAAGGGTGATGCAGCACTAGTAGACTAAGTATTTCCCTCAGCTTTTGAGAACCAAGGTATCAATCCAGTACAAGGCTCCTCAAAAGTCCCACGCACCTACACAAACAAACAAAGAACTCGCAACCAACGCAATAAAGGGGTTGTCAATCCCTTCACGGCCACTTGCAAAAGTGAGATCTGATAGAGATAGTATGATAATATAAATATATTTTTGGTATTTTATAATATAGATTGGAAAAGTAAAGATGCAAAAAAGTAGATTGAAAGCTTATATGATAAAAGATAGACCCAGGGCCATAGGTTTCACTAGTGGCTTCTCTTAATATAGCATAAGTATTACGGTGGGTGAACAAATTACTGTCGAGCAATTGATAGAAAAGCGAATAATTATGAGATTATCTAGGCATGATCATGTATATAGGCATCACGTCCGTGACAAGTAGACCGACTCCTGCCTGCATCTCTACTATTACTCCACACATCGACCGCTATCCAGCATGCATCTAGAGTATGAAGTTCATAAGAACAGAGTAACGCATTAAGAAAGATGACATGATGTAGAGGGATAAAGTCATGCAATATGATATAAACCCCATCTTTTTATCCTCGATTGCAACAATACAATATGTTCCTTGCTACCCTTATTGTCACTGGGTAAGGACACCGCAAGATTGAACCCAAAGCTAAGCACGTCTCCCATTGCAAGAAAGATCAATCTAGTAGGCCAAACCAAATTGATAATTCGAAGAGACTTGCAAAGATAACTCAATCATACATAAAAGAATTCAGAGGAGATTCAAATATTTCTCATAGATAAACTTGATCATAAACCCACAATTCATCGGATCTCGACAAATACACCAGAAAAAGAGTTACATCGAATAGATCTGCACAAGAGAGGGGGAGAACATGGTATTGAGATCCAAAAAGAGAGAAGAAGCCATGTAGCTAATAACTATGGGCCCGAAGTTCTGTGGTAAACTACTCACAACTCATCGGAGGGGCTATGGTGTTGATGTAGAAGCCCTCCATGGTCGATTCCCCCTCCGGCGGACCGCTGACGAAGGCTCCAAGATGGGATCTCGCGGATACAGAAGGTTACGGCGGTGGAAATTGTTTTTCGTTTGATCCCTCGATGTTTTCATGGTACGTGGGTTTATATAGGAGGAAGAAGTAGGTCGGTGGCCGCTCGAGGGGCCCACAAGATAGCGGGGCGCGCCCTGTAGTGGTGGGCGCACCCTCCACCCTCGTGGCCGCCTCGGCTGCTTCTTGTCTTGCACTCCAAGTCCTCTGGATCACGTTTGTTCCAAAAATCATGGTCCCAAAGGTTTCATTCCGTTTGGACTCCGTTTGATATTCCTTTTCTTCGAAATACTGAAATAGGCAGAAAAACAGCAATACGGGCTGGGCCTTCGGTTAGTAGGTTAGTCCCAAAAATGATATAAATGTGTAAAATAAATCTCATAAACATCCAAAACGGGTAATATAATAGCATGGACCAATCAAAAATTATAGATACGTTGGAGACGTATCGGTCTACTACTCTGTTGCCGGGCTCGCCCTGCCTGCGTTGCCTCGCTGTTGCGTGCGCCGCTAGCTCTGCCTGAACTACCGCCGCCTGGCCGCGTCCACCGCCACTCCGACCACGCCCAGGTCGGGCCCCGCCCCGCGTGTGGCCTCGCCTCCCCGCCAGCTGCTCTTGTTGCTGGCCATGGCCGAGCAGCCATGTGTGCGTGCGTGTGTGTGTGATTACTGTGGTTTGGTGATTAGGTTAGGATTAGATTGGGAATTAATTAGCCTAATATGACACTGAAAGTAGGCCCCACCTAGCTAATTAGATTAACCAAAAAAATCAGTTAGAACTTTTAGTCAATGACAACTGGGTCCCACTGGACCCAGTTGACCAGTCAATGCTGACTGGGTTTGTCTCTGCCAATAACATGTGCCCCCCTGACCTTGTTGACTAGTCAAACTAGACTAGTTGACTGCTGACTCAGCACCCTCCTGACCCCACCTTTCATACTCAGAGGCTAGCTACTGCTAAGCATAAAAGTATTTTCAGTTTGCTTTCTAATTAAATGAATTTCACTAATTTCAGAAAATGCTTTAAACTTCGATAAATCATAGAAAATAATCCGTAACTCAGATGAAAATGTTTTCTACATGAAAGTTGCTCAGAAAAACCCAACAAATCCGAAAACACGACCCGTTCAACTGTCACCTGCCCCTAGCATGCTGAACATGGAACCGATCCCTCTCTTATCATCTGTCTGAAAAACGTCAGACATCGGGAAACCCCTCCAGATGTTTTCCCTCACCGTCTGCAACCTCTAGCACTACGTTAGTTCACCCCTAACACCGCGTATTTCCATGTTATGCTTTATGATGCTTTGTTTGCTTTATATTTATTGTTTCTTCCCCCTCTTCTATCTAGTAGACCCCAAGACCGAAGTTGCCATTGTGATCGACTACGTCGACGATGACCCCTCCTTGCCAGAGCAACCAGGCAAGCCACCCCTTTGATCATCCCGATATCGCCCATTCCATATTCTCATGCTTGCATTAGAATTTGCTATTGTTATTGTTTGCTCCTATTCTGAAGCATAGCCTGCTTTTGTAACTGGCTTATTGTTACCTTACCTGCTTATCCAAAACTGCTTGGTATAGGTTGGTTAGTGATCCATCAGTGACCCCCACCTTGTCCTTGTTGCCCAAGCTTCATCATCGAAGACCCGATCAACGGGATCGAAGACCAGGCCTCGGCACCACACATCACTTTCCCTTAGTTGCTCGACACTGCCGGGTTACTATCGAGTGCCAAGGGTGAGACCTCTACAACACTTCTGATGTTAACCATGTAGTGTAGCTATTCGGTCGTGGTCATCGAGGGTGATTCCACCTTAACCACTTCCGATACGACACTGTCGTGCAACCCCTCAAGTGTGAACCTCGGGGGTGATTCCTCTTATGTTCACCTTGATGATTACATCGAGTGGAATTCACCGGGGGTGATTCCTTGGGTTTTTCCCTTGATGTTTGAACACACAGATACTTGGAATTTACCACTATTACTTGGAAAGGTGGGTCGACCCTGACGGGTACCCGCGAGTGATGTGGAGACGGGTTGACCTGGAAGGTGCCCGCGAGATACTTACGAGGCGTGGCCGGGCATTCCTAGCCCTTGCCGCAAGTCCTTGAGATGGGGCAATGGGGTCACATCTTTCGTGAGTCTCTTCTTGTTACCGCGTGTTCCTAATCCACTACGATTTGGATATTTGATCCGAGGGGCCTCTGGCCTGATAGCACTAACCATCACATTGGCATAGTATGGGCGTTCTGCATCGTATACATCAGCCGAAGCTTAATAGACGTCAGCGACTGAGCGGCGTGGGCCGGGTTGGACTGGTAAGCACCTGTCTTTTTGAAGGAGGTAGCTAGGTCTGCTCACCGGCCGCCCACGCAACATGCAGGAGTTCCCGGGGCGATGGCCCATGACCCCTGGGGGCATGGGTTTAGTCCGGCGTGCTGACCTCTCTATTAAGCCTAGGTCGGGTTGCAGAGTATTGTTTGGCCGAGGCTGGGCATGACCCAGGAAAGTGTGTCCGGCCAGAGTTAAGCGAGCATGATGGGTAAGTTGGCGCACCCCTGCAAGGAAGAAAACATCTATCAATAGTCGGTCCTACGGTAATGGACACTTGGAGTTGTATCCCGATCGATACAACTAGAACTGGATACTTGTGATGAGAATTGGATTGTGATGACAATTGGATAGTATGGCTCTAGGATTGCTTTCTCGCAGGGAGTCGAGAAAGGATCTCTGGCCGAGGTTGATAACACTACTACTACTTTACTTTATGCTACTCTACTCCCTCCTGTTTGCTGCAAGATGGTGGTTTCCAGAAGATGCTAGTCTTCGATTGGACTAGGCCTTCTCTCTATTCTGGCATTTCTACAGCCCAGTCCACATATACAGCTTTCCTTTGATAATGTTGCATATGTAGTGTAGATCCTTGCTTGCGAGTACTTTGGATGAGTACTCACACTACTAGAAAAATGCCTGCTAGTGGCACACCTGTTTTGGCCATTAATGGCGCACTACAGGTGCGCCACTAGCATCACGCCATTAGAATACTAATGGCGCACCACTGGTGCGCCATTAGTATACCAGATATTAATGGCGCACCTATAGTGCGCCATTAGTATGCCTAGAGGTGCTCCACTGGTATTCCCTCTAGGTGCGCCACTAATAGCCTTATAGGTGCACCACTAGTAATAAAGGAAGGTGCGCCACTAATAAAGGCTTAAATGCGCCACTAGTAATGTATTTGGAAAACAAAAGAAAGTCCAAATTTATAGAAAACAACCTATAAGGAAAAATAATTTAAAAACAAAAAATGAAATAGAATCATAATTTTTATTATAGTAAGAATATTACAATGTCTTTACAAGTATCCAATAAAAGGAAAATTGCAAGGAAATAAAAGAAAATCCTAAAACTATCTTCTAGTAATCTTTTCTTCTTTTTCTTCACTTTATCCTTGCAAAATGTAACAAAATAAACAGAAAGACAAACAAATTATTTATAACATGTCAATACTTTCATTTTTTATGCAGAATTACATGGTGTGAATATTGTATGAGTAAGATTATAATGGAAATGAATTTTGGTAGGAGCCCACTTTCGACGAGTATTTATCTGACAGAGTTAAATAATCAGGGCATTTACCTTTTGATAATATTATTATACTATACTACCAGTATACTACTCCACTTGGATTTTTTAGATGAGCGGATCTGAGATAGACATCTGTTCAAGTGGCTATAGGTAGGCTTGAAGAATTCTCATCGGCTCAAGTGGCTACAGGTAGTCGCACAGCTGGAATATAGACTACTAGTACTATTTGAAAAGAAAACAAGAGCAAATCTGAACGTACTAGTCAGATCCGATCACATTGAGCTAGAAAGAAAATTCATCAGGAAATAGATGGCCGGCGACTTACTTCCAGACGTTGAGGATCTCGTTGTGCCCAGCGAAGACGCTGCGGAGCGCGTCACGGACGGACTGCTCACAGCAATAGCTGCCGCAGATGAACTCGTTGTCCTGCAGGTTGTCCAGCAGCCAGGAATTAAAGATAGGAGGGCTAGAACTGAAAGAACTAACATCTTAGAAAGCAACAGGAGATAATTCATATATGCAGAATACATATGAAGTGGTCTTCACAAAATTTGTTGAAACATGAACGAAATGTTTAAGCAGTACCAATGATACATGTCAAATTAATTGTTCCTGTCATGACAATGTAAAAGTAGTACTTGCATGCCAATGAAGACTTGCTAGTGTCAGATTCTATGTGCCAAGTTCACTTGTTATGCCATTATTCATGATCTGAACTTTATCCTCAACAAAATAAAATAACAGTTGATCCATGCGAATGATACTTAATTTTGAAGCTACTGTTAATTTATAAACTGAGTTTGTAAATTCAGAAACAGAAAATTCTATTAGGCTACTGTTAACTGAATTTTGGAGTGTATACTTAACAAAGGATTCATTTGAATGTAAAGTCAAATTAAAAAAATTTGTTCATGGGGCAGCAGCACTAAGAACTGAAAGAAAAAGGTGCAGAACAAAGCTACTGAAAAACAATATCAGAAGTAGTGCAGACGCTGTTGAGGCGCTGACTGAACCATTGATAGTATTACCATTCTTCTTTTTTGCGTCCATTAGCGTGAAAGTGAGGTTACAACCCTGCAATCGACGACGACGAAGACTAGGTTGCTGCTGCTGCAGGACAAAAATGTGGAAAATGTTATACATGTAGTTACCAATCCAAGATGCGGAACATAAAAAACGGTCCTCTGACAACTCGAGACACGTGACTGGTTTTGCCAGTATCAAATTCAACGCAGGGCACATATGTGAAAATAATGTTATTACATGTGGGCACGACTTGAAAATACAGTATGTACGATTTTGAACTGGGCATTACGGGGATAGTTTGAAGATGTAGAGATTTGTGTTATACCACAATCTGAGTCCCCTCTGGTGCTTACACAGTCTGGCATTCAGTAGCTTTGCGGCTATTGATGATTTCTGCCACAACAAGAAGGAAAAATAGGGGTTACTAGGAGTAGCTTCCCCATCTGAACCAGATACTGCCTGTACATCACAGGACGGCCTACTGAGGCATCCTTTGGCCATGCAAAGCACTCTAGCAAGCACTAGAACATCAGGCCTGAACAATCACCTCTATCTCTCTCAAAAGGCCTGTCTACCCGGTGCTGGGACTTGCTAGGGAGTGACAATGATGTACTGATCCCAGAAACAGAGACAGAGGGAGATCTATTCAAGCTAAAACCGTTGGAAACAAGAAGACTGTTGTTGCAAAACTATTCTCTACAGATATGTGTGAGATATCTCAGGTAATTTTCGAAGAAACAAATGCAACAGTGTAGACCCTGCTTAACTTCGTTGTTTATTTGATTTGCCTGAGCTGCGTGAAGGAAAGAGAGCTCTCTTTCAATGCAACACATGTAGCTTGAAACCGAAAAACCTATATGCATCACTCTGCACAAGTATTTCAAAGACACACAACACAATTCATTTATCGTGGCAGTGCTTACTGGAAGTCTGATGCAGTCGACGTACTAAAACTAAGCTGCACTATCCAGAGGTTGCAAGATTTGGTGTATATATAGTCATAATAGCACATGGAATTCTTCCGTGGCTGCTTAGTGTCTGCGCTCTGTGCAGAACAGGACCAGATTCTTGGACTGAATTTCATGGATTTTGTATTATTCACATCTACCAAAATGAAACCTGGTAGTGGTAGATACACGATTTCAGGTGCTGGACTCAGTTGAATTTACTTCCCTCTTCCCTGCTATGGAGTGCGAGCTACACGGGATGAGGATCATCAATTAACTATCTACTGCACTTGTTGCAATTGGATCATAAGACCAGAAATAAATCATCTATCAACTAAAACCTTCATTCCCCCCTTCAAAAATACCAAATAACCAACCGTGGAGCTTTTCTACGGCAGACGGGCAGAGGGATTTCTACTCCATACACGGGATCGGGACTGGGGGTGCGGAAGGATCCACGGGCAAGAGCCCTGGTTCTGCCTTGATCTCCCTTGCTCCTAGGGCATCGTCATACTGATGCAAGGGGTGAATCGGGGCGGAGTGGAGAGGGCGTACCTGACTGGTGGGCAGACGAATCGGAGCTTCCCGATCGGGCCGCGTGACATGGATGACCTTCATCCGCACGATGGGCTCCTCCAGCTCCAGAATCTGAAGAACCAAATCCGTCCTCTAGATCAGACAACACATCCCCACCCATATCACGGTTGAGGAGGAGGATGAAGGAGGGGACGGAGTACCTGGAGGTAGCGGCCCATGAGGTCCCACTGGTTGTCGCAGTTGCCGGTGTCCGCGCGCACCTTTTGTGTGATGAGCGAGGAGCCGGGCCAGCACCTCCCCGTACGCCCCCGCTGCCGCGCCACCTGCACATCAATCCCCACCCCTCCGCACGAACGCGGCAGCCATCAGTATAGTACCCAGCCCAACACGCACCACTAGTGTCACTCCATGAAGCTAGCAAGCCCCGATCTGGTCGCGTCGCTCACCTGCGTGCTCCGCAGCAGCGGCGGCGATGGAGGAGGAGGACTCCATGGCGCGGGAGAGGAAGCAGCGGGTGCGGGAGGAGGCAAGCGGCGAGGAGAGGAGTAGGCGGCGGCGACGAGAGGGGGGTGAGGCATGGGAGGCGGGGGAAGATGCGGCCGGGGCTTCCTGATCTAGATCGAAGTCAAGGGAGGTGGGTGGATGTGTCAGGAGGAAGGGGAGGGGAGAGAACGTGACTAGAGGGAGGGGATAAGGGGTGATAGCAATGGCACACAGGTAGGGGGTGCGCCATACGTATAGATAGCAATGGCGCATCTCTTAATAGTGCGCCATTACTAGTTAACTAGTAATGGCGCACTTTCCCCTGGTGCGCCACTGCTAAGTCTGGGGAGGGGTGTGGGGCCAGGACAAAACTAGTAATGGTGCACCACACACCAGGTGCGCCATTAGTAATATTGGCACTAATGGTGCACCCATATCTGGTGCGCCACTGCTATATAGTAGTGGTGCACCACATACATGGTGCACCATTAATGTCCATATTAGCTATAGCCGTTTTTGTAGTAGTGTCACGGTTGCTTTGCTCCCCCTTCCCCCCTTTCTTTTTTCTTTCTGGTTGATGCAACCAGATGTCGGAGCCCAGGAGCCAGATGCCACCGCTGGTGCCTACTACTACGTGGAGACTGCTAACGACAAGGAGTAGTTCGGAGGCTCCCAGGCAGGAGGCCTAGCCTTTTCGGTCGTAGATGCTTTTGTGCTAGCCTTCTTAAGGCAAACTTGTCTAAATTAAGTCTGTGCTTAGATATTGTTGCTTCTGCTGACTCTTGTGTATTCGAGCTTATGTATTCGAGCCCTCGAGGCCCCTGTCTTGCAATATAAAGCTTGTATTATTTTAATTTGTGTCTAGAGTTGTGTTGTGATATCTTTTCGTGAGTCCTTGATCTTGATCGTACACATTTGCATGTATGATTAGTGTACGATTGAATCGAGGGCATCACAACCGCTTCCGACGAGACAAGATAATTAACTGCAGTCAAATCAAACAACATAGGCACAGGCAAGGTAATAATCTCATTGTGTTTCTTATTAAGTCTCAGGTTATACAGGAGCATCTTATCATCATTGTGAACAATAAACTAATGCGCTACCATGCTCCTGTAATCTAAAAAGGAATGAGGCAACATTATCTCCTCTTTCTCATAATGCCTAATAGGTATCTCAAAATGTTTAGCAAGGCGTGCGGCATAGATACCTCCAAAGATGGGACCCTTTGTATGGTTCAGGCTTAACCTTTTAGCAATAATGGCACCCATACTAAAACTGTTATCACCAAACAAGGCATGGAACAGAATAATAATATCAGGAACACTGAGTTTCCACTATTTCCACGACCAATTAAGCATCGACTAGCAAATATGGCAAAGTAGCATAAAACGGGAAAGTGTATGCTAGTGATTCTCGCATCAGAACCCTTCTTCGGATCACCTACAGTAATGGTGTTAACAAAACCATCCACATCTTTACGATGTGGTTCATCCAAGCTGCCCTCAAAGAGTATTCTACATACCACGCAAAAATTACGTAAAGACATATCCTTGAATTCATCATATAAATGAAATAATACTGATGGAGGTGAATTCTTGGGATGATAATAAATGTTTTGCATGAAAGTATTGGTGAGTAAGAGATACTGATCGATCCAGTCGTGGAGGAAGTCGGTGAGGCCTGCATTTTCAACAAAAGAATAAAAGTCTTCATAAATCCCGGCTTCTCTCAAGAAATTATCACAAGGCCATTCACACGGCCGTACTTCCCTACGCGAGGAAGATTATACTTGGCCTTTTCCTTCTCTTTGGCTTGTTTATCCTTGGAGCCTTGGCTAGGAGAGCCCCTCAAAAATCTCCTTATCATTTTCTGAAAATTTCTGGAATTTTTAGTAACTTCAAAATAAAAGTGAATCAAACTAAACAAGATTGGTAGCAACTACTCCCACAAGTGCCTAGAGCCTATATCATGCATTAGAATTACTTGGGACCTCATAAATTTGACATGCAAGCTCAAGAACAGGGTTACCTATGCAGCAAAAATTTGCAATGAATAAAGCACTAGAACAAAAACTAATTGGACCAATGGAGGAGTCACATACCAAGCAACAATCTCCCAAAGCAGTTTTGTGAATGGAGCTTTGAGCAAGGAGATCGAAAATCGCAGCAAAATGAGCTAGAACTCAAGCTTGAGCTGGATGGGGATTTTTTTGGGAGGAAGATGAAGTGTCTGGGTGAAGGAATAAGTGGATGGGGGCCACCGTGGGCCCACGAGACAGGGGGCGCGCCTAGGGGGTGTGGGCGCGCCCTCCACCCTCGTGGCCAGGTGCTTTCCCCCCTACAGTGTTTTTAGTGCCTAAAATCCTCAAATATTCCATAAAAAATCATACTAAATTTGGAGCATTTTTATTTTTGGGATATTTTTTATTGCACAGGTAAATCAGAAAACAGACAGATAATACTATTTTTCTT
This sequence comes from Triticum dicoccoides, assembly GCF_002162155.2. Lineage (NCBI taxonomy): Eukaryota > Viridiplantae > Streptophyta > Magnoliopsida > Poales > Poaceae > Triticum > Triticum dicoccoides. The sequence continues at coordinate 51,957,842 of NC_041381.1, read as the reverse complement.
TATTAAATCTAAATAACATAAATTAAAAAGTGGGTACAGAAGGTTGTGCCTTCTAGTTTCATCCATCTCATGATCATCAAAATGAATCCACTAACAAGGTTGATCAAGTCTTGTTAACAAACTCATTCCGAATATCACGGAACCGGAGAAATTTCGAATAACACTAGGTTACCTCAACGGGGATATGAACATTCCCAACAATAACAATATCATACTTTTTCTTGACAGTAGGAAGAGGAAATTCGAAACCTCCAATAATGATAGTTGGAATTTTTCCAATAGAATTGATGCTATAAACTTGAGGTTGTTTCCTCGGAAAGTGTACCGTATTCTCATTACCATTAACATGAAAAGTGACATCGCCTTTGTTGCAGTCAATAACAGCCCCTGTAGTATTCAAAAAGGGTCTACCAAGGATAATCGACATACTATCATCCTCGGGAATATCAAGAATAACAAAGTCCATTAAGATAGTGACATTTGTAACCACAACAGGCACATGCTCATAGATACCGAGAGGTATGGCAGTTGATTTATTGGACATTTGCAAGGGTATTTCAGTAGGTGTCAACTTATTCAATTCAAGTCTACGATATAAAGAGAGAGGCATAACACTAACACCGGCTCCAAGATCACATAAAGCAGTTTTAACATAATTTCTTTTAATGGAGCATGGTATAGTCGGTACCCCTGGATCTCCAAGTTTCTTTGGTATTCCACCTTTAAAAGTGTAATTAGCAAGCATGGTGGAAATTTTAGCTTCCGGTATCTTTCTTTTATTTGTAATGATATCCTTCATTTATTTAGCATAAGGATTTAATTTAAGCATATCAGTTAAGCGCATACGTAAGAAGATAGGTCTAATCATTTCAGCAAAGCGCTCAAAATCCTCATCATCCTTTGTCTTGGATGGTTTAGGAGGAAAGGGCATGGGTTTCTGAACCCATGGTTCTCTTTCTCTACCATGCTTCCTAGCAACAAAATCTCTTTTATCACAACGTTGTTCTTTGATTGCGGGTTATCAAGATCAACAACAGGTTCAATCTCTACATCATTAGTATTGCTAGGTTGAGCATCAACATGAACATTATCATTAACATTATCGCTTGGTTCATGTTCATCACCTGATTGTGTCTCAACATAGGAAATAGAAATATTATTGGGATTCTCAGGTGTGTCTACAACAAGTTCACTAGAAGCATGCAATGTCCTATCATTTCTCTTTTTATTTTTTTAGAAGAACTAGGTGCCTCTAAATTATTTCTCTAAGAATCTTGCTCGATTCTCTTAGGGTGGCCTTCAGGATACAAAGGCTCCCGAGTCATTCTACCAGTTCTAGTAGCAACTCTAACAGCAAAATCATGTTTATTATTTAATTCAACAAGCAAATCACTTTGAGCTTTAAGTACTTGCTCAGCTTGAGTGGTAACCATAGAAGCATATTTGCTAATGAGTTTAAGTTCACCTTTAACTCTAGCCATATAATAACTCAAGCGTCCAATCTCGAAAGCATTATTCTTTAGTTCTCTACCAACATAAGCATTAAAACTTTCTTGTCTAGCCATAAAGTCACCAAATTCAACTAAGCAAGGGCTATGAAATTTAGTAGACGGGACTTCAACTTTATCATATATGTAGAGAGAATTTACCTTTACTACGTGTGTCGGGTTATCAACACAATGTGTTTATTCAACAGGTGGTATATGAAGACCATGTATTTCTACAATAGGAGGTAAATTCTTAACACCTTCACCTTTAACACCTTTTTTCTTTCATTGATTTCTTTGCCTCTTGCATATCTTCAGGACTGAGAAATAGAATACCCCTCTTCTTCGGAGTTGGTTTAGGAATAGGCTTAGGAGTTGGCTCAATTGGCTCAGGAATTGGCTCGGAAATTGGCTTAGGAAGAGTCCAATTATTTTCATTAGTCAACATATTATTGAAAAACAATTCAGCTTGGTCGACTGTTCTTTCCCTGAAAACACAACCAACACAACTATCCAAGTAGTCCTTGGAAGCATCGGTTAGTCCATTATAAAAGATATCAAGTATTTCATTTTTCTTAAGAGGATGATCAGGCAAAGCATTAAGTAATCTGAGAAGCCTCCCCCAAGCTTGTGGGAGACTCTCTTCTTTGATTTGCACAAAATTATATATTTCCCGCAAGGCAGCTTGTTTCTTATGAGCAGGGAAATATTTAGCAGAGAAGTAATAAATCATATCCTGAGGACTACGCACACAACCAGGGTCAAGAGAATTAAACCAAGTTTTAGCATCACCCTTTAATGAGAATGGAAATATCTGAAGGATATAATAATAGCGGGATTTCTCATCATTAGTAAACAGGGTGGCTATATCATTTAACTTGGTAAGATGTGCCACAACAGTTTTAGATTCATAGCCAGAAAAAGGATCAGATTCAACTAAAGTAATTATCTCAGGATCAACAAAAAATTTGTAATCCTTATCAGTAACACAGATAGGTGAAGTAACAAAAGCGGGGTCATGTTTCATTCTAGCATTAAGGGATTGCTGCTTCCATTTAGCTAATAACTTCTTAAGATCATATCTATCTTTGCAAGCAAAAATAGCTCTAGCAGCTTCTTCATCCATAACATAACCCTCAAGAACAACATGCAATTCATAATCAGGGGGAGAACCTTCATCATCACTATCATCAATAATTTCATTCTCTCTAAACCTAGCAAGTTGTTCATCAAGAAATTCACCTAATGGCAAAGTAGTATCACGCACATAAGTAGTTTCATCATAAGTATCATGCATAGTAGAAGTGGCATCATCAATAACATGTGACATATTAGAATTCATAGCAGTAGCAGGTTTAGGTGTTGCAAGCTTACTCAAAACAGAAGGAGAATCTAGTGCAGAGCTAGATGGCAGTTCCTTACCTCCCCTCATAGTTGAGGGAAAAATCTTAGTTCTTTCGTCTTTCAAGTTCCTCATAGTGATCAGCAGATATAAATCCCAAGTGACTCAAAGAATAGAGCTATGCTCCCCGGCAACGGCGCCAGAAAAAGGTCTTGATAACCCACAAGTATAGGGGATCGCAACAGCTTTCGAGGGTAGAGTATTCAACCCAAATTTATTGATTTGACACAAGGGGAGCCAAAGAATATTCTCAAGTATTAGCAGTTGAGTTGTCAGTTCAACCACACCTGGATAACTTAGTATTTGCAGCAAAGTATTTAGTAGCAAAGTAGTATGATAGTAATGGTAACAGTGGCAAAAGTAAAGATAGCAGTTTTGTAGTAGTTGTAACAGTAGCAACAGAAAAGTAAATAAGCGAAGCACAATATGTGAAAAGATCGTAGGCATTGGATCAGTGATGGATAATTGTGTTGGATGCGATTCCTCATGTAATAGTTATAACATAGGGTGACACAGAACTACCTTCAGTTCATCAATGTAATGTACGCATGTATTCCGAATATACTCATATGTGCTTATGGAAAAGAACTTGCATGACATCTTTTGTCCTACCCTCCCGTGGCAGCGGGGTCCTAATGGAAACTAAGGGATATCAAGGCCTCCTTTTAATAGAGTACCGGACAAAAGCATTAACACATCGTGAATACATGAACTCCTCAAACCACGGTCATCACCGAGAAGTATCCCGATTATTGTCACTTCGGGGTTGTCGGATCATAACACATAATAGGTGACTATAGACTTGCAAGATAGGATAAAGAACTCACATATATTCATGAAAACATAATAGGTTCAGATCTGAATTCATGGCACTCGGGCCCTAGTGACAAGCATTAAGCATAGCAAAGTCATAGCAACATCAATCTCAGAACATAGTGGATACTAGGGATCAAACCCTAACAAAACTAACTTGATTACATGGTAAATCTCATCAAACCCATCACCGTCCAGCAAGCCTATGATGGAATTACTCACGCACAGCGGTGAGCATCATGAAATTGGTGATGGAGGATGGTTGATGATGACGACGGTGACGAATCCCCCTCTCTGGAGCCCCGAGCGGACTCCAAATCAGCCCTCCCGAGAGAGATTAGGGCTTGGCGGCGGCTCCGTATCGTAAAACGCGATGAAACTTTCTCTCTGATTTTTCTCTCCATGAAACAGAATATATGGTGTTGGAGTTGAGGTCGGTGGAGCATCAGGGGGCCCACGAGACAGGGGGCGCGCCCAGGGGGAGAGGGCGCGTCCCCAGCCTCATGGATAGGGTGTGGCCCCCCTGGCCTTGATTCTTTCGCCAGTATTTTTTATTTTTTCCAAAAGTTATCTCCGTGGATTTTCAAGTCATTCCGAGAACTTTTGTTTTCTGCACAATAAACAACACCATGGCAGTTCCGCTGAAAACAGCGTCAGTCCGGGTTAGTTTCATTCAAATCATGCAAGTTAGAGTCCAAAACAAGGGCAAAAGTGTTTGGAAAAGTAGATACGTTGGAGACGTATCACACGCCCCTCCACCCATCACGACATCGTTCCCCATGCGTTTGGCTACACCCACCGCGCCCGTGCCCGTGCCTGTGCGCCCCCCCCCTCCCGTCAACGGCATGGGACCCTGCCATCGACCGCTACCTCTTAGCGGCGCCAGTTGCCGTCCTCCCGCGCCCTGCCCGTCGATCGCACGACAACATGATGTTTGATTTACAAGTGAAGAACATTTTGTGCTGCCTTGAAGACTTCAACAACGGCGTCCCGGAGGATGACAACGACCACGACGGCACGACATGCCGCCTCCGCTGCCGCCGGAAATAGTTTTTTTGGGGTTTAATACTGCATCTCGAATTCTCGATCATATGAATATAAATTCGCAGTGTGACTGAATGAAAGATATGGTTTGAATGAACTTGCGTTTTTCTCCCTTAATGTACAGACTTATCAAACGATTTTCTTTTAAAAAAACGTCAACGGTTTTTAAATATAAAACACTCATCTCAAACGTTTTAGTTAGAACACCTATATGCAAACCGTCAGCTTCCCCAGGAAGTCAAGGGAAAATGTGCCGAGCAGGATTTCTTCATCCCTTCAACGCAAATGGTTGTTTTGCATGACCCGCGTGCAACCACGTACAAACAATTGGGTAAGTTTTGCATATCTGCCATTTCGGGTATGTTGCCATTTCTCCAACCGGAAAGATTGACATTTGTTTATCTAGTAACATTTCCATTTGTCAACCTTGTAACACTGCGATTTGTCAAAATATGCAGCTACAAATCACTAGCACTATCTAATTTTTTCAACTAAATAACTAGCACTGTTCATATGGACACCACTAGCAGGCGTGAGTTGATGGACACATATGCAAATGTACCATTGATTACATACAACAAGTCATCAACCCACAACGAGGATACACGTTGGATTATAGATCATTTCCAACAAAACATTCTAGTAAAGTTTTTCTCACACAACAAATAACAAAGCGATGAAATGAACTTCAGCCCAAACATTCTAGTAAACGCTTGCTTTGAACCAGAAGTGATTCTTTGGGAAGGGCCAGCTACTGTCAATCTCGAGACCAATGCATGACTGATCATCGAGGCTGAAGCGACCTATGTCAGGACCCATATCGGGACGATAGGGAAGCATAGTAATGTCTGAGGTATAGATACAATTGCTTCTCATAAATGGTAGTAAAGTTGTGTCAATAGCAGCTGGATCGCCTTCCACCATCATTGGATAGTTTTGTCCAAGGAAGAGTGAGTTTCCTCCAAGACTTTCAATACTGAACCAGGGAGAAGGTGTTGGCGCTAGTACACTAGTATCCATCCCGAATACCCTGCAACATATGTTGGAGTAGGTCCGGAGAGTGCGACCATACGAGACAACACCTGCTTCCTTAGTAACATTAGTAGTGCCTTGTATATAGACAAGAAGAGGTGATCCATCGGAATAAGTTGCCAGGCACCACTGAGTATATGGGTCCTACTCGTCCTCATGCTCGCGATCATTAGCATCGTCATCTCCCCCTTGGTGATAATTTTTTTTAAGTATAGGTGGTGGAATGTTCACAGGACCTTGGAAACACAAGAAGGTTAATTAGTAAAGGAAAACTAGCTAACCCGCATGCATGTGGATGAAACAATTATAATTATGGTGGAAGACAAACGTACCGAAAGCATCCGGATTCCATGCAAGAATAGTGCCACGAGTGGTGGCAGCAAACACAAGACCCTCGTATTGAATTGCATCACAGTACTCATCCGTGTACAAAAATTGATTTTTGAGCAGTATTCATCGAGGTGTGGAAGTAAGGACAACAACAAGCTTGTCGAAGATAGCAACAACTTCATAGTTCATGTAATCCCAAGAGCGGTTGGGAACTCGACAAATTGCTATCTTTCGTAGACAACAGTTAGCATGATTGTATTTGAACTCACATAGAATACCAGTGTACTCAACCTCCGGGCACTCGTCTGAGATTTTTGGAAGTGGAACCCGGTGACGTGTGTACACATTCACAAGTTCCCACTCGCACTTGTACCCAATATAAACAACCCAATCTCCATTTGCGCCTGCCTAAGCCTTGCGCTCAATCGATGGCATCTTAACATCATATGTATCATTATCAAGCGGCATCAACTTACACAAGGCAAGGCTTCTCTCGTCCCCGCGCCAGTCAGCAGGGTCACGACGAAGAAGATAGGGGAGATCAAACCGCTCCTGGACCCTTGGGTTCGTTGTAATGATGTTATTAGTTGAGTCGAGAATGGTCTTGAATGAACCTGCCATGCTAGCCGAGGTGATGACGTCGCACCGATCAATGAGTTCCTCCACCGCATCATCATTCAAAATGGTGCAAGAATAACGGGGTCGTTTTCGGCTTGTTCCCTCCATGGAGAAGACGATCAAACAATGGCAGAAGGAAGGGTGAAGGCAAATGGAGGAGGGAGGAAGAGCTAGCGTGCGATAGCAGTTCCAAATCGAGAGGGAAAGGCGAAGAGTCAGTGAACGATTGCCACGATACACGAAGAGGCGCCTGGGGAGCGAACGATTACCACAGAGGTCACACACTAACGACAAGGGCCGAGTGAACCGCATGCAATCCTACCGCACAACACACACATCTTGTTAAGTTGAACTGTTTCTGTTCTCTTGTGTCAACGCAAACAGTTCATCCGAGTGAACCGCATGACGTATATCGCGCACACCTTGATCTGGCTGACCGTTTCATTTGTGTTGTCTAATCACAAACAGTTCATCCGAGTGAACCGTATGTTGTATATTGCACACACCTTCATCTGGCTGCCCGTTTCTTTTGTGTTGCCTAATCACAAACAGTTCATCTGAGTGAACCGTATGCTGTGTATCGCACACGCCTACATCTGCCTGCCCGTTTCTTTTGTTCCTCCTCACCGCAAACAGTTAATTGAACTGAACCATATGCCCTTCATCGCACACGCAACTAAAATCTGAACCGTGTTGAATGCATCCTCCATCGAAAACGTTTTCACCTTTTTTGACGGTTTTCATACACCACCGTTTGCGATTATTGCATCGCACATAGTTTCTCGAAGGGTCTCTGATCGTAGTGTCACGTTAGCAGCATCCTGCAGTAGTGAATATTGTAATATTATATTTCCATTTTCATAATTAAGAGTTTATATTCCATGCTATAACTGCTATGATCCTGGAATAAGTGATTCAGTGAAAAAATCATATGCACATGTGGAATGATAAATGATAAAGAATATATAGGTTCCTAGTCTTACCTCTAAGACTAGCTCAAGTGTTGTTGGTGGTCATGTTTTCCGGATTTTAGAAGAACATTGAGAGTATGATGTTAGAAGAACAATAATATTGAATCGACAGAAACTTGTTTGTTATACTTTGAGATAATATCGTCTGAAATCAATTGTTATAACACAGAGTGTTAACATGTGGTTTAGTTCTTTAGACCATGAGAGTATCGCAACCCCTTCTTACCGTACGATGGAATTTCAGGTTGCTAAAAGCTGTAACATGGTGATCATAACGACAACTTATAGGTTCATCAGAAAGTTTGGCAAGGGACTAGATAGCTTGGGAGTGGGATTTTCTCCTCCGATGATGGAGAGATATTCTTAGGGCCGTCTCGGTGTGACGGCATCAATCATAGTCTGGCCAGACACATGTGACTATGCCACGGGGATGCCGAAACACTTCAACAAGAAAGAAGAATAAAACCGGTAACGAGGACAACGGTATAGTGAGCATGTGTATAAGGATACCGACACTCCTCGGGTTTTGTAAAGTATCGCGAAGAAAGGGAACATCACATGATAACCAAAGGTTCAATGTAATGTCATTCGTGTAATCATAGGGATCTATATGGACGTCCACGGTTCCGCTATCGGCCATTGAACAAAGGGGTTTTGTTCATGTCTATATTTTACCGAACCTACGGATTCACAGGCTTAAGGTAATCACAATCCACTAAGTGTTAGTAGGATGAGAGTATCGGGGATTTATTTGTGGAATTATTTCATTGATACTCGTAAGAGTCCTGAGAGGAACCGGAAGCATTTCGGAGTCACCAGAAGAGTTTCGGTGTTTATTGGTCAATAGAGGGTATTCCAATAAATAATATATAGGTGAAAAATGTTACCGGTGATATTAAATTAATAATAAAAGGCTCTAGTAAGTTTAGGAGGCTTTTATATCTTATTTAATATCAACATGCCTTAAAAGGCCAAGTGGTGAAAGGGGAATTGGGCCGCAAAATGTGCTACCGAGTTTTGGAGCACCCTAAAGGGTGGGAGTACCAGATATTTGCCCCATTGTAGGGAGGCTGAATTGGAGTGGCGGAGGACTCCTCCTCCGCGATGTCTATTTCTCGCTTACTACTAGCAACTCTCGCGTCAAGTGGTACAGTATCGGGCTGGCCCGTTTCGCACGCGCAGCGTTAGAAATAGAAAGAAGAAATTGGGGGAACCCAGGATTCGATCCCTATTCTCCAGGGTGTTGTGCAACCGTCCTAGGCACTAGGCTACACTGAAGCTCGTGTCCAGGTAGCTGGGTGCGACATACTTGATGCATAAAGTAGCTGGGCGCGCCGTATTTTTCTTTTTCTTTCTCCATTTTCTTCTACGTTATTCGTTTTCTCTTCCTTTGTTATTTTATTTTTTGTCTACTCCATTTTTCATTGTTTTTTTATCATTTCTTTGGTTTTAACCGATTTTCTCATTTTATTTTGTTTATTTTATTTTTTGTCTACTCCATTTTTTCATTGTTTTTTATCATTTCTTCAGTTTTAACCGATTTTCTCATTTTATTTTGTTTATTTTATTTTTTATTCTCCAGTTTAGTTTAGTTTTCATATTTTGTTCATTCTACATTTGTTTCTTCCATTTTCCGCTTTATTTTGTTTTATTTCTTTTGTCTTCTCCATTTTTTTTATTCTTACTTCTTAGATTTGTTTCATTCTTTTTTGTTTTCTTTTGTTTCTTCCTTTTTTATTCTCTGATTTTTTGATTCTTTTGTTTGTCCTTCTCCGTTTTTTGTTTGGTTTTCTTTTTTCCTCCCCATTTTTTGTTATTCTTTTGTGTTTTCTTATGTTTGTTTTTGTTTTTCCTCTACATTTGCGTACATGTCAAACATATTTTTGTAACAACTGATCAACATTTTTTGTATATACGTTGAACATTGTCTGAGTGCTAGTTCAACATTTTCAAATACTTGTTCAATATTTTAATAGTTATTTAAAATTTTTCGAATATTTATTTAACATTTTTAATACTTATTCAACATTTTCAAATACCTATTCAACATTTTTCATATAATCGTTCAACATTTTTTAATACCTATTTCGACATTTTTCAAATACTAGTTCAACATTTTTAATACTTATTTAACATTTTTAAATACTTGCTCAACATTTTTTCAAATTCTTGTTCAACATTTTTAAATACTTGCTCAAAAATTTTCATATGCTCGTTCAACATTTGTTGCATACTTATTTCAACATTTTTAATACTTATTCAACAATTTCAAATACTTGTTCAAGATTTTCAAATCTTGTTCAACATTTTCAAATACTTTTTCAACATTTTTCGTATACTTGTTCTACATTTTTAATACCTATTCAATATTTTTCAAATACATGTTCAATATTTTTAATACTTATTCAATATTTTCAAAATATTTGTTCAACATTTTTAATACTTATTCCACAGTTTTTTAAAATTTGTTTTTGAAGAGTGTTTTTTGTAATATCTCTACTCTTATAATAAGCTGAGTTGGTGATGATGGTGTGCCTGCTATCCTTCATTTACAACTGTTCGATTTACATCCAACGCATCTGAGATCGATAAACTATGTTTGTTTTGCAAAAGACCCCCACACTCCAATTCTCGTTTGTAGATAACCCCTTGCCTCTCACGTTCAGCCTTCTCTCCCTCTCACCTCATCTAGCCATCTCAGGAAAATATAAGAAGGATCTGGAGAGGTCGCTGCTATCAGCCCCGTCTACCCCAATGCCTCTGATGCCTTCTCCCAGGTCGCATTGCCGACCACCACCACGCTCGCCATCTCCTCCGCCTCCTTCCAAGTTATGCTGAGTTACATTCATGGTGGTTTAGAAAAAATAAACAAAATCGATACTCAAAAAATATTTTTTAAAGATCATTTTTTGGAAAGCACAGTAAGTGTTATTTCTTCATGAAGTTTTGGATGCAAGTTGAACACTTGAACGCTTTTATTTGCAAAAGATGTTTTTAATCTATTTTGCAGACACCTGAACACTTGCTCCGACTTCATCACATAACGGTTCACCACACGTGCATGCTACGGGAATCACAAACTTTAACACAAGTATTTCTACCAATCCACAATTACTCACTAGCATGACTCTAGTATCACCATCTTTATATCTCAAAACAATATAGAGTCATGCTATCACATAACATATTCTCTAGATGATCCACATGCATGCAAAGTTGACACTCTTCCAAAATAATGTGATTATCATCTACTAAAGTCACTGCCTCTTCAAACCCACTTTTATCAAAAAATTCTAAAGATTGAACACTCTCCAAATATGTGGGATTATTTTTAGAAAAAGTTGACACTCTTCCAAACCCACTTTCAATATTATCGCAAACATATTCATCATGAGTTTAAATAAATTTTCAAGGTCATAAGAATAATCACCCCAATCATGATTATTGCAATAACTAGTGGACACTTCAAAATTAGCATCCCCAAGCTTGGGGTTTTGCATATTATCACTACTAGGAAAAGGCCACTAGTTGCGCACCAGTTTTTCCTACTGACGGTGTCCTGGACTAGGAGGTTCTCAACGCGTCATCTCCCGATGTGTTAGATTGGGCCGAGGCCCCCCATGGCCGTCTACTCATGGGCCAGTCCGGACGGCTGCCGCATACAAGGAAGATTCCACAAGACTTGGTGATCAAGACAAGGACTCCTCCCCCACCGGCGTATTCGACTAGGACTCATGTTATCCTAGGCCTCTGGTGTATTATATAAACCAGGACCAGGCTAGTCGATAGAGAGGAACAACAATCATACCATAGGCTAGTTTCTGGGGTTTAGCCACTCTGATCTCGTGGTAGATCTACTCTTGTACTATCCATATCATCAATATTAATCAAGCAGGAGTAGGGTTTTACCTCCATCGAGAGGGCCCGAACCTGGGTAAAACATCGTGTCCCTTATCTCCTGTTACAATCCGCCTAGACGCATAGTTCGGGACCCCCTACCCGAGATCCGCCGGTTTTGACACCGACATTGGTGCTTTCATTGAGAGTTCCGCTGTGTGTTCGGTAAAAGGTCGATGGCTCGCATGCAGATCAACTGCGACTTCGCCATCTTCGTCACCAGCTTGACTGGTCACCTTGGTTCGACCGAGGACTGCGCTCTACCTCCGATCGTCATGTTCGGATGAGGGCCTTCATCAACATTAGCTCCGATCTCTATCAAGATCTTGGAGGAATCATCCAGGGAACCCGGGCGCTCAACGTCAACATTGCCCTCGGGCGACCGTGCTGTTTTTCTGGACAATGAACTTGTATCCGCCGTCACTGCTTCCTCAAGCGTTGGTTTGACGATTGCTTCGGTGGAATAGTGCGGAATTACGTCTACAAAAGCCACGCTAATTTCATCGAGTTCCGATGGAGGAATCTCCGACAATCTACGATATACCGGAGCCCTGTCAAATCTGGACGAGAATCTGGACGAGTTTAGGACGTGGTGTCCAGCTTCTAGCTCGGACCTCATTTGGAAGATCCAACCGTTGATCGACTGTGGAATTCCTATATCTACCACCCCTCAAAATTTCAGCTCGATCCGACCATCCAAACTCCGGGAACCTTCCGATTAGTGCATCACTTTTTGGATCTGTTTTCTGCGCGAAAACAAATCCGACCCGAGTTCGTCCTTTTTACCAACGGGATTTCGGACATCCTTTTTGAAGAAAGTTTTGTATGCGGTATTGTGTTTTGTTCCCGAACACATCCCACTAACTTTAAAATCTTTTGAACATGATCTTCAACATCATGCTGGTGTCAAACCAGTCCGGCAATATTGCTCCACGGTTGCCGACCTGCGCTAGACATGTCGTCACTTTGTTGAGCCGCGCTCAACTTCTTCGGATCCTCATCTCGGCAAGCCGAACAAGAGTCCAGCATCGCGAAGGATAAATCATCACCAACATCGCCGCCCCACGGATTACACGGAACGGGCACACCTGCATCGCCGCACGGTCACTTCATTAAGCCGGCATCGACCACGTCACGACTTGCATCGGCAGGGCCGCACTGTTGCTTTTTCAAGCTGGTGTCCATCACGCCGACCTACTTCGACTCATCGGCTGACACCGAGGCTTCATCATGTTAGCTGGACCGGGGGCTTCATCATCTATTCATCAACCTACTCCGGAGACTTCGGCGTCGCTGGCCGACCAGCTCCGTCACGTTAGCTGGACCGAGGGCTTTGCCTCGGCGAGCCAACCTTTGTCAGTATTGCCATGCCGTTGCTTTATCGCCCATCAGGCGATAGGTGTGCGGATCGAGTCCCAATTTTGGGAATCACCTTTCTTCGGGTGCTATTAATCCTAGTATTTTTTGCTTGTTTGGGTTCATTTTTTGCAAGGAATTATTACTCTGGTTTGTCCATCATATGTACACAGGTCTATCAAATGGTGGCCGCATTAACGACAGTCGCATCGTGGTTCGGTCAGTTTCCGTACATAGTCCGGGAACGCCGCATCCGGAGCTCGGACCGACATGTGAATTCAGGCTTTGTCACGCCTTTACCTCATCACGCCGATGCCCTGCATCGACATTGACTTCGACGCCAGACCATATTTCTTTTATTACTCACTTTGTATAAATTATTTATTATGCAACGATTTTTTTAATTGTCATTATTACTATTATATCCGATTTGCACCATTTTTTGTGCACAGGAAAATGATCCGGGGACTTCGGCGTCACTCTACCAGTCTGCATTGACCGTGCTATGTCACCACTTCGGCGTGTCGAGCTCTACGCTCCGCCACCTCGGGACTGGCTTGGGGGATGGAACCTTGTCCCGTATCAAGCTCGCACCGCATCATCAATACCGAACACATTAACTAGCTAAGTCGCTTTCATGCTAAAAGCTTTAATTTCTAACTTGTGTTCGGTTCGACCAAGCATCATACTTTTTTGGAAAAATGTTGCTTGTAAAAAAATTTCTTGTCCAAACTTTGTTTGTGACGCATAAATTCAAATACCCAATTCATTTGGGGGCTTCCATCATGAATGTTTTCCTCTTGCATATGATTATACTTGTACGGCTTTGTTCCTTGTTCGTGTATTACGCCACAATATGCACCATATTGACTTAAGCGATTTGCAAGCTGGGTTGCCTCGCTCCTGTGTTTACCCCTACATTCCCGATTGTTCGGCTAGGGAGTAAAGGGAGCACCTCTGCGATTATCACGATCGGGTCATCCGAGCCGGACCCCAGACTGGGTGAAGCCGAAAGCTAGCGCTCTTATAGTTTTCAATGATGGTCGGCACACAACGGAACTCATGAGTACAAAAAATCTGTTGCACAAGTCTCATAATAACAATGAGCACCGAAGAAAGGTATCGGCGGGGGTACTATTTTCTTTGAAGATGCTTCTTACACTTCGCAGTAATATAGCATAAGTTCCCTGAGCGCGCTTTGTTCGTTACAGCCTTATGGCATGATTGCCTGGTTATTGGAAACACCGTCGATATTTTTGACAGATGGAGTACATAACACTTTTCGGTCTTTGACCAAAGAGGGAGAAGCCGACGGTCGGTTAAGACGCGTTTAAAGTTTGGTTGAACATAGATATGATATAAGTACTTCGGTACATGCAATCATTCTTTTACCCAAGTCACTTGGGGGCTCTTAAATTTATATGAGCCGTTTTATGATAAGTGTTCTTCTTCTTAGTCGTTGCAAAGTTTTATCATTATTATTATTTATCACTCCTTTTTTTGACACAAGTGTGAGGTCACTAGCCGGGGAGCCTAATTTCTCTCTCAAAGCCGCTAGAGTTTAGTTTGCTAAACTGGCCTAGTAAGAAGTACTCCGCCTTCGGGATAGGAGGTTGAAGCCGTAGGCTGGCCCGCTTGAAGTTTTGAGATAGGATGTATCATGTTAAAGCACGACAGAAGCAACCTTTTTTTCTAAAGTCCCATTTTCGGATTGGCATCGAACACTTGATCTAGTTCGGACATTAACCTTTTGAATAAGTTTTTTGGCTTTTCGAGCCCATGGCACTTTTAAACTATTTGTGTGTTTTCAGCACAAGTCTCGCAGTGCAACGCCGGACACCGTTAGAGATCCGGCAAAAACATTCTCGGATATTTCTCTATATGCATCGGTTTCTAATGGTGTCTTCAGTCAATAGTTGGGTTGCCCGGCTCCTGCGCTTGCCCCCTACGTTCCACTTTGTTCGGCTAGGTGTGCAAATGGAGAACCACTGCGATGGTGCTTCCAGCTCACATGGTTAAGCACCTCAGTGGAGAAAGCCAAAAACTGACTGTCACAATAAGCGTAAACTGGTCAGCGATCCGATGACTATGTTAAATGATGGGCCATTCATAACATTGGCCGAAGTGTTTACGGCTTGACCTCAACTGTCGCCGAACACTACCGGGGGCTAGTAACTGGCCTCCCAAACTAAATCCTCAATATTTTGCTCTTACATTAGAGCTGAGGTTTCATGATCATGCTTAGCATGCCAACCCAAAGAAAGGAACCGATAGCGGAACTATTTTCTTTGGAAGACATTTCCTATGTTAAACAGCAATATAACATATCTCTCTGCGTACCTTTGTTTATAAAACCGTATGGCCAGATTGCCTCGTTTGTCGTAAATCTTTGCCCTCATAAAGGATTTATAAAGTAGGACAAACACTCCTCGGCTACTGGCCGAGGAGGATGAAGCCGATGGTCGGTCAACAAAGTTTTGTACAATGCAGATTCGAGCATTAATGACATAAAGTACTTGGATACATAGATTCATTACACATAATTTGTAATTTTAGTATGGACATCAATCCTTAAGTCGGCCACCCGTGCCCGCATTAAGGCTCGGGGGCTACTGGGCTTCGGGCTTATTATTTATAAATATTAAAGGGGCACATCGATCCCCTGATCTGGTGTTGCCACCCGACCAATATCTCGGGGGCTACTGCATTGCCTGTTCTATGCAGAAAATTTTAAGTGCAATACAGTTTCCGAGGAGATTTTGATCCTCAGGTTGGTCGGCCACACCCAACCTGAGTCTCGAGGACTGAGCACACCGCTTTTTGTGTCTCGAAGTATTTTGCCGAGCTAGGACTTGATCCTCAGGCCGATTTTGCAAATCAACCTGAGTCTCAGCGGTTACTGGGATCAGCGGTCTTATGTTATCCTTCAGGTGCCTCTCGGGTTTTAGACCGATACACACCTTGAGGGCTACTGGCTATATATCTCGTCAGAGAATAAATTGCATCAATAAAAAACATTGACCAAAAATCAGCCCATGACCGAGGTGCTTAACCACCTCGGAAGCAGTTCGGCATATAGCTCGGAAGCAAGTGGCTGGCTCCTTAGAGGGCATTTCCGGCATTAAGCTCGGCTAAACTCCTTCAAATTTTTTGAACCAAGATGATCTATGACATCTTGGATATAGTCCGGCGTTGGAGCTTGGACACATTCTGGCGTTGGAGTTCGGATACATTTCGGCGTTGGAGCTCGAAAGCAGTCCGGCATTGGTGCTCAGCTGCAAGAGATACCTTGAATGCAGTCCGGCGTTAGAGCTCGGACGCAAGAGGACACTGCCTCCCGGGAGCAACTTCGAACCCGAGGTGTGGCATAAAAATAACAAGGCATTGATAAAGGCCGGAAACTTAAAGGGGCTCCTCGGATACCCGACGTGTAAACTCGTCGAATGCATTTCGGTGATCCTCAAGATAGAAGATGAGAAGATTTGTTGAACCAGTTTTCAAGACCGGCAACCGAAGATGAAGAACAGTTCGGAAGAATCGAGGATCGTCCCTAACATGAAGACCGGTTCAGGGGGTTACTGACGGTGTCCTGGACTAGGGGGTTCTCAACGCGTCATCTCCCGATCTGTTAGATTGGGCCGAGGACCCCCATGGCCGTATACTCATGGGCTAGTCCGGACGGCTGCCGCATACAAGGAAGATTCCACAAGACTTGGTGATCAAGACAAGGACTCATCCCCCACCGGCGTATTCGGCTAGGACTCGTGTTATCCTAGGCCTCTGGTGCATTATATAAACCAGGGCTAGGCTAGTCGATAGAGAGGAACAACAATGTCAGGACCCCGACTCGATGTCACATCGATCTAGCTGGTAACACCTCATATCACTTTGCGGCCTCACGCACGGTATCCCCACGGGTGTCGTCTTACCTTTTCCCGGGACCGTTTGCGCCTTTTGGCTCACGTATATGATAGTGTCGCTAGCATCCATATGATAAAGAGCCCGGGCTGACATGACTAGTCGTAAACCCAAAGTGGCACAGACTTACAGGGACAGGCATCCATGACCCAGCTTCGAACGTGTCGGTCATCAGCAAGTGGGTCCGGGCTGTAGCACTGGGCTAGCAGGACTCCGGTAAACCGGGCTGTAGCGGGCTAACAGGACTCCGGTACTCAAAGCGTGACATTTCCCCGAAGGGACAGACACAGGAACGAAGAAGGACACATGCCGGCCAGCCTAAGTGTTCCAGAGCAGTAGCAAGCTACCATGGCTCAGCGGCAACACTAGGAGACATTTCCCGGTAAGAGAGGCTACTAAAGATAAACAACTAGATAGTTAGATCCCACACATACCAAGCATTTCAATCATACACACAATATGCTCGATATGTGCAAATACAACGAAGCATCACAACATGACTCTATGACACAAGTACTTTATTTAAGGCTCAGTGATCCATACATAACATACACAAAGGTACGGGTCTCACGACCCCACATACAAGTCATACAGTCATACAAACCAGCAGCGGAAGTAACTTGTCTGAGTACAGACAACTAGTAAAATAAAAGAGGCTGGGAAAGCCTAGCTATACTACGTGGTCCTTCACAAGCTCAGGGTCACCACCTGGGTCTTTAGCCTACTCGTTGATGTCAACGTCTACATAGAACCCATCAGAAGGGGTTGCAGCGTCTTCTGTAAAAATGTAGATTATAGCAACATGAGTACAAAGGTACTCAGCAAGACTTACATCAGATCCTACATACATGCATAGTATCAAGAAGGGTTGGTGGAGTTATTGCAGCAAGCCAGCTTTGACTCTTGGCTAGGCTATCCTACGATACTCCAACTGAAATGGTTTTGCGCACACGAGTCCACTACTCACCACTTCAATACACTACCGAGGATCCACCTCCGTCTTCCTACGGAAGAGCCATCCTCGGCACTCACACTTATCTTGAGGCTTTTAGTAGTTTCCATTTACTTGTCTATGAACTGTATAGGCAACCAAGTAGTCCTTTACCGCGGACGCGGCTATTCGAATAGATCATGTTAACCCTGCAGGGGGTACTTCTTCATACACGCTCTCACCACTTACCGTCGTTTACACGACATGTACTCGGCAACCTTCAAGCGGAAGCCCAACGTGGGTGTCGGCCACGACCTACCTAATCCCCTAAGCCTCCAGTCCAGGTTTATCGCCTATCCAGGTTCCATCCGCAGGGAGTCCGGCCGAGGTTTCCCATACGGCCCCGAACGATGTGAACAGGGTTCCCGAGATACCTAATGGGTATTCGGTACACCCGGCCACGTACCTACCGCATCACAGCCCACCCCTACGGTCAGCGCTGTCCACGGCCTCCAGTAGGCTACAAACACCAGAAACTACTTGCAACTCCTGGACGGAGAACTAGGGTGAATAAGAAGCCGAGAGGGTCCATTGGTTTCGGGCCCAATGCATGGTAGTAGCTGATTCTTAAATCACACATACAGATCTCAGTGCTTAAGGTCGGCTTCAATGAAACAACCCACCATGTACTCCTACATGGCCTCTCATCGATACCTTTACCAAATCGTGTTCACCACACCACTCTCATTACCAACATAATCATTTCACTCTAGCCCATCACCCAGATGAACCAGACCTGACACGACTCTAAGCATAGCAGGCATAGCAAGGTAGGAACAACACATACATATGGCTCAATCAACTCCTACACATGCTAGTGGGTTTCATCTAGTTACTGTGGCAATGACAGGTCATGCAGAGGAAGTGGGTTCAACTACCGTAGCACACAGCAGTTTGAATCGCGTTGTCTTAATGCAGTAAAAGAGAGCAGGAGCGAGAACATGGGATTGTATCGATATGATCAAATGGTTGGTTGCTTGCCTGATGGTTCGATGCACGGATACGGTTCTTCGTTAGGGTAGTCACGGTACTCCTCGGGGACAGATCCTGTCGTAAAGGATAACGATACACAGGCATCACCAAACAATGTGCAACAATATGATGCATGCATGAAACATGGCAATATGAGTGTGTTGGGCTAATGCAACTAAAGCTACCAACGCTGTCAGGACCCCGACTCGATGTCACATCGATCTAGCTGGTAACACCTCATATCACTTTGCGGCCTCACGCACGGTATCCCCACGGGTGTCGTCTTACCTTTTCCCGGGACCGTTTGCGCCTTTTGGCTCGCGTATATGAAAGTGTCGCTAGCATCCATATGATAAAGAGCCCGGGCTGACATGACTAGTCGTAAACCCAAAGTGGCACAGACTTACAGGGACAGGCATCCATGACCCAGCTTCAAACGTGTCGGTCATCAGCAAGTGGGTCCGGGCTGTAGCACTGGGCTAGCAGGACTCCGGTAAACCGGGCTGTAGCGGGCTAACAGGACTCCGGTACTCAAAGCGTGACATTTCCCCGAAGGGACAGACACAGGAACGAAGAAGGACACATGCCGGCCAGCCTAAGTGTTCCAGAGCAGTAGCAAGCTACCATGGCTCAGCGGTAACACTAGGAGACATTTCCCGGTAAGAGAGGCTACTAAAGATAAACAACTAGATAGTCAGATCCCACACATACCAAGCATTTCAGTCATACACACAATATGCTCGATATGTGCAAATACAACGAAGCATCACAACATGACTCTACGACACAAGTACTTTATTTAAGGCTCAGTGAGCCATACATAACATACACAAAGGTACGGGTCTCACGACCCAACATACAAGTCCTACAGTCATACAAACCAGCAGCGGAATAACTTGTCTGGGTACAGACAACTAGTAAAATAAAAGAGGCTTGGAAAGCCTAGCTATACTACGTGGTCCTTCACAAGCTCAGGGTCACCACCTGGGTCTTTAGCCTATTCGTTGATGTCAACGTCTACATAGAACCCATCAGAAGGGGTTGCAGCGTCTTCTGTAAAAAGGTAGATTATAGCAACATGAGTACCAAGGTACTCAGCAAGACTTACATCAGATCCTACATACATGCATAGTATCAAGAAGGGTTGGTGGAGTTATTGCAGCAAGCCAGCTTTGACTCTTGGCTAGGCTATCCTACGATACTCCAACTTGAAATGGTTTTGCGCACACGAGTCCACTACTCACCAATTCAATACACTACCGAGGATCCGCCTCCGTCTTCCTACGGAAGAGCCATCCTCGGCACTCACACTTATCTTGAGGCTTTTAGTAGTTTCCATTTACTTGTCTATGAACTGTATAGGCAACCAAGTAGTCCTTTACCGCGGACGCGGCTATTCGAATAGATCATGTTAACCCTGCAGGGGGTACTTCTTCATACACGCTCTCACCACTTACCGTCGTTTACACGACATGTACTCGACAACCTTCAAGCGGAAGCCCAACGTGGGTGTCGGCCACGACCTACCTAATCACCTAAGCCTCCAGTCCAGGTTTATCGCCTATTCAGGTTCCATCCGCAGGGAGTCCGGCCGAGGTTTCCCATACGGCCCCGAACGATGTGAACAGGGTTCCCGAGATACCTAACGGGTATTCGGTACACCCGGCCACGTACCTACCGCATCACAGCCCAACCCTACGGTCAGCGCTGTCCACGGCCTCCAGTAGGCTACAAACACCAGAAACTACTTGCAACTCCTGGACGGAGAACTAGGGTGAATAAGAAGCCGAGAGGGTCCATTGGTTTCGGGCCCAATGCATGGTAGTAGCTGATTCTTAAATCACACATACAGATCTCAGTGCTTAAGGTCGGCTTCAATGAAACAACCCACCATGTACTCCTACATGGCCTCTCATCGATACCTTTACCAAATCGTGTTCACCACACCACTCTCATTACCGACATAATCATTTCACTCCAGCCCATCACCCCGATGAACCAGACCTGACACGACTCTAAGCATAGCAGGCATAGCAAGGTAGGAACAACACATACATATGGCTCAAGCAACTCCTACACATGCTAGTGGGTTTCATCTAGTTACTGTGGCAATGACAGGTCATGCAGAGGAAATGGGTTCAACTACCGTAGCACACAGCAGTTTGAATCGCGTTGTCTTAATGTAGTAAAAGAGAGCAGGAGCGAGAACATGGGATTGTATCGATACGATCAAATGGTTGGTTGCTTGCCTGATGGTTCGATGCACTGATATGGTTCTTCGTTAGGGTAATCACGGTACTCCTCGGGGGCAGAACCTGTCGCAAAGGACATCGATACACAACCATTACCAAACAATGTGCGACAATATGATGCATGCATGAAACATGGCAATATGAGTGTGTTGGGCTAATGCAACTAAGAACAGAGGGGTTTGAACAAATTTGAATCAAGGATTCAAATTTTAAGTTCAAATATGGTCTTTTAAAGTGCTTTTCCTTGTTCTGCTTAAAATATCAATTTAACTTGTTTTATCATGCATGAAAATAGTACAGATGGATAGATTGGATTTTTCTGATCATTTTTCATATATAATTTGTCCAATTTGGAGTTACAGAATAAAAGTTATGAATTTTTGAAGTTTAAATAATATTCTGGAATTTCCTGATTTAATTTAAATTCAGAAAATCAATTACTGCGTCAGCCTGACGTCAGTGTGACGTCAGCAGGTCAACGGAACAGGTCTGGGTCAAACCTGACAGTGGGTCCCGCATGTCAGGGTGATTATTTTAATTAAAATTGAATTAAAACTAATCCTGTTTAATTAACAGGGTTGGGCCCCACCTGTCATTGACTCAGGGGAGTCAACCAGGGCCCACCCGTGGTCAAAGTCAAAGTCGGCTGCCGGCGAGCCCGACGCGGCGGCGGGAGTGGTTTTGGCCATTTCGGCCACCAGAGGGGCCGCGGAGACCACCGGAGTGGAGCTGAGGACAAACCGCAGCTCTTGGCGGAGTCCGTTGGGGTCGGGGTGGCCGGAGTCGACGGCGGCGAGCTCGGCTGCGGCCGCCGGGGTTCGGTCGTGCACGGGAACGGGGTTGGAGCTCGAAGTTGAGCGAAGCGAGGCGCTAGGGATGCTCTACGGGGTCTTGCGAACTTGTTGGACTCGCCGGGGTGACCAAATGGTCACCGGAGCTGCGTCGACGGCGAGCTCGGCGACGGCGGAGGTTCGGCCGTGGTGGGGAGGAGGCTACGGTGGGGAAACGAGGGGGAGGAGAGGGGGAAACGGTGGCGTAGCTCACCGCGGTTGCAGTGGGCGTCGAAGTGGGCTCGGGGACGCGCTGGAGACGGCGAATCGACGGCGACGGTGGTCGGAGCCCGAAGAGGGGAACGGCGACGTGGCGGCGATGCAGGGCTTCCGGGGAGCTGTGGAGCGGTGGGGAGGAAGAGGGAGTCGAGGCGGAGCTCCTGAGCTAGTCGGGGGAGCGAGGGGTGGTCGGAGACGGCGGCTATGGCGAACGGCGGCGACGGTGGTGTTCGGCCGTGAGAGAGAGAGAGAGAGCAGCATGGGAGAGAGAGGGGGATAAGGCCAGGGGATCGGGGCGGCACCGAGAAGAAGCGCCGCGGCGTCGCGCTGGCGGGGGGAGGCAGGCAGACGGGCTGGTGGCGTGGCGCTCCGGCCGTGCGCGCGCACCGGCCACACGCCTGGCCGACTGGTGCCAGGAGGACGACGGCGGCGGTGGGCTGGGCTGGCTAGCTGGGCCGGCCAGCTGGCTGGGCCGCACAGGGAAGTTTTTCCCCTTTTTTCTGTTTCTGTTTTTATTTAATATATCTGCAACTTTGTTGAATTTAATAAAATACCTAGGCAACTTCAAAAAATCACCAAACTATTCCTGGCCCATAGTTGGATTATTTCCAACATGAAACATTTTAGTTTGGAGATATTTGAGCATTTAAATATTTTATATTATTTTAAATGCCCAAATTCAAATATCTATGATTTAAATCAAAAACCCTAGGATGGCCTAGGAAAATGTGCACCACTTTTGGCAGAGGTTCTGAACCAAGGCAAAAATGATGGGCATTTTAGAAGGGCATTTCAGGTTCATTGAAAAATTATTTTAGTAACCCTAGTTGGTTTCAGAGGGGACTGGGGGTTCTGTCATCCCCATTTCAAGTTTCTGATGAAAGAATAAACATGATGCAACACTCTAATGCATGACTAGCTAGGTTGTGACAACTCACCCCCACTCAAAAGAATCTCGTCCCGAGATTTGGGTTCCTCCGGGAAGAAGGCGGGGTACTCGAGTCGAAGACGATCCTCCCTTTCCCAAGTTGCTTCATCCTCAGAATGGTGCGACCATTGAACCTTGAGAAACTTGATATTATGACGTCGGGTGGTACGTTCGGCCTGATCGAGGATACGAATGGGGTACTCTCGATATGTAAGATCATCTTGGAGATCAAGCGTTTCGTGGTCCACTTCACGGATAGGATCCGAGAAGCAACGCCTGAGTTGAGAAACGTGGAAGACATCGTGAACTCTGGAGAGGTGTGGAGGTAGTTCCAACTGGTAGGCAACTTCTCCTCGTTTGGCAAGAATGCGAAAAGGTCCAATGTAACGAGGAGCCGATTTTCCTTTGATACCGAAACGATGGGTTCCCTTCAGAGGGGTGACCCGAAGATAGGCCTTCTCGTCAACCTCGAAAGTCATAGCCTTATGTTTTCGGTCATATTGACTCTTTTGACGGGATTGGGCTGTTTTCAACTTTTCACGAACGATACGAACTTGTTCTTCTGCTTCCTGAATCATATCCGGGCCAAAGAATTGTCTTTCCCCGGTCTCTGACCAGTTAAGGGGTGTTCGACATCGTCGTCCATAGAGAACTTCAAAAGGGGCTTTACCCAAGCTAGATTGATAGCTGTTGTTGTAAGCGAATTCGGCAAACGGAAGGCACTTCTCCCAGTCCATTCCGAATGAGATAACAGAGGCTCGAAGCATGTCTTCTAGAATTTGGTTGACGCGTTCCACTTGACCACTCGACTGAGGGTGGAAAGCGGTGCTAAAGGAAAGACGGGTTCCCATAGCATTCTGGAAACTTTCCCAAAATCGAGAGGTGAAAAGACTTCCTCGATCCGAGTTAATTTCCAAAGGAACACCATGGAGGGACACTATTCGGGAGATGTATAAGTCTGCCAGCTGACTAGCGGTTATACTCTCTCGAACAGGTAGGAAATGGGCTACTTTGGAAAGACGATCGACCACGACGAAAATGGCATTATTCCCTCTCTTGGTCCTGGGAAAACCGGTAATGAAATCCATACCAATTTTATCCCATTTCCATTCAGGAATAGCTAAGGGTTGAAGGGTGCCAGCAGGCCGTTGGTGCTCTGCTTTTACACGACGACAGACGTCGCAGTTAGCAATATACTGAGCAATTTCTCTCTTCATCCTAGTCCACCAGAACCTCTGGCGTAGGTCCTGATACATCTTAGTACTACCGGGATGAATAGTGAGAGGAGATTCATGAGCTTCCTTAAGGATTAATCGCCTTAGGTTGCGCACTTTGGGAACTACTAATCGATTCCCGAAGTATACGACTCCTTGATCATTAATGGACAAACAATTCGCAATTCCTTTCTGAATGTTCCTCTTGATGCGGGAGATTCCCGGATCTACCTTCTGTGCTTTGATAATTTGATCCGTAAGGGTAGGTTTTGCCACCATGGTGGAGAGAAAACCTTGAGGAACAATATGAAGGTTAAGCTTCCGAAATTCCTCATGGAGAAGCGGTTGACTTTGTTGTAACATCAGGTTGTTACAATAAGATTTACGACTTAGCGCATCAGCCATGACGTTGGCTTTCCCTGGGGTGTAGGTTATTCCTAAGTCGAAGTCAGTGATCAATTCAACCCAACGTCTCTGCCTGAGATTCAAATCCGGTTGGGTGAAAATATACTTCAGACTTTGGTGATCAGTGAATATTTCACAACGATTACCGAGGAGGTAATGTCGCCAGGTCTTAAGTGCATAGACTACGGCTGCAAGCTCTAGATCATGAGTAGGATAATTCTCCTCATGTGGGTGCAATTGCCGTGAAGCGTAGGAAATTACGTGTCGATCTTGCATGAGAATGCAACCTAGTCCTTGTCGCGAAGCGTCGCAGTAGATAACAAAGTCCTTGGAGAAGTCTGGCGGTACCAGTACGGGAGCAGAAGTCAGGCGTCTTTTCAGTTCCTGAAAGCTGTGCTCACATTGTGGAGTCCATTCGAACTTCTTATCTTTCTTGAGGAGTTCGGTTAGAGGTTTGGCAACCTTGGAGAAGTTCTCGACAAAGCGACGACAATAGCTCGCTAAGCCTAGAAAACTCCGAACTTGCTTGACTGATTCAGGTGGAGTCCAGTTAAGGACGGCTTGAACTCGCTCAGGGTTAACAGCAATACCTTTACCAGATATTACATGACCCAGATAGGTCACTTCTGACAACCAGAATTCACATTTAGAAAATTTGGCATAAAGGCGATGCTCTCGAAGTTTCTTCAACACTAGCCTTAGATGTTCGGCATGTTCTTCCTCGTTCTTGGAGTAGATGAGTATATCATCGAGATAAACTACGACGAATTTATCCAAATACTCCATGAAGATTGAGTTCATTAACCGAGAAAAGGTGGCTGGAGCGTTGTTTAAACCGAAGGACATGAAGGTGTACTCGTATTGGCCATAACGAGTAACAAAGGCCGTTTTAGGAATGTCCCCGTTTCTGATTTTGATTTGATGGTAGCCCAACCTCAAATCCATCTTGGAGAAGACTGAGGATCCAGCGAGCTGATCATACAGGTCGTTGATCCTGGGAAGCGGGTATTTGTTCTTGATTGTGACCAAGTTGACAGGTCGGTAATCTACAACCATCCGGTCCGTACCATCCTTCTTCTTGATGAATAGGACGGGGCAAGCCCACGGAGATGAGCTAGGTCGGATGAAACCCTTTTTCAAGGACTCATCGAGTTGTTTCTTAAGCTCGGCTAGTTCTAGGGGTGCCATCTTATAGGGTCTTCTAGCAATCGGAACGGTTCCTGGAATGAGGTCTATTACGAACTCAACATCCCTGTCAGGTGGAACACCTGGCAATTCCTCTGGAAAGACATCCGGGAAGTCACGGACTACCGGAACGTCCTCAAGGTCTGGCAAAGGGCTGGCGTTAAGAGAATATAATTGTCGCTTGGCTATTCGGGTCAAGACATTGACTATCTTCCCCGAAGGATGGGTGAGTTGAACAGTCCTAGAGAAGCAATCAATTTGGGCATGATGAGCTGACATCCAGTCCATACCCAGAATGATATTAATATCTGAAGATTTAAGGGCTATCAAAGACGCAAGGAAAACAAGTCTGTCGACTTGGATCTCATTTCCATAACTTACCCTAGAGGTCTGCCATCTAGACCCAGGGGTAGAGATTTCCATAGTGGATGGCATGTCACAGAATGCAACGTTATGCAAACGAGCATAATTTTCAGATATAAAGGAATGAGAGGCTCCTGTATCGAAAAGGACAGATGCCGGGTGGCAATTAACAAGAAGCGTACCTAGAACGACGTTGGGATCCTCTTGAGCTTCTTCGGCAGAGACACAGTTGACATGGCCACGTGAAGCGGTGACCGGCTTGGCGTGGAATACTTTTCCTGTCGGCTTGCCACGGCCAACAGCTTTAGCAGATTGATTGGGGTTGGTCTGGGGGCATTCACGCATATAGTGACCAGATTCCCCACACTTGAAACAAGTCACGGAACTGGTACGTGGAGGAACATTATTGGTTGGACCCCCATAGGGCTTGGCTGGAGCAGACTGTTGTACAGGGCGAGGCGCCTGGAAAGATGGCCTCGGTGTGAACCTGGGTGGCAGGGCGGTGTTGGGCACCCACACGCGGCGCTTCTGAGGACCAGCACCGGATGAGGAACCCGTGTCACGTCCATGCTTGCGTGTTGCGTCATAGTCAGTCTGACCAGTTTCAGCACTGATGGCTTTGTTGACAAGTTTCGAAAAAGATGTGCACTCATACAGACGGAGGTCGCGGCGAAGCTCAGGACTAAGGCCCTTACGGAACCTTGCTTGCTTCTTGGCGTCAGTAGAAACTTCCTCAGTTGCATATCGGGCGAGATTACCAAACTCCCTGCTATAGGCATCCACAGAAAGTCGGCCTTGGGTGAAACTGCAAAATTCTTCACGTTTACGGTCCATGAGACCCTCCGGAATGTGATGTTCACGGAAAGCCTCGCTGAATTCAGCCCAAGTAGTGACATGGCCCGCTGGGCGCATAGCTCCATAATTCTCCCACCATAGACTGGCGGGGCCTTCAAGATGATATGCAGCAAAGGTGACCTTGTCAGCCTCCGCTACCAGCGTGGAACGCAGTTTGTGAGAGATACTGCGAAGCCAGTCATCAGCGTCGAGAGGCTCGACGGAGTGGTGGAACGTGGGTGGATGCAATTTGATAAAATCACTGAGTGACACCACGTTAGCCCTCTGATGGTGTGTTGTATTCTGTTCAATACGCTCCAACAAACGGTTTGTCTCCCGCTTGTTTCTCTCAGCTTCCATCATCACCTCGGCTAGTGAAGGAGGATGAGGCAGATTTTCATTCCTGGCTTCACTGCCTTCGGCCTGCTCTTGGGAAGCAGGGTTAGCGCGCGTGTTGACCATCCTAGGTAAACAAGACAATGATTTAGTCAGGATGGTAAAATTCCGACATAGGATATAGAATGTAAGGAATAACTTGAAATGCAAGATGATCATCCGTATGACATGGTAGATACAGAAACTGCTTCTTTTATTCCATCGTCATACACACCATACAGGGTTTAGTACAAGACCAAACAAAGTACTATTACGGTGAAAGAGGATTACATCTCATCGGAGGCATTCCAAGCTCTTATACATTATTTTTCTACATCTCCGGAAGAGTACAAACTAGGTCATATCCCACGAGTCACGCGGGACGATAGAGGACACAGCTAGTGCGAACTAGTGATACTACCACTAACTCAGACCGATCCGTAGTAGTCCTCGTAGAAGTCACCTCCATAGCCTGGAAGCTCAACATGATCATCTGGAAACAGACGGTCTCGCGGAGCTTGTGGACCATAGGGGCTAGGATGAGGCCTTGGACCAACAGACGGTGGCCTGCGGGGACCGCGAGGTGGGGTGATGCCTCCTACATCACGCCAAACCATCACGTCTGGCAGAGCAGATCTCACAGGATAGAGATCGCGCATATCTGAATATCCAGCTTGCACCGCCGGTGCGAACCGAGTCAAAGTGGCCCAGTGGTCAGCACGGGTATTGAAGAGCTCTAACCTCAAGGCCCGATTTTCACGGTCCTTATCCTCGAGCATCTCAGCAGTGGTGCGAGTCCGTGAATCCTCCTGAGTGGGATCAGCATAGATAGCCTGGAGATACCCTTGTGCTCCCGGAAGTGATCCTGGCATATACCGGAAATCAGAGTCCCGAAATAACCCAGATCTGACTCGCATAATGGTCATCATAGAGTAGGCGGCGTCCTGCACAGCCATCTCAATAGAAACCCCGAGTCCATAGGAGCAGTGAAGAGGCTCGGTGGATCCAGGATAAGATGGAAATATCCTGACAGTGCAGAGATACTGGCTTTGATTAAAGTCTCGGAATTGCTCTTCGACCGTGTACTCGGGATACCAGCGATATCCAGCCTCAGTCATTACCCTGACCAACTTAGCAGTATGGCCGGGTACATCTAGGCATCGAGTCAGGCGAACCACTTGATTGAGGTCGCGAGTGGCCATCTGGAAGCACAATCATAATGCAAAGGCATTAGAATTTCTAGCAAAATTTCGGCAGCATAACAGCTGTAAATGCTCAACAAGGATTTGAGACATTTGACAAAGGATTTCGTACACACTCAACATCACCATATCAAAGTTCTGAAACCATTCTGGCAACATAATGTGGTAGTAGAACTGAACTAGGCTGGTAACCATCAAACTTATAAGGTACTACTGATTAGTAACTCGTGATCCTGATAGAGAGAACAGATCCTAATTCCTTAACCCCCGGTGGAAGAATGGACTGACTCAGATCAGAAAGTCATAAGGTATAAGGAGTAAAAAGAGCCTTACGTTCCAACCCACAAACAATTCCCCTACATATAACTAAAGAATTTCTAGACTCAACATCGACCAGTTTGGCTTGGAGAACCTACAGGCAGTCCGGCTCTGATGCCAACGCTGTCAGGACCCCGACTCGATGTCACATCGATCTAGCTGGTAACACCTCATATCACTTTGCGGCCTCACGCACGGTATCCCCACGGGTGTCGTCTTACCTTTTCCCAGGACCGTTTGCGCCTTTTGGCTCACGTATATGATAGTGTCGCTAGCATCCATATGATAAAGAGCCCGGGCTGACATGACTAGTCGTAAACCCAAAGTGGCACAGACTTACAGGGACAGGCATCCATGACCCAGCTTCGAACGTGTCGGTCATCAGCAAGTGGGTCCGGGCTGTAGCACTGGGCTAGCAGGACTCCGGTAAACCGGGCTGTAGCGGGCTAACAGGACTCCGGTACTCAAAGCGTGACATTTCCCCGAAGGGACAGACACAGGAACGAAGAAGGACACATGCCGGCCAGCCTAAGTGTTCCAGAGCAGTAGCAAGCTACCATGGCTCAGCGGCAACACTAGGAGACATTTCCCGGTAAGAGAGGCTACTAAAGATAAACAACTAGATAGTTAGATCCCACACATACCAAGCATTTCAATCATACACACAATATGCTCGATATGTGCAAATACAACGAAGCATCACAACATGACTCTATGACACAAGTACTTTATTTAAGGCTCAGTGA
>NC_041381.1:51916259-51925236 GCF_002162155.2 Triticum dicoccoides | reverse complement strand
GGTGGGCTGGGCTGGCTAGCTGGGCCGGCCAGCTGGCTGGGCCGCACAGGGAAGTTTTTCCCCTTTTTTCTGTTTCTGTTTTTATTTAATATATCTGCAACTTTGTTGAATTTAATAAAATACCTAGGCAACTTCAAAAAATCACCAAACTATTCCTGGCCCATAGTTGGATTATTTCCAACATGAAACATTTTAGTTTGGAGATATTTGAGCATTTAAATATTTTATATTATTTTAAATGCCCAAATTCAAATATCTATGATTTAAATCAAAAACCCTAGGATGGCCTAGGAAAATGTGCACCACTTTTGGCAGAGGTTCTGAACCAAGGCAAAAATGATGGGCATTTTAGAAGGGCATTTCAGGTTCATTGAAAAATTATTTTAGTAACCCTAGTTGGTTTCAGAGGGGACTGGGGGTTCTGTCATCCCCATTTCAAGTTTCTGATGAAAGAATAAACATGATGCAACACTCTAATGCATGACTAGCTAGGTTGTGACAAACAATCATACCATAGGCTAGCTTCTAGGGTTGAGCCTCTCTGATCTCGTGGTAGATCTACTCTTGTACTACCCATATCATCAATGTTAATCAAGCAGGAGTAGGGTTTTACCTCCATCGAGAGGGCCCGAACCTGGGTAAAAACATCGTGTCCCTTGTCTCCTATTACCATCCGCCTAGACGCACAGTTCGGGACCCCCTACCCGAACAAAGATATACAAGTCTTGACACCGCGAGTAGCGAGTTTGTGTTCACATTACAAGTCGATATCGATCATGTAAACTACCATCACATAGAAGAGAGCTGCGGTCATCACGTTGAGCATCATCGCGATGAAACTGGTCTTCATTCGGTTACTCTAACGCTCCCTCCTCTCTCCCGCT
This sequence comes from Triticum dicoccoides, assembly GCF_002162155.2. Classification (NCBI taxonomy): domain Eukaryota; kingdom Viridiplantae; phylum Streptophyta; class Magnoliopsida; order Poales; family Poaceae; genus Triticum; species Triticum dicoccoides. Next base: position 51,924,352 of record NC_041381.1, on the reverse strand, counting down.
AGATAGCGGGCGTATCTAGATTCCGCCTCCGCCCTAGTGGTGTACCCTTTGTAACTGTTACCGCTGAAATGGTGAACTTGTCTCCGACACTCCTCCCAGTCGTCGTAGACTCCGAGAACCTTACCCTTGTACACGACATACGACAACATCTCTATGCACAAGCCAAACAACAGACAATACATAAGCAATATATATGTATACAACAAAAGGATCGGAAGTGAAAAGCAAGACATTAATAGCACGATTCATGGTCCTACTAATAAATAGCATCGATTACATCTAAGTTGAACGACTGTCCAAACCAAAGAGACATACAAGTTCATTAAAGTTTAATTACAACATGAGCTAATCGATGTTTCAGAACTACAAATAGCATCACTACTTTCGACTCGAATCATTGGACCGGAGTGTGGATGAAGCCGCCGTCTTTCGTGATGGTCATGAAGTCGCAGGCATTGTCAGCCTGCATTTGTAGCATTGTGTCTATCTCACTGTTGGATGGTTGATCTCTGAGGTAGAACTGCCCCGTGGTACGAAGGACATCTTGATGGATGATTTCTGCAAACTCCAACTGGATGCGAAAGAATTCTTGTCGGAGGTCCATGTCCTGGATTGCCGCCAAGCTTGCGGCCCAATCTTTGACATTATTTGGTAGCAGAAGGTGATTATGGTCCCGTATGATCGCCCGCATGTGATGGAGGGCATAGTAGGCATCCTTCTGACCGCCAGGCGGCTGCTTGACGCAGGGGAACATCGTATTGTGGGTGAACACGTGCCTGCCGTACCTACGAACTGGCCTCTTAAAGGTGCCTCCAGATGTGGCGTAGCCGGGGAGAGCATCATCAAGAACTTTCTTGATATTTGTGTAGTCTATCTTGGAGTCACAGTCCGGGTCGAAATACGTGGCCATGGAATATTTCGGGCTTAAGAGGATGAGTGTGCATGTGTGTCACTGCACAGAACACGGAATGTTAGAAAAAAAGAACGATCGAAATATAAGAAATCATATGTTACGGGGCAGTGAGGGGATGACTTACTCGGGAAAGTAAGGCACAAGGAAGTTATCCTTATCTGGGTTTGCTAGAATGACTCCTTCGAGGTGTGAACTCGCGACTTGCTGGTCCCCAGCGTTGCCCAAGATCTTGGCACACATGTAGAAGGGGTCGACTATCACGATGTCCGAGGTCTTGTCTCGAATGATCCGCATCTCCATACTCAGCGAAAACAGCCGAACGAAGGTGTAGTGCAGCGGATGAAGGTTAAACATAGCAAAGATGTCATCAAACCGTAGGACGATTGTACCCTCGCTGGCGCCATCCACAAAGCCCTTGCCCTCTGGCACCTTGGCCACGAAAACCGGGTATGCCACATCATTATAGGAGAGATGCCGCTTCTCCAAAGAAAGAACATTGTCATGCAGACTCCGCATAGCACCGGTTGCAGCATTGAACATATTTTTCGGTAGCATCGCCCTACCCGCCACATGCACCCTCCTCGAGATATCCTTAGGTGAAGGTGGCCCGTCCTGAGCACGGATCGTGCTCGGTGCCGGCTGGCTCGCACCGGCGCCCTTGTTAGTCTTTCGTTTCCGTCCCTTCTTCTTGATCTGCTGTAATGGGACTGAATTCTGCTCACAGACCGCCTTCTTGAGCGTGTTGGGGCTGATAATATTTCACACCTCAGCTATCTGAGGCTCGGTGAAGGCGGCAGCTGGAGGCGTCTCCTGAGAACTGAACACCAGACGACGCCTGTTGCAATTGGGTTTCTCCGTCGTACTAGCTAGATCGCGGTCGTCTTGGTTTGGTTCTTGAGAAGGAGGCCCGCAGAACTCGTCACCGTACCCAAGTTCGGCAAAGTACTTATCGACGTTGGTAAATGTACCGTCATCGTTGTCGTCGTCGTCCGGATCCTCTGCCATATGCATGTCCGGATCTTGTGCCATAGGGATGTCCTGCATGTCCGGTAGTGTTGCGGCATTCTTGCCATGGCTTGGCGCTGGCACGACTGGCGGTCTTGTCTGTGGGGTGGTGTCCCCCGCCCCCAAACGGATCTGGATCTTCGGCCAAAGCAGGGGCCAGTTTATGCAGGCGCTGAGGGTCATCTCATCTTCTTCGTTGGCCCCAGCGGGTCGAATCAGAGGTAACAACTCATCGCAGCCTTGCAGCACCCGAACCAGTTCAACCCTATACACTGTGGGTGGCATCGGATTACCGTGGAACACGGGGTTGCCCGGTTGAACGATTCTTCCCATGGCGACATCGACCAACTCGCTGCCCATGAAGTGCAGGAGAATGCAAGGAACGTCGGCGGCGCCCTGTGAAAACATGTAGGGCATCAGGGATGCCCAGTCAAAGGCAAGGAGATGAAGTCATCGGCTGATAGGCTTAGTTACCATGATGCCATCGAGCTCGCCTAATGTCGAGGCACCGCCAACGGCGAGCGTGCAACTGACGGAGGGGCCGCTTGCTGGCGAGGTGCCGGCCGGCGTACACCCGGGTGCATTAAGCTCCAATGCCCGTGCCGGCGCCGGAGACACGAATACCGCCTTCGCCGAAGACACCAATGGCGCCGCCTGACACACCAATGGCGCCGCCGGCGCGTTGTGCGAGTTGCTGGCCGTGAAGTTGGGAACCGGGGGAGGCCCCTGTTGGCCGTCCGCAATCCACATCGTCAGCCCCTGAATCAACGTAGGCACCATGGCGGTGAGTGTCGTTCCCAATTGTTGTTGCACTTGCTCTTGGAGAATCTTTGGAATCCGCGCCACTTGTGCCTTGAGTGCTTCAACCTCACGCGACTGGCTTTCCGAGCTGGTTTTTTCTCCTTTCGCCCACCAGCGGTATAGTATGATGACCATTTTGTGGACAAGCCTTTGCCGGCCACACGACCAGCTGACGACGGCTTACTGAGCTTATCCTTGTTTTTCATTATGTTCAATGCCCTATTAAAGGGGTGTCGAAAGGGGAGCTCTGAGACGACCCCGCGCTACTGCTTTTAGTGTCCTGCGGAAGGAACCTGAACCATTTAGAATATTGGGGATTAATTAGAATGCAACCATGTGGAGCTAATTACGCGGGGGTGTATTCCTTACCAGAACAAGCTCAAGCACCCTGGTCTTCGGATCCGCGGTAAGCTCCTGTGTTACCGGGTCCTCCTTGTACCGAGCCCTGAGAAAGTTCCTGGTCTGCTTGTCACGGTATTTCTCGAAGAGGGGCGGTAGGACTTGCTCGGCACGCTCCGCGTCCTCCTTGTCCCATATAGGCTCCGCCACTCTGTAACTGCCAGGACTGAGTTGGTGGACCCCTAAGTTCAACTGCCACATTTCTTTCCCCCACTGACTTGATTCGGAGGTTGCGCTGCTCTCGCACTTGATCTTGAACTCTTTGTAGTCATCTTCGCTGATCAAAGGATATTTCGCCTTGATCTTCTCATAACTATCACCTTTTTCAATCATTGCCTTCACCATGCTTCTCCAAGTAGACAGGGTCGTGCTCATCCTCGTGAGGGCGGAACTGTTCACTTTATTCCCTGAGAGGCGTGTGTTTGCAAAGTCAGCGAGGAACTTGTATCGTTCGTGCAGCTTCGTGAAGAGGAGGCTGCGCAAATTCCCTTGGTCCTTATGCCTTAGGTTCTCGGTGTTGATCGAGACGGTGCTCCGGAGAATGCACCCGAGCTAAACCGAGTACCCCTTGACTACTTCTTTGGGCGCCGTCGGATGCCCGTCGGAGTTCAATTCAGTAAATTCCTCCTTGACGGTGCCGAGCACGCTCGGGCGCCGGTCGTTCTGTTGCCTCTTCGGTTGGCTGCCATCTATGCGTGCGCCGCCATCATCAGTGGTGGCATCCTCGGCGGCACCATCAGTGGTGTCATCCCCGACGCCACTAGGGGTTGTGTAGTCAGGATCGGTGTCTTCCACGGCATCCTCATAGCGGTGAGATTCTTCCTCCATCTCCTGGGACAGCTCCTACAATTGCTTGCCGCCCGAACCGCCGGCCTCATTGTTGTGGGCCATGTTTCGCTCTAAATAGAAAAATAAGTTTGGTCAAAAAGTTGGTTATTGTCAAGGAACAAGATCATGGTCTCATCATTTAGGGTTTGTCGACACCGAGGCATCCTAAAAGCTAAGCTTTTATCATTTAGGGTTTGTCGACGCCGAGGCACCCTAAAAGCCTAAGCATACATCATTTAGGTTCTCATCGACACCGAGGCACCCTAAAAGCCAAGGTGTTATCATTTAGGGTTTGTCGACTCTAAGTTGGGCCTAATCACTTGGCTCTATTGCCACCTATGGTTTAATGCAGCAAGAATAAAGGGGCAGTTGACCCTACTTAATTAAGTACTAAGATACCGGCCCATGCATTAGTAGCAAGTACCCCATATGTCCGATTTTTAGCAAAGTCATGCTAAAATTCACGGAAAATTTCAGCATGACCTTTGCTGAAAATAGGACATATGGAGTACCCGAATTTGCTGGAACGGAAATTAATCGACATTCCGGCAAACTCAAGGGCCTCTCGGGGTACCTGCCAAATCATCACGACACCAAGGTCGGAGACAAAACCCAGCAAACTAGCACCACAATGTGCATCTACTTTCATATGGATGAAAAGGCCACAGACCATATGGTCCTCTGCTTTCATATGGACAAAAATCATCTCAACTTATGTGATCTTCCATTCCAGATCTAATAGGTCACCCAACAAAAAATATCAATAGTTTAGCAATGCACATAACAATAATGTTAACCTACTGGAAATTCCAAAACAGTAAAGTTCCAATTTAAGTTACTGCAATCTGGCTTTGTATCTGCACTTTTGTGGTGATGCAGAGACCATCTCAGTGCATCAACAAAATTCAGTAAAATTCAATGCATCAACTCCATGTACTCGAGTACTCTTTCTGTGAAATACAGTGCATCTACTCGATTCACCTAGCAAGGTTTATTTGACATGGAGTAGTTTATTTCATAGAGTAAACATTAGCACTATTTGACAGTAAAAGGTTTTAGCTAATTTGAATTAACTGAAAGCAGCAGTACACTAGCAGTACATCATTTTTATCGATAGTAAAATGTTCAAAGAAATAGAAATATCAGTACAATAGCTAGATTACACTATCAGTACACTAGCAGTAAAATATTCATTTACTTTTAGTAAACAAATATTCAAGCAGATTTGCTTGTCCTACTCATGCAGATCACCATGCATCTTTTTTAATCCAGCTAATTAACTAAAACTTGCAGTAAACTACTGTTGTCCCGCACTACTGCAGTTGCCATACTACTGCAAGTGCTATACTACTGCAAGTGTTAAATTAACTGGAACACTAAGCTCCAAGATTGCTGCACCAAGTCAAGTTTAAACACCAAGATTGCTGAAAGATGCAGGGAGCACAAACAGCTCAGAAAAATCAATCCATCTAGCATTTCAGGTTTTGCTAGAAATACCTTTAACATCAGTATCTGTATGATTATAGAGTCAACATCAGTATGATTTATAGAGTCAAATACCTTTAACGAGGGATACAAATAATTTTCATTTTCATATTTTAAGAACTATAAATAAACCATCCAGTAAGTATAATCAAGGTAATTAACCATTCCCATAAAACAAGACAAGTTTTATTCAGTAGTTTTATTCAGTACTGCTAATATGGTTGGAGATTACTGAAAGTACCAGAATGTACTAATTACTAAATAGCCTAGTAGAGAATTTTGTGGGTGAGACAAGAAAACAGTTAGCAATGTATACAACATGTAGAGAGTTATGCCCACTTGAGTTCGAGTTAATGACCTCGATAGAGTGTCACTGGCAGTAAGAGAGTAGCACTACTAGTACTAGCCTTGTACTACTTGTAATGGAAGAATATGACACAGTGCTAGTACACAGGTACATATTATAATCAGTAGTAGTAACAATTTATTGGTGAGACAATAAGACAAGTAGTCGTGCTCTGTACCGCGGATAGGGGATTATGCTCGCTTCAATTGTATTGGGGTTAATTAACTTGATAGACTGTCACTGGCAGTAAGACAGCCACTAGTGTTGTACATACTATTTGAGAGGAAGATGAATATAGTACATCACACACACACACACACACACACACACACACACGTAGGTACAAAGTGATATAATACAGACAAGTTATTAGGTGGAGTAGTAGTAGAAGGGAGGGACCTAAGCTAAGCTAGCACTAGCACTCTAGCAGGCAAGAGATATATTGCTAGTAAATTGGGGCTGTTGTGGGTGAGACAAGAGAGCATGTGCTGGTGCTCTAGTGGAAAGGGAATTATGGCCCCTTGGAATAAATTAACATGCTACTAATTCACATGGTGTGCAAAAAAATGGTACTTATATTATTAAACTGTCAATGATGCTTTGTGTTATTTTGCAGACTTGAATTTAATTTCTATGGTTTTCTTTTTCTGTTCATAGACGAGAGTATTGAATCTTGGTGATAATTCTTCATAGAGAAACATGTTTGGTAAGTGTATTCTAATATTGACTCCCACATTTTTATTTACATATAAATAAAGAGGACCAATTGGAAATTATAATTTTTAAATGTAAAGCTAACTTCTTTTGTGAAACATCATGCCGTTCAGATAATTTGATTTCCCTCTATGCTTCATAACTAAAACATAATCTTTTTTTTATTTTATTGGCATCATGATGTGTGCCCGTATGCTCCCCTGTCACATAAAAAATCAACTCCTGGTGCAAAGCACATGCATATACCTAGTCTGGTCAAAATATTTGAACAGGGATCAAACTGAATCTTATGAATCTTGAGAGCCATGTGCACATCACAAAATCTGAGCCTGCCTAAGAATCATGCACAACAAAGCAGTGGTATATGTGCCATATTTTTGTATAAAGTTCATGAAGCTAATATGAAACGCAATGAGCAATTTTACAAATTATTACTTTGTAGACTAGAGAGCAATTTGTATGTTGCTCCACGAATCAACCCATTTACTAAGTGCAGCAAGCCGCCGTTTATGTGGGAACCACTGCCATAAGCACCCACAATCACCGCTAATTTAACAGGTCTGGAAAGTGGACAAGTGAAAGAAGAAGAAAAATGATGCTTTGTTGATTCATTGCATCCGCAAACAAGTCAGCCCAATTGCTCACTGTAGCAATATGATCTGGTCCATTAACGAATATGGGTAGTGGTGATTTGTGAAGACAAATTGATGCTTTGATTATTTGTTACGTCCACGAGCAGCAAACGAAGGATACCCATGACTCACTCAGTTAATTAAGAAATTTTGTTTTCCTCTCGGTTATGATTTACAGAAGCAAACTTGAACAGTTTGGCTTAGCAGGAAAAGGATTTAGTTCAGAGTAACATGGTAGACCAACAAGAGGCAAGCATACAAAAAATAAAATAAAAATAGATGATGAGATGATACTGCACATAATGACTACTAGCTAGCTATCACCGTTAATAACTTCAGCATAAGATTGGCAATTTTTGCCAGCCACATTCTGACGCTCACTGTGATTATCCTCGATGAGTGCACAGTTATTAACTAATTATCTTAGCTCATAACCAAATAGCCGTATCAACTGTGCAGATGAGCTTGGATCGGAGCTGAGAAGGGGGTAGTGACTACTTACATCGAGGCGGAGGTCGCGGGGCAGCAGGGACAGGAATTTGCGCGGGAGCGCCAAGCAATCCTACCACCGGAACAACGCAATCAGAAGTTCAGAGCCCATCAAATCCACAGGCTTCACCAAAATTTAAACTGAATGTACAGGGGCAGGACGGGCTTACTGCGAGTTCCTGGAGGAGGGGCAGGACAGGCTCCTCGTCAGGGTCGGCGCCACCGCCGATCGAGGAGGAGGCGAGGGGCTTGGAGGAGTCAGCGGAGACGGCGAGCGGGGGACCCGGGCACCTTCGCCGCCATATGTGGGCGCACGAGGGGCGGGAGTAGCCGGAGCACGAGGCGGCAGCGGCGGACGGACGGCGAGGTCGGTCAAGAGAACGGCGACGACGCTGCAATGAAGCCGCGTGGGCTAGCGGGGGCGCGGGGGTGGAGTCCGGCGGGGGCGCCGCAACAAGTCAGCCGCGGGGGTGCGGGGGCG
>NC_041381.1:51915251-51915937 GCF_002162155.2 Triticum dicoccoides | reverse complement strand
GGGGCGGCGGGGGTGGGGGGCGCGGGGGCGCGAGGGCACGGGGGCGGCGAGGGTGGAGTCCAGCGGGGGTCGGGGCGGCGACATCGTGGGTCGGGGCAGCGCGCGGGTTGGATCTGGCGAGGGAGAGAGGGACGAAGGGGATCTGGCGAGGGAGAGGGAGGAATTAGCTAGGGGGAAGCTTACTAATGGCGCACCCCGCAGCGATGCACCATTAGTATGTTTTTTTAGATAGCAATGGCGCACCCCCTCGGTGCGCCATTAGTAATCTTTTTTATATAGCAATGGCGCACCAGACAGAGGTGCGCCATTAGTAATCTTCTTTTATACAATAATGGTGCACCAGCCAGAGGTGTGCCATAAGTAATTTTTTTATTATTATTTTTTGTTGCATCTAATAATTTTTAAGAAAATGAATATGAATATGGAACAAGAATATTTTTTTATAAAAATAGTAATAATTTTTTTAAAAATATCATCAAGTTTGTTATTGGAAAATATTTATGAATATGAAAAAATATCATCAAATTTATTATTTGAAAATATCATCAAATTTGTTATTTGAAAATATAATCAAATTTGTTTTTTTGCAATTTTAGTTGCATTCATTTGTGATGGTGGAGCGGGCCAGGGAGGGTGCGGGGGAGGGTGCGGTGGGTCGTCGGCAGCGGTGGAGCGGGGGAGGGTGC
>NC_041381.1:51912755-51914932 GCF_002162155.2 Triticum dicoccoides | reverse complement strand
TGGAGCAGGGGAGAGGGTGCGGGGGGTGCTCGGCGGCGAGGGGGACCGGATCTGGTGAGGTGGGATAGTGATCGAGATGGAGGGGGATCGAGATTGAGTGTCCATGAAATTTAAAAACATTCATCAGTTCAAAAAGTGCCCATGAAATACAATCGAGAAATGAAGGCTACAATTAAATACAATCGATCTTAGCTAGCTATCTGTTCACAATTTTCTTGCCCTTATTTTTCGTAAATGGAGTTCTTCTCTTGAACGGACGTCCTTTAGGTAGGGTGGTCCTGCTTCTTCTTGTGGTGTATGCTGATACTTCATCGTCGTCGTCATGTTCCATCTTCGGGTCACCGTACTTGTCGAAGTCTTGCTCATTGGTGACTCCATCCATTCCGATGATCTTCCTTTTGCCTCTCCTCACGAGAACACGACTGGGCTTTGGCGGGTCGGTAATGAAGAAGCATTGGTCCACTTGGGAAGCCAGTACCGATGGCTCATTTTTCACGGTGACGTTTGCGCCCGTGGTCTTGGATTTGGCTTCGGGTATAACCATGATGGTGAAATACCGGTCTTCTTTTATGACGTTCTTGGCCCATCTGACATGGAACATCGGGACCTTCTCCCCAGCGTAGCTCAGCTCCCAGATCTCCTCGATCCTTCCATAGTATATGTCCTTGTCGTTACCGGTGTAGGATTCCATCGTTACCCCGCAGTTCTGATAATCATCGCTCTTCATGTCCTTTCCCTCGGTGTAGAATGTGTAGCCATTGATATCGTACGCCTCATACATCATCAGGTTGTGCTCGGCACCCTGTGACAAGGCGAATATGAGTTGTTCTTCCGCGGAAGAACCCTCATGTAAAGGGTACGACAGAAGCTTCTGCTTGAACCAACGCGTGAAACATGAGTTGTGCTCTTTGATTATATCTCCGTCCGTCCTCTGTTGGCCTCGGTCATTGTATGTCTTCTCAATAAAGGTTTTGTGCTCTACCACCCAAGGATCGACCACGTCTACGTGTTGTAGCGCGACTAGGTTTGCTCTTTTAAAGTCGGCGAGTCGACCCTTGAAGTCGACATGCATTTCGCGGCGACCCTCACGGTGACCCCATCCAGCGAGCCTGCCGAGGTGCCTGTTGACGGGCAGACCAACGGGGTTCTCGATGCCTAGATAATTCATGCAGTAGGAGATACACTCTTCGGTCAGAAAGCCCCTGGCTATGCTTCCCTCTGGACGTGACATGCTGCGAACGTATCCTTTGATGACACCATTCATCCTTTCGAACGGCATCATGCTATGCAGGAACGTCGGCCCGAGTTGGATGATATCCTCCACGATATGGACCAGCAGATGCACCATAACGTCGAAGAATGCGGGCGAGAAGTACATCTCAAGCTCGCATAGTATCATCATGATCTCTTCCTGTAGCCTTCTGAGTTGCCTCACGCCAACCGACTTCCAAGAGATGACATCGAAAAAGTTGCATAGGCCAAATAGTATTTCACGGATTGCAACTGGAAGTATCTACGTCATCAGCACGTGACAGTCGTGAGACTTCATCTTGCTGAACTTCTGCTTCGCTGGGTCTAGGTATCTGCTTATCTTCCCCGCGTAACCATAAGGAAGTTTTACTCCTACGACGCAGGTGAAAAACTGATTGATCTCCTCCTGACTTAGAGTGAAGCACGCGGGAGGGTAGTCATTTCCGGTCTTCTTGGCCTTTTTGCCTTTGCAATGACTTTCCGTGTCCTGCTTCGCCTCATCATCATCATCATTAGCATGAAGCTCCTCCCTGATGCCCATTGATTTCAAGTCTGCCCTTGCTTTCGGCCCATCTTTGGTCCTCTCTGGCATGTCGAGCAGGGTACCAAGCAGACTCTCGCACACATTTTTCGTGATATGCATGCACTAGTGCAGAACCGGGCAATAGCACCGGTTCGTAAGGCCCTTTAGTGCCGGTTCCATAACCGGCACTAAAGTGTGGGCACTAAAGGCCCCCCCTTTAGTACCGGTTCAGCACGAACCGGTGCTAAAGGGAAACCACGTGGACGAGCCAGCTCCAGGGGCCTGGAGTCCTTTAGTACCGGTTGGTAAGACCAAACGGTACTATAAGGTTTGGGGGGTTTTAGTTTTATGATTTCTTTTTCATTTAATTTTGTGTTTCCATTTTAATTCTTTTTCGTTTGCT
>NC_041381.1:51890352-51912444 GCF_002162155.2 Triticum dicoccoides | reverse complement strand
TTCTAGTAGAAGGCACTAAGTAAACCACACCTACATATGCAAACTAAGTGTTATTTTAACCTCAAATTGCATATAAATCAAATACTAGCACATATATATATTTCCTCCCAAATTACTAAACTCACAAATTAATAACTATATAAAGCATTGCAAGAGCTAATCTAGCAATGAGAGATGAAAGGACAGAGTTGCTAACCTTTGTGATCATTTGAATGGATGGGGGCCTTCAAATCTTGATAAATATTGGGCAAAATGTGTGATGAGCTCGAGAGGAAGAGGGGAAGAACAAAGAGGAGAGGGGAAAGGGGAAGAACAGAGCGAGCTCGGGTGGACGAAGGGTTTATGTAGGACGACCTTTAGTACCGGTTCGTGCCAAGAACCGGTACTAAAGGTGCTGGAGGGGGCCCAGACTGACAACATCCTGCCACCACTCTCATTAGTACCGGTTCGTGACACGAACCGGTGCTAAAGGTTAGCCACGAACCGGTACTAATGAGAGTGGCCCGGCTAGCCATTGGAACCGGCACTAACGTATACATTTGTGCCGGCTCAAATACAAACCGGCACTAATGTGCTTCACGTTTGACCCTTTTTCTACTAGTGATGACATCAAGGCTGTGAGGCACACGGTGGATCTTCTAGTACGCCAAGTCCCAGAAAACAGACCTCGTTTTCCATACCTTCAGCAGCGGCTCTGGCGCCTTTCGCTTCTTTCCCGGCTCTGGCGCCTTTTGCTTCTTTCCCGGCAGTGGGCAATCTTTCCAATTTTTCAACAGCTCGTCTATTTCCTCGTCGCGCCTCGTACGCAGGCATCTTCGGGGTTCGGTTTCACCATCGAACAGATCCTTGCGTTTCCTCCACAGGTCATCGTCGCAAAGCCACCTTTGATGTCCCATGAACACGGTTTTCGAAGACCCGGGATCTCTATCTAGCTGGCGATACGTTGTGTCATCCATGCACCTAACGCATCCAGAAAATCCGTGAACCACCTGTCCCGCGACATATCCGTAACCGAGATAGTCGTGCACCGTCGTGAGCAGTGCGGCTCTCATAGGGAAATATTCTATCTGTGCGGCGTCCCACGTATTGGATGTCATTTTCCACAGCGTGTCTAGCTCCTCTTTCAGCAGCCCCAGATACAGATTGATGCCGTTCCCTGGTTGTTTCGGCCCTTCAATTAGCATGCTCATGTGAATGTACTTCCTCTTCATGCACAACCAGGGGGGAAGGTTGTACATCCACACAAACATAGGCCAGGTGCTATGTGTGCTTCTCTGGCTGCCAAACGGATTGACTCCATTGGTGCTCTCGCCCAGCACGATGTTCCTTCGATCCTTCCCAAATTCCGGGTGTTCGAAGTTCAACGCTTGCCACTGGCTCCCATCCCTAGGGTGACTCAGGATCTTGTCTTTTTTATTTATCTCCGGATCATTTGCATCATCTTCTGGCTTCTTCTCCTCCCTATCCGCGTGCCAACGCAGGAGCTTTGCTACCTTAGGGTCCGCGAAATACCGCTGCAGATGAGGAGTGATCGGAAAGTACCACACCACTTTTCGAGGAGCTTTCTTCCTCTTCTTGTATCGAGTGACGCCGCACACCGGACATATGGTAGACTCCGCGTGCTTGTCCCGATAAATGATGCAATTGTTCATGCACACATGGTATTTCACGTGCGGTAAATCCAGAGGACACACGATTTTCTTTGCCTCCTCAAAACTGGTCGGGCACTTGTTCCCCTTGGGAAGACGTTCACGTCAGAATGTCATGTTCTCGTCGAAGCATGCGTCGGTCATTTTGTGTTTTATCTTCATCTCCAGAGCCATGAGCGTTACTTTCAGGCAGGTATCCTCGGGCCTGCATCCTTCATAATGGAGTAACCGCGTCTATCTCCAGTTGATCCAGCTTGGCTTTCTCTCGGGCGGCAGCTCTTGCGTTATCCGTCTGCTTGAGAAGCAGCTCTTTGATATGAGGGTCCTGCACCCAGCCCATCGATGGTCCATCATCGTCTGCTCCGCCGGCATCTTCATCTTCATGATCATGCCCTTCGTCTGCTCCGGCATCTTCCTCATCATCATGTCCTGCATCTTCTACATGATGACTGTGTACAACATCACCGTCGTGATTATGTCCTGAAGATTCTTCGTCTTCTCGCCCGTCCGAGCTGTCGTGGTTGTCTTGCTGCCCTTCCTCATTTCTTGCCCGCCCCCCATGGACGACTTCGTAGTCATCTTCATCACCTTGCCACCGATAGCCATCCATGAAACCTGCCCGGAATCTGGGTCCGCAATAAGGCTCTTTAGCTTTCATCTTCGATACAGACATCTTATCTCCATCTCGTTCTTTTGAAGCATCTCGGCCTTCGCGGAGCTTAAAAACCTATTCACGATGCCTTCGGTCATCGTGCGGACCATGGTCGCCTGCGGGGTAGAGCAAAACGATATTTTAGAACCAAGAAAAAATTTGGCATGACTTTCCCTAAAAATAGGACCAAAAAGAATGCATAGTGCAAAAATTCTCGCCGAAACGGAAATGAATCAACATTCCGGCAAAATATTGGCAACTATCGCATTTCAAATACCGGTACCTGCAAACACAAACATATATGCAACACCACAAACATACATAGATCTAGCTAGGCCATAAAAAGTGCATGTGCACGTTGTTGGAGGGAGAACAACATAAAGATAGCTTCCCCCTTACTTACCTATCAAAAAAAGGTAATTTAACCACTTAATTTGGATGAATCTATGGTGTAAATGAGGTGTGGAGGAGGAGGCAGGCGAGACAAGCTTGGAGGAGGAGGTGGAGACAATAAAGTGGGGAAAGTGAGTGGGTAGGTGTGGCTGTCCAAAATATCTTGTTTGTCCCAGGTTACTAATGGCGCACCACCTACAAATGCGCCATTAGTAACCAGGGTTACTAATGGTGCACCTGCTGGTGGTGCGCCATTAGTAGTTTTGCAAAAAAAAATAAAAAATATATATATATATACTAATGGCGCACCGTGGCATAGTGCGCCATTACTAGTTTAAACTAGTAATGACGCACTATGCCACGGTGCGCCATTAGTAGTTTTGCAAAAAAAAAGAATAAAAAAAATATAGTAGTGGCGCACTATGCGGCTGGTGCGCGCACTGTGCCTGGGTGCGCCATTAGTATGTTTGGAAAAAAAATTGTTACTAGTGGCGCACCAGCACATGGTGCGCCATTGCTATATAGTAGTGGCGCACCACATGTCAGGTGCGTCATTAGTATCCATTTCGTCTATAGCCATTTTCCTAGTAGTGAACTATTAGCACAATTAACATTAATAGAATTTATAATAACATCATTGCGATCATGCTTTTCTTTGAAGGAGTTATCGCGAATCACTTCATAAATTTCTTCTTTTAACTCTTCATCACAATTTTCAGATTCACGAATTTCAAGCAAAACTTCATAAAAATCTAGTGCACTCAACTCACTAGCAACAGGTTCATCATAATTGGATCTCTTAAAAAGATTACAAGTAGATGAGGATCGATAAACTTCTTGTTTCTGATTTTCAATAAATATAGAATTATTCCAAGCAAACAGGCAAGCAAACCAAGTAACTAAGACATAAAGGCAAACAGAAAGAAGGCAAATAAAAAGGGAAAATATTTTTCTGCTTTTCTGAAAACATTTTAGAAGTGGGGCAGAGGAAAACGGGAGGCAAATGTCAAATAATGTAGTGCAAGAGATGCGAGTTTATAATCGGTACTTGGTAGGCTTGATGTAGAACCTCCCCGGCAATGGTGCCATAAATTATTCCTGCTACTTCTTGAGCTTGCATTGGTATTTTCCTTGAAGAGGAAAGGGTGATGTAGCAAAGTAGAGATAAGTATTTCACTCAGTTTGAGAACCAAGGTATCAATCCAGTAGGAGGTACAAGCAAGTCTGCAATCTATGCACATGCACAAACAATCAAACAGTTGCACCCAACGCGATAAATGGGTTGTCAATCCCTTCACGATCACTTGAAAGGATGAGATTTGATAGAGATAGATATAAAAGATTACTAAAACGTAAAACAAATAAATTGTTGCAAGGTATTTTTGGATTTTTTTGGTTTATAGATATGAAAATATATGGTGGAAGACCCGTGGGCCATAGGTTTCACTAGAGGCATATCTCTTGAAAGAAAACATACGATGGGTGAACAAATTACTGTCGAGCAATTGATAGAAAAAAGCAAAGTTATGACAATATCCAAGGCAATGATTATGAATATAGGTATCACGTCCGTGTAAAGTAGACCGAAACGATTCTACATCTACTACTATTACTTCACACATCGACCGCTATCCAGCATGCATCTAGAGTATTAAGTTCATAAGAATGGAGTAACGCCTTAAGTAAGATGACATGATGTAGAGGGATAAACTCAAGCAATATGATGAAAACCCCATCTTTTTGCCCTTGATAGCAACAATACAATACATGCCTTGCTACCCCTACTATGTCACTGGGTGAGGACACCGCAAGATTGAACCCAAAACTAAGCACCTCTCCCATTGCAAGAAGAACCAATCTAGTTGGCCAAACCAAACCGACAATTCGAAGAGAAATACAAAGATATCAAATCATGCATATAAGAATTCAGAGAAGATTCAAATAATATTCATAGATAATCTTATCATAAATCCACAATTCATCGGATCTCGAAAACACACCGCAAAAGAATATTACATCGGATAGATCTCCAAGAACATCGAGGAGAACATTGTATTGAAGATCAAAGAGAGAGAATAAGCCATCTAGCTACCAGCTATGGACCAGTAGGTCTGAGTTAAACTACTCACGCTTCATCATAAGGGCAATAGAGTTGATGTAGAAGCCCTCCATGATCGAATCCTCCTCCGGCAGATTGCCGGAAAAGGCCCCTAGATGGGATCTCATGGGTATAGATGGTTATGGCAGCGGAAAAGTATTTTGGTGGACGCTTCTCGTCGTTTGGGAATATTTCTGAATTTATAGGCCAAGAATTAGGGTTGGAGGAGCTCCGAGGGGCCCAGAATCCCTCAGGGCGCGCCCCCCTAGGGCACGCCCCTGAGGCTTGTGGCTTCCTCGGGACTCCTCTGACTTCATCTCCAAGTCCTGCGTGTGTCTTCTGGTCCAAGAAAACTCATCACAAAAGTTTTATTCCGTTTGGACTCTGTTTGATATTCCTTTTCTGTAAAACTCCAAAACAAGGACAAAACAGAAACTGGCATTGGGCTCTAGGTTAATAGTTTAGTCCCAAAAATAATATAAAATAGCATATTAATGCATACAAAACATCCAAAACAGATAATATAATAGCATGGAACAATAAAAAATTGTAGATACATTAGAGACGTATCAGAGCGCATCCCCTGTCTCGCTTAAGGCGAGACATAGGGGCGCCCCTCCTCCCCCCTAGGCCGGAAGGGGGGGGGGGCTTCGCTCCTTCTTTGGCGCCCCTCCCTCTCCCTCCAACCTATATATACTAGAGGTTGTGGTGCTATTTGAATACACAAGTTTGAAGCCTCCTCTTGTTTCTCTAGTTCTAGTTCTAGTTGATCCTAGTTGATCAGTTAGAGCTTGCCCTAAATCTTAGAATCCTCATAATTATAAGCCCATTGTGGTTCTAATTTCCTCCATCTAATTCTCTGGCGACATTTAGCTCTGGACGGCGAAGCGATGACGGATCATGAAGACCTTACACTTGCAAATAAGTAGAGATGTGATTCTTTCGGCCTTCCCTTTGACGGATCATTCGTGGGCGGTTCGCGAGATCGTTCATCTATGGTTCGAGGGACTCCGGGTACGATTTACACTGATTCGTCTACTTCCTATGTTACCCGGAATCGCTAATGATCGTGATCCAAACCGTTTATGTATCTTCATATTTTTTCTGGGTGATCGTAGGGCGATTTGTTTTTGTTTCTTCCACGTTTCCCAACAGTGGCATCATGAGCGGTTCTATTTAGTGACAACATGGTCGGATATGTTTTCACAACCGCCAAACTTTTTGCAAGTTGCAATATTAAGTTAATTGTCGATTTATAGGAATCCAACATTTATTATTTATCAATGCTCATTGTTCTCCTATCTTGAACTCTTGCCTCTTATCCTTTATGATCAGGGATAGTAGCATTATGTTTATTATCCAGGAAAACAGGTCATATGTTATGCTATTATTGTGTAGTACAATTGTACACTGGTGAATCTTTATATGGCAAACGACAGAAATGTAACTCTATAATCATTACAAATTGCATAAACGACTACATCTTAAAGTATAACCCTTTGTAACATGTATGTTGTGTCATCCAGAAATTACTTGAATCAGAAAGTCAAACCGTTTTCCATCCTTAACACAAGTACACCATGGTAATGAGTTTTTGGAGCTATCCTTTATTGAAACTACTCACCAGACATAGATGTTGGGTATGTTCATATATGGTTATAGATCACAAAAATCACCTCCTCACTGGAATAGAATGTTGGGGCATCTTAGCAAGGGGAAGTCCTGTCCGTTTATTTATGTAGCCGATATGTGTAATTAGCTGGTATACACTTATGGTTATAACCCCTGTTGATCTTTGAACAATACATGTTTTTTGGAGGTGCTGGATGCTCGTTAAAACTAGGTCAGGGTAATCTACTATCTTAGCAAACAGATGTGAACTATCAATTCCATGAATCCCGCAAAAAATATTCAATGAAGGCATTTCCTTTGGCATCTCTCCATGCAGTGGCGACTGTAAGGCGAGGTATAAGCCATGACAACTGTTCCCTCCTGAACATATAGGCTACAGATTCCATTTAGTAGAACATAAGGATTTTTTTCTTCTAGACTTGCTTGTGTCAAAATGGCAGGAGGCTGCGAGAGTGTTGTATCTGTGTGAAGACCATGAATACACACAGATTAGGTTTTGACGCAACCGGGTGTATATTATCTGCTTCACTGTAATGTAAGCCCATAGGCCGGGAGATCGCTGTTATCGTTTTTACCCCCTGAAAATTCATGTACATCTCAGGGAAGATAAGATTTGTAATCCTCTTGGCATACATGTATCTCTGCTGGTCTTAACTTTTCACCTTGAATCTGGCTATTTGCGGTCCTGCTCATGCAGTATTAGTAGTGTAGTTCTGACTCTGGTCATATTCATACTTGCAATCATCATATATACAAAGTTCCCAGTTTCCAAGAAATCGCCATTTAGTTTGTTATTGCTTGTCCTTATGAAATTCATGCAGGCAAGATTCCAAGGAACACCGGCCGTGAAGGACATAAATTTTTGCATCCATTGCCATTCAATTGTTTTTCTTTCAATTTGTTAGTGACACACAGGGGCAGGGCCTGTATTTGTTTGTGCTTTTCAAAAGTCTTCTTCCGTGTGGTTAAATGGGGTAGTGAGGGGATGTCATTAAAGTTGGAAGTGAAGAGAAAGCTCTGATTCGAAGAACATTTTTATTTTTATTTTAGGAACATAATTCATGTAAATTAAAGCACCCCAACCATGTGGTACCATGCAATTCCAAGAAACCAAAATTACTTGAACCATCGAAGAATCCAAGTGTTGATTATAAGATTATTAGGAAGTATAGGATAGACTAGGATTTGGTCTTGCCTTGTCTTGTACTCCAAGTTGGTCTTTGTACTCCTATATATATATGCCCACGAGGCTCAACCAATACATCGAACTATTCCACCGATCCTCTCTCCCTTCGAACATGGTATCTATCGCAAGTCGATCCTAAACCCTAGCCGCCGCCGCTTCCGCACCTGCGCGCCACCCCCGGGGCGGTCGGCCACCATGACCGCCGCCGGGGGCCACGCCACCCGTACCTAGGGTTCGTCCGCCGGTCGTGTTGACCGGCTGCCCTAGAGAGTCTTTTCTCTGAGCCTTGCTCTGGGGTTTTCTCTCTCCCGCCGGTCATCTTGATCGTGCGGTTTCTTTTTGGTTTTCTGATCTATTATTGATTGGTTTGCGTCGCCCACCGCCGCCATCGACCCCGAGCGCCTCTACTCCGACCCCGGCGCGACCAGCCGGCCTCTCCTCCGACCTGACGGCCACGCGCGCTGAGGCGGCCCTTCGCCGCTGCCGTTCGCGCGCTGGCCCGCCCGTCGATCTATGCCGGCCGTCACCGCCCTGCTCCAACCGGGACTCCTGCATCACCCGACCCGGCGCCCTCGCGCCATGCGGCGGCCAATCATAGCCGCCCTGCCGCCCGCCATCGCTGGCTTCATCTCGGACACCGCCGCCACCCCGTCTCCATCGAGCGGCGTCCACGACCTCGCGCGCGATCGGATTGATCACAAGCCCGCCGCCACGATCCGCCTCTGAAGGGAATATGCCCTAGAGGCAATAATAAAGTTATTATTTATTTCCTTATATCATGATAAATGTTTATTATTCATGCTAGAATTGTATTAACCGGAAACATAATACATGTGTGAATACATAGACAAACATAGTGTCACTAGTATGCCTCTACTTGACTAGCTCGTTGAATCAAAGATGGTTAAGTTTCCTAGCCATAGACATGAGTTGTCCTTTGATTAACGGGATCACATCATTAGGAGAATGATGTGATTGACTTGACCCATTCCGTTAGCCTAGCACTTGATCGTTTAGTATGTTGCTATTGCTTTCTTCATGACTTATACATGTTCCTGTAACTATGAGATTATGCAACTCCCCTTTACCGGAGGAACACTTTGGGTGCTACCAAACGTCACAACGTAACTGGGTGATTATAAAGGAGTACTGCAGGTGTCTCCAAAGGTACATGTTGGGTTGGCGTATTTTGAGATTAGGTTTTGTCACTCCGATTGTCGGAGAGGTATCTCTGGGCCCTCTCGGTAATGCACATCACTATAAGCCTTGCAAGCATTACAACTAATGAGTTAGTTGTGAGATAATGTATTACGGAACGAGTAAAGAGACTTGTCGGTAACGAGATTGAATTAGGTATTGAGATACCGACAATCGAATCTTGGGCAAGTAACATACCGATGACAAAGGGAACAACGTATGTTGTTATGCAGTTTGACCGATAAAGATCTTCATAGAATATGTGGGAGCCAATATGGGCATCCAGGTCCCGCTATTGGTTATTGACCGGAAATAAGTTCTAGGTCATGTCTACATAGTTCTCGAACCCGTAGGGTCCACACGCTTAACGTTTCGTTGACGATATAGTAACTGAATGTTGGTAACTGAATGTTGTTCGGAGTCCCGGATGAGATCATGGACATGACGAGGAACTCCAGAATGGTCCGGAGATAAAGTTTGATATATGGGATAATAGTGTTTGATCTCTGGAAGGGTTCCGGAATTCACCGGAAGGGGTTCCGGATGTTTCTCAAAATGTTTGGGTACGAGAACACGTTATTTGGGCCAAAGGAGAAAGCCCACAAGGTTTTTGGAAAGCGCAAAAGGAAGTTTTGCGGAGCCCAGGGGCCAGACGCCAGGGTCCCTAGCGTCTGGGTCCAGACGCCGGGAACCCTGGCGTCTGGCCCTGGAGTCCGAGAAGGACTCTTGCCTTTCGGGTGAAACCAACTTTGTGGAGGCTTTTACTTCAAGTTTTGACCCCAAGGCTCAACATATAAATAGAGGCGTAGGGCTAGCACCAAAGAGGCATCAAGAAATACCAAGCCGTGTGCCGGCAACCCCGTCCCCTCTAGTTTATCCTCCGTCATAGTTTCCGTAGTGCTTAGGCGAAGCCCTGCAGAGATTGTACTTCACCAACACCGTCACCACGCCGTCGTGCTGCCGGAACTCATCTACTACTTCGCCCGTCTTGCTGGATCGAGAAGGCGAGGACGTCATCGAGCTGAACGTGTGCAGAACTCGGAGGTGCCGTGCGTTTGGTACTTGGATCGGTCGGATCGTGAAGACGTACGACTACATCAACCGCGTTGATAAACGCTTCCGCTTAGCGATCTTCAAGGGTATGAAGATACACTCCCCCTCTCGTTGCTATACATCACCATGATCTTGCGTGTGCGTAGGAATTTTTTTGAAATTACTACGTTCCCCAACAGTGGCATCCGAGCCTAGGTTTTATGCGTAGATGTTATATGCACGAGTAGAACACAAGTGAGTTGTGGGCGATACAAGTCATACTGCTTACCAGCATTTCATACTTTGGTTCGGCGGTATTGTTGGATGAAGCGGCCCGGACCGACATTACGCGTACGCTTACGCGAGACTGGTTTTACCGCCGTGCTTTGCACATAGGTGACAAGCGGGTGTCTGTTTCTCCAACTTTAGTTGAATCGAGTGTGGCTACGCCCGGTCCTTGCGAAGGTTAAAACAACACTAACTTGACGAACTATCGTTGTGGTTTTGATGCGTAGGTAAGAACGGTTCTTGCTCAGCCCGTAGCAGCCACGTAAAACTTGCAACAACAAAGTAGGACGTCTAACTTGTTTTTGCAGGGCATGTTGTGATGTGATATGGTCAAGACGTGATGCTATATTTTATTGTATGAGATGATCATGTTTTGTAACCGAGTTAGCGGCAATTGGCAGGAGCCATATGGTTGTCGCTTTATTGTATGCAATAAAATTGCCCTGTAATTGCTTTACTTTATCACTAAGCGGTAGCGATAGTCGTAGAAGCAATAGTTGGCGAGACGACAACGATGCTACGATGGAGATCAAGGTGTTGCGCCGGTGACGATGGTGATCATGATGGTGCTTCGGAGATGGAGATCACAAGCACAAGATGATGATGGCCATATCATACCACTTATATTGATTGCATGTGATGTTTATCTTTTATGCATCTTATCTTGCTTTGATTGACGGTAGCATTATAAGATGATCTCTCACTAAATTTCAAGATAAAAGTGTTCTCCCTGAGTATGCACCGTTGCCAAAGTTCGTCGTGCCCAGACACCACGTGATGATCGGGTGTGATAAGCTCTACGTCCATCTACAACGGGTGCAAGCCAGTTTTGCACACGCAGAATACTCAGGTTAAACTTGACGAGCCTAGCATATGCAGATATGGCCTCGGAACACTGAGACCGAAAGGTCGAGCGTGAATCATATAGTAGATATGATCAACATAGTGATGTTCAGCATTGAAAGCTACTCCATTTCATGTGATGATCGGTTATGGTTTAGTTGATTTGGATCACGTGATCACTTAGAGGATTGGAGGGATGTCTTTCTAAGTGGGAGTTCATAAATAATATGATTAATTGAACTTAAATTTATCATGAACTTAGTACCTGATAGTATCTTTCTTGTCTATGTTGATTGTAGATAGATGGTCCGTGCTATTGTTCCGTTGAATTTTAATGCGTTCCTAGAGAAATCAAAGTTGAAAGATGATGGTAGCAATTACACGGACTGGGTCCATAACTTGAGGAAATCCTCATTGCTGCACAGAAGAATTACGTCCTGGAAGCACCGCTAGGTGCCAAACCTGCTGCAGGATCAACACCAGATATTATGAACGTCTGGCAGAGAAAATCTGATTACTACTCGATAGTTCAGTGTGCCATGCTTTACGGCTTAGAACCGGGACTTCAACGACGTTTTGAACGTCATGGAGCATATGAGATGTTCCAGGAGTTGAAGTTAATATTTCAAGCAAATGCCCAGATTGAGAGATATGAAGTCTCCAATAAATTCTACATCTGCAAGATGGAGGAGAACAGTTCTGTCAGTGAGCACATACTCAAAATGTCTGGGTATAATAATCACTTGATTCAACTGGGAGTTAATCTTCCGGATGATAGCGTCATTGACAGAATTCTTCAATCACTGCCACCAAGCTACAAGAGCTTCGTGATGAACTATAACATGCAAGGGATGGATAAGACGATTCCCGAGCTCTTCGCAATGCTAAAGGCTGCGGAGGTAGAAATCAAGAAGGAGCATCAAGTGTTGATGGTCAATAAGACCACCAGTTTCAAGAAAAAGGGCAAAGGGAAGAAAAAGGGGAACTTCAAGAAGAACAACAAGCAAGTTGCTGCTCAAGAGAAGAAACCCAAGTCTGGACCTAAGCCTGAGACTGAGTGCTTCTACTGCAAGCAAACTGGTCACTGGAAGCGGAACTGCCCGAAGTATTTGGCGGATAAGAAGGATGGCAAGTTGAACAAAGGTATATGTGATATACATGTTATTGATGTGTACCTTACTAGAGCTCGCAGTAGCACCTGGGTATTTGATACTGGTTCTGTTGCTAATATTTGCAACTCGAAACAGGGACTACGGATTAAGCGAACTCTGGTCAAGGACGAGGTGACGATGCGCGTGGGAAACGGTTCCAAAGTCGATGTGATCGCCGTCGGCACGCTACCTCTACATCTACCTACGGGATTAGTATTAGACCTAAATAATTGTTATTTGGTGCCAGCGTTGAGCATGAACATTATATCTGGATCTTGTTTGATGCGAGACGGTTATTCATTTAAATCGGAGAATAATGGTTGTTCTATTTATATGAGTAATATCTTTTATGGTCATGCACCCTTGAAGAGTGGTCTATTTTTGATGAATCTCAATAGTAGTGATACACAGATTCATAATGTTGAAGCCAAAAGATGCAGAGTTGATAATGATAGTGCAACTTATTTGTGGCACTGCCGTTTAGGTCATATCGGTGTAAAGCGCATGAAGAAACTCCATACCGATGGACTTTTGGAACCACTTGATTATGAATCACTTGGTACTTGCGAGCTGTGCCTCATGGGCAAGATGACTAAAACGCCGTTCTCTGGTACTATGGAGAGAGCAACAGATTTGTTGGAAATCATACATACAGATGTATGTGGTCCGATGAATATTGAGGCTCGTGGTGGATATCGTTATTTCCTCACCTTCATAGATGATTTAAGAAGATATGGGTATATCTACTTAATGAAACATAAGTCTGAAACATTTGAAAAGTTCAAAGAATTTCAGAGTGAAGTTGAAAATCATCGTAACAAGAAAATAAAGTTTCTACGATCTGATCGTGGAGGAGAATATTTGAGTTACGAATTTGGTCTATATTTGAAACAATGCGGAATAGTTTCGCAACTCACGCCACCCGGAACACCACAGCGTAATGGTGTGTCCGAACATCGTAATCGTACTTTACTAGATATGGTGCGATCTATGATGTCTCTTACTGATTTACCGCTATCATTTTGGGGTTATGCTTTAGAGACGGCTGCATTCACGTTAAATAGGGCACCATCAAAATCTGTTGAGATGACGCCTTATGAACTATGGTTTGGCAAGAAACCAAAGTTGTTGTTTCTTAAAGTTTGGGGCTGCGATGCTTATGTGAAAAAACTTCAACCTGATAAGATCGAACCCAAATCGGAGAAATGTGTCTTCATAGGATACCCAAAGGAGACTGTTGGGTACACCTTCTATCACAGATCCGAAGGCAAGACATTCGTTGCTAAGAATGGATCCTTTCTAGAGAAGGAGTTTCTCTCGAAAGAAGTGAGTGGGAGGAAAGTAGAACTTGATGAGGTATTTATACCTGCTCCCTTATTGGAAAGTGGTTCATCACAGAAACCGGTTCCTGTGATGTCTACACCAATTAGTGAGGAAGTTAATGATGATGATCATGAAACTTCAGATCAAGTTGTTACTGAACCTCGTAGGTCAAACAGAGTAAGATCCGCACCAGAGTGGTACGGTAATCCTGTTCTGGAAGTTATGTTACTAGACCATGACGAACCTAGGAACTATGAAGAAGCGATGGTGAGCCCAGATTCCGCAAAATGGCTTGAGGCCATGAAATCTGAGATGGGATCCATGTATGAGAACAAAGTGTGGACTTTGGTTGACTTGCCCGATGATCGGCAAGCCATTGAGAATAAATGGATCTTCAAGAAGAAGACTGATGCTGACGGTAATGTTACTGTCTACAAAGCTCGACTTGTTGCGAAAGGTTTTCGACAAGTTCAAGGGATTGACTACGATGAGACCTTCTCACCCGCAGCTATGCTTAAGTCTGTCCGAATCATGTTAGTGATTGCCGCATTTTATGATTATGAAATTTGGCAGATGGATGTCAAAACTGCATTCCTGAATGGATTTCTGGAAGAAGAGTTGTATATGATGCAACCGGAAGGTTTTGTCGATCCAAAGGGAGCTAACAAAGTGTGCAAGATCCAGCGATCCATTTATGGACTGGTGCAAGCCTCTCGGAGTTGGAATAAACGCTTTGATAGTGTGATCAAAGCATTTGGTTTTATACAGACTTTTGGAGAAACCTGTATTTACAAGAAAGTGAGTGGGAGCTCTGTAGCATTTCTAATATTATATGTGGATGACATATTGTTGATTGGAAATGATATAGAATTTCTGGATAGCATAAAGGGATACTTGAATAAGAGTTTTTCAATGAAGGACCTCGGTGAAGCTGCTTATATATTGTGCATCAAGATCTATAGAGATAGATCAAGACGCTTAATTGGACTTTCACAAAGCACATACCTTGACAAAGTTTTGAAGAAGTTCAAAATGGATCAAGCAAAAAAAGGCTTCTTGCCTGTGTTACAAGGTGTGAAGTTGAGTAAGACTCAATGCCCGACCACTGCAGAAGATAGAGAGAAAATGAAAGATGTTCCCTATGCTTCAGCCATAGGCGCTATCATGTATGCAATGCTGTGTACCAGACCTGATGTGTGCCTTGCTATAAGTCTAGCAGGGAGGTACCAAAGTAATCCAGGAGTGGATCACTGGACAGCGGTCAAGAACATCCTGAAATACCTGAAAAGGACAAAGGATATGTTTCTCGTTTATAGAGGCGACAAAGAGCTCATTGTAAATGGTTACGTTGATGCAAGCTTTGACACTGATCCGGACAATTCTAAATCACAAACCGGATACGTGTTTACATTGAACGGTGGAGCTGTCAGTTGGCGCAGTTCTAAACAAAGCGTCGTGGCGGGATCTACGTGTGAAGCGGAATACATAGCTGCTTCGGAAGCAGCAAATGAAGGAGTCTGGATGAAGGAGTTCATATCGGATCTAGGTGTCATACCTAGTGCATCGGGTCCAATGGAAATCTTTTGTGACAATACTGGAGCAATAGCCTTGGCGAAGGAATCCAGATTTCACAAGAGAACCAAGCACATCAAGAGACGCTTCAATTCCATCCGGGATCCAGTCCAGGTGGGAGACATAGAAATTTGCAAGATACATACGGATCTGAATGTTGCAGACCCGTTAACTAAGCCTCTTCCACGAGCAAAACATGATCATCACCAAGACTCCATGGGTGTTAGAATCATTACTGTGTAATCTAGATTATTGACTCTAGTGCAAGTGGGAGACTGAAGGAAATATGCCCTAGAGGCAATAATAAAGTTATTATTTATTTCCTTATATCATGATAAATATTTATTATTCATGCTAGAATTGTATTAACCGGAAACATAATACATGTGTGAATACATAGACAAACATAGTGTCACTAGTATGCCTCTACTTGACTAGCTCGTTGAATCAAAGATGGTTCAGTTTCCTAGCCATAGACATGAGTTGTCATTTGATTAACGGGATCACATCATTAGGAGAATGATGTGATTGACTTGACCCATTCCGTTAGCCTAGCACTTGATCGTTTAGTATGTTGCTATTGCTTTCTTCATGACTTATACATGTTCCTGTAACTATGAGATTATGCAACTACCGTTTACCGGAGGAACACTTTGGGTGCTACCAAACGTCACAACGTAACTGGGTGATTATAAAGGAGTACTATAGGTGTCTCCAAAGGTACATGTTGGGTTGGCGTATTTCGAGATTAGGTTTTGTCACTCCGATTGTCGGAGAGGTATCTCTGGGCCCTCTCGGTAATGCACATCACTATAAGCCTTGCAAGCATTACAACTAATGAGTTAGTTGTGAGATAATGTATTACGGAACGAGTAAAGAGACTTGCCGGTAATGAGATTGAACTAGGTATTGAGATACCGATGATCGAATCTCGGGCAAGTAACATACCGATGACAAAGGGAACAACGTATGTTGTTATGCGGTTTGACCGATAAAGATCTTCGTAGAATATGTGGGAGCCAATATGGACATCTAGGTCCCGCTACTGGTTATTGACCGGAAACAAGTTCTAGGTCATATCTACATAGTTCTCGAACCCGTAGGGTCCGCACGCTTAACGTTTCGTTGACGATATAGTATTATATGAGTTATGTATGTTGGTAACTGAATGTTGTTCGGTGTCCCGGATGAGATCATGGACATGACGAGGAACTCCGGAATGGTCCGGAGATAAAGTTTGATATATGGGATAATAGTGTTTGATCTCTAGAAGGGTTCCGGAATTCACCGGAAGGGGTTCCGGATGTTTCTCGAAATGTTTGGGTACGAGAACACATTATTTGGGCCAAAGGGGAAAGCCCACAAGGTTTTTGGAAAGCGCAAAAGGAAGTTCTGCGGATTCCAGGGGCCAGACGCCAGGGTCCCTGGCGTCTGGGTCCAGACGCCGGGAACCCTGGCGTCTGGCCCTGGAGTCCGAGAAGGACTCTTGCCTTTCGGGTGAAACCGACTTTGTGGAGGCTTTTACTCCAAGTTTCGACCCAAAGGCTCAACATATAAATAGAGGGGCAGGGCTAGCACCAAAGAGAAATCAAGAAACACCAAGCCGTGTGCCGGCAACCCCGTCCCCTCTAGTTTATCCTCCGTCATAGTTTCCGTAGTGCTTAGGCAAAGCCCTGTGGAGATTGTACTTCACCAACACCGTCACCACGCCGTCGTGCTGCCGGAACTCATCTACTACTTCGCCCGTCTTGCTGGATCGAGAAGGCGAGGACGTCATCGAGCTGAACGTGTGCAGAACTCGGAGGTGCCGTGCGTTCGGTACTTGGATCGGTCGGATCGTGAAGACGTACGACTACATCAACCGCGTTGAGAAACGCTTCCGCTTAGAGACCTTCAAGGGTATGAAGATACACTCCCCCTCTCTTTGCTATACATCACCATGATCTTGCGTGTGCATAGGAAATTTTTTGAAATTACTACGTTCCCCAACAGCCTCATCTACGCCGTGCGACCGACTTGGCCCGTCAGTTGTGCGCGCCTCCGCAGGTCCCGTGAAAATCGTCCCCGAGTTCAGCACGTCCATCCACCGATCGAGCAACGGGCTGCCGCTGCGTCGCCCCGTCGGGCCGCAGCGCTGCCGCCCCGTGGTTGTTCTCGTGGCTGCACCGACCCGCGTCACCGCTGCGTTGCCCCTTCGGGCCGTAGTGCCGCGGCCCGCGGTCCACCGCCGCCCCGAGGCCGTCCGCTCCTGGTCGTCCCCGTGGCCGCACCGACCCTCGCGTCGCCGCTGCGTCGCCCCGTCGTGCCGTAGCGAGCGTGGCATGCAGTCCACGCAGCCGTCCCGAGGCCATCCCCGTGGTTGCACCAACCCGCACTCGTCTGCCGCGCCGCCCCTTCGGGCTGTCGCGCCGCGGCCCACGGCCTTCGCAGCCGCCCCGAGGTCTTACCGCCGTCGCCCCGACCTGCCCGCCGCCGCTGCGTCGCCCCTTCGGGCCGTAGCGCCGCGGCCCACTCCGCCATCACCGCGCGATGACCTCCCGTGGTATGTGCCGCGCCATCTCCCTTGGCGCGGGAACGCCACCGTCCGCACCGGTCTTCGTCACGTTGTCAGGGTTTTCCGCCTACTTCGAGCACCGCCGCATCGCTCCTAATCAAGCCGCCGCCGCTTTTCTTTGGCCGCCACCGCCGCTACCCTGTAGCCGCCGCAGCCGCCCGTCCACCTCCTTCGTCTTCATCCAGCACCAGCCCGTCGTCAGCGTCGCCGTCATCTACCCCGACCACTTCGGCTACTCCGACCACCGTTGGTGACATTGGCCCCGCGTTGATGGACGCCGCAACCGTCGTCGAGTTCTTCTCTGCTGGCCCTCCGACTTCTTCGACATGGCGTACAGCTCGTGCAGGTCCTAGTCTCCGCATGCCTGGTGCTGGCAACACCGCCGCGTGCCTTCGTCCACGACGTGTCCCCGGGCCTGGCAAGCCTGGTGCGGCGCTTCGTCAACTTCGTCTTCGTCCGTCGATGCATGCCCGGTGCTGGCAACACCGGTGCGTGCCTTCGTCTACGATGTGTCCCCGGGCTTGGCAAACCCGCCGCGACGCATCGTCAACAACATCTCCTCTCCGGCGCACCACTACTTCGACACCATTGTGCCCATGCTAACTCGGCGCTCCCTTGCGCCCGCGGCTCCACGACGACTTCCTCGACACCGGCCACCCCGACTCGACATCGACCACGGCATTCTTCGCACGGCTACCTCGATCACGGCTCCACCACACACGCTCTCGGCTACATTGACAAACGGCACAAAGGGCTACCGCCTGCTTGAGCAACCTCGTCGGTTTCCACTCCAGTCACGACTTCCGCGATGCGTCGACCGTTACGACTGTGGGGGGTGTCCGTCGGCTTGCCTTCGGATTCTTCTCCAGTCTCACCGTCTGCGTCGCTACCGTTGTGACTGCGGGGGGATGTTCAGTATAAGATTACTAGGAAGCATATGATAGATAGGATTTGGTCCTGCCTTGTCTTGTACTCCAAGTTGGTCTTTGTACTCCTATATATATACCCACGAGGCTCAAGCAATACATCGAACTATTCCACCAATCCTCTCTCCCTTCGAACACCAAGGAAGCATTACATCAATTTTTGGTAAATCAAAACAAAGCCTATTAATTAAACACCACATGAAACACAGAACATCATAACTGGAACATACTGTAGAAAACATTAATCAACCGTAGTAGATCAAAGCAGTGCAACGGCCGTGAAGCACATTAGATGAAGGCAG
The DNA here is from genome assembly GCF_002162155.2 of Triticum dicoccoides. Taxonomy (NCBI): domain Eukaryota; kingdom Viridiplantae; phylum Streptophyta; class Magnoliopsida; order Poales; family Poaceae; genus Triticum; species Triticum dicoccoides. The sequence continues at coordinate 51,893,646 of NC_041381.1, read as the reverse complement.
TACACCGGCCGTGAAGGGCATAAATTTCTGCACCATTGCATGGTTGTTCTGTTGAATTTATGTATCCAGTTAAAGACGGCGCCCTTGAAGCGCTGGAAACCAAAGTGCTGCTGCCAGAACGAACCAGCAGTCCCTCCCCCGTGCCGCTCCCGCGAGCGGCCCGGGCGGAACCCTAGTTCGCCGCCGCTGCTCCCCTTTCTCATCTCCTCCCTCCTCGCCGCCGCCAGGGGACGGCGCCGGGCAAAGCCTGCGTGTGCGTCGGCGGCGGCGGGGCTCCTCCCCTCTCGCGAGGCTCCTGGGCGGCGCGGGACGGCCAGCCCTCGCGGCGGCGCTCGGCTCGGCGGCAGCGTGCGTCGGGCTGCCGGCCAATCTGGGCGGCGTGGCTTCCCTGCTTGGTGGCGCTGCAGCGCTGGCGGCGGCATGGTCTGCGTGGGGCGGCGAGACGCGTGCTTCCCTCCTCCCGATCTGATGGCGCCGCACTGGCGCCGGCGCTCGGGCGTGCGACAGGGCCCACGCGTGTCGGCGGCATGCGACGTCTTCTACCTCCCTGATCTGATGGCTCCATGGTGGCGCCAGTGCTCGGGCGGCGGTCGGCTTCGGCGTTCTGTCCGTGATTCCTGGATCCCACGATCCCGATCTGGCGCGGGTTGGGAGGTTGCCGGCTCCTCGTGGTTGGTGCGTGGGGCTCGCAGCGGGGTGGGTGCTGGCAGCGGTCGTTTGGAGCCTGGCGTAGGGCGCAGCAGGCTGGTGGGAGTTGGTGGTGCACCGACACCGTCTGTGGCGGCGGCGTGAGCACAGCCATGGAGGCGGCGGCGCCGCGAGGCCATGCTAGGAAGGGTCCTGGCGGGTAGCGGGCGCTCGGCTACAGCCGTGTGAGGCGCGCGGTGATGCCTCGACGGAGCTGGTGCCGGAGAGTGGTTCGAGGTGCGGATCAGACCGGATCTGGTGGCAGTCCCCTGGTGCGGGCGAAGGCCGTCGTGGTGGTTCTGGTCCTTGCACCGCTCGGCGGATGATGCGGTTCTTCGTTTGTGCTACATGCGGTGGCTTGAGGCGCCCTCCCTCGGAAGTGAGGTTGGAGTGGTTCTCGTTGGTGTGGCTTCGATGGCCTGTTGTTGCAGCATCGTCTGTGCGAGGCATTGGTCGGGGCTGGCCATGATCTTGGCGGCGTGGAGATGTGCAGCGCTACGGATGAAAATCCTGTTCGGCTTTGGTCGGACCGGCGACGATGGCATCCGTGGATGTCATTTCCCTTCCTGGAGGCGTCGCCGTGTGTGTTGCCATTTGCCTCGTTGCCCGGTGGCGGCAATTGTCTCTGGGGCGAAAGCCTTGATTCGCAGGATCGACATGATGGCGGTGTCTTTGACGCCGTTCCTCTGTTGAGAGCATTGTGCTATGAGACGAGAGGCCCTTTGACGCACTCCTCCGGTGTTCGCAACTGCCCGTATCGCTCCTCTCAGGCGCTATGTACGGTCGTCGCTGGTTTTATCCAAGGAAGCTGGAGTTGCTGTTCTTCGGAGATAACCGGTGTTGGTCGAGACGCGGCGAGGTTCGCGATTTTGGGTAGGCTCTTTGGCGTCGTAGTTGTGGGTGTGTGCGTGTGTGGTTTGTGTGTGTTGTCTTTGGTGTTGCTACGCTCGCTGTTCGCAGTGAGTGGTAGTTTTTGTTGTATGTTTGTTCTTTCTCCTTCTACAAAGCTAAGGTACCCAATTTGCATACTCTCGAAAAAGAATAAAGACGGCGCCCTTTCTCTTAAAAGGAGGAGCATCCAGGAGAAAATATAACTGCTTCAGTAACCCAGAGAAACCTCAGCAGGAACTTTGATAATGGGTGCGAAATGGAGCAACCACTGTGTAGTACTAGTAGACTACTAGTAGCAGCACACATCTCTAATCTAAGTTTGGGAGGCATCATGGAACACAACAACACACTAGAATGGTTTTCCACTGCCTTGATCTCTGTTTACTCAAGTTAGTGTGCCTCGCTTGTTGCTGCTTTCTCGCATGTGGCGCTCAGGACACTAGTCGAGCTCGTATAACAGCAAACATTGTGCAACATAGACCATATAGTTGTTGTAACCATATTCCTATTTTTTGTTCTTGTGGCAGGGCCGTACCTTAAAAAATGGAGGCCCGGTGCAAAATCAAAAACAAGGCCCTCGGCATAGAAAAATGGCAAGTAGAAAACAAGGCTTTGTTATGTATATCATCCTTCTTTCTGTGTTTTTGAATTGATAATCTCATCGCCATGAACCTCAACAGCACAAGTATCTACACTACAATTTTCAGAAGGAATATTCGATTCTTTTGCTAATAAGTTATCAAAAGCGTCTTTTTGAGGTCGAGTGAGTTTTTCAATCTCTTTCATTTTCTTACATTTTTCATACCCGACTCAAATTTCCTAATTCTAGAACTACAAGACATCTCAGAAAATAAAACTAAAGAGGCAAATTTCATGCACTAAAAACTGAACATAGAAACAACAAGGGATGAAGCAACCTCTGATTCCATAAAAAAAAATCCTTTGATAGACATGGAAAGAAGATCATGTGGCGGTACTGTATGTGGCATTGGTACTGGTAGTCCAGTTGATCCTCTTGATGAACCAATGACCTAGCGATGGTGGCCTCCCTCTGACTTTGATCGGTGCACGGGCCACCAGCAAGCAAAAAGGGGATTGAAATAATCAGATGAGAGAACAGAGAAAAAGGCACCGAATAGACATATGGATTGAGGGTGGAGCAGTTCATACTGATTGGGTCAGGGATTTGTTTTGGGGAAAATGTGAGTGCATTACTCCATTGGAGAAGATCGGGAGCTGAGATAAAATACTTGGACTATGCGAAGAGAAAGGGATGTTTGTGCTGCAAGAGAGAGAAGAGGAAGACGTGAATGAGATGGGGTTGGGAGTAAATTTCTTGCAGATTCCGAGGCAACATTGTTTGCTAGATGCATTGTTTAACCATAGTTAAAGTATTCATTAGTACTAGTAAAAATTTGGGGGCCCTACCAAGTTGGGGGCCCTGTGCACTTGAACACCCTGCACAGGTGTCCGGTACGGGCCTGCTTGTGGTCATCTTCTCTAGCTTCAGTGTTGAGCCTCGTGGCAACTAACACAATGATTAGGGACATTGCGGTGAGGGTAAATGACACATGAGTCATTAACATTACTATGTACAAATGGTCACAGAAAATGAAAACATGTTATACAAATAATTAATTCTAGTATACCAAGGAAATTTGTACTCGAGTACAGGCAAAAAGAATTGACTCTTGAAAATAAAGTTCATGGCCTCCC
>NC_041381.1:51885855-51889951 GCF_002162155.2 Triticum dicoccoides | reverse complement strand
CATGTCCAACGCCGGTCCCAAACGAACATTGTATTTGTTTGGTTTGTTTGGGGATGGCGAACAGTGATACAGGAGCCAACCATCCAACTCTATCCCCTAAACGTTCATCTCTGTTCTTTTAAGTCTGCGAGCTCAGGATGTAAGTGCCGTTGGATCCCAACTATCCCACAAATGCCACATATCAAAAAGAGCCTAAATGGCGCAAATGGACATCGAACAAAAATATGAGGCATAAATGGACAGCCCAACAAATTATCCCACCAACGCCAGTGGCCGGCCGACCACACACATCCAAACGTGTTCGCCTCTTTACCCAAAACACTCGATAGTTGGAGCAGTTAGGAGTCTCGCCCATGGGCGCCCCTATTTCTCGCTTTAAGCGAGACAGGGGGAAAGCCTCGCGTCGGGGGGAGCCCCAGATGGCCCGGCCCAGCCGCGCGGGAGCCTACGACCTGTTTTTTTTTTCTATTTTCTGTTCTCATTTTTTGCTTTATTTTTTTACTTTTCTTTATACTTTAAAATATTCTACACGCGTGCGCGTGCACACACACACACAAATTACAAAAAACACTCTTCAAAAACACATTTGAATAATCTTGAACAATTATTTGAAAAAATGTTGAATAAATATTAAAAACTGTTAAATGAGTATTTGAATTTTTTTGAAGAAGTATTTGAAAATTTTAAATAAATATTAAATATTTTGAACAAGTATTTGAAAAATGTTGAATAAGTATTAAAAAGTGTTGAACGGGTATTTGAAAAATGCTGAAGAAGTATTTGAAAATGTTGGATAAGTATTAAAAATGTTGAATAAGTATTTGAAAAATGTTGAGTAAGTATTAAAAATGTTGCAAGAGTATTAGAAAAAAGTTAAATAAGTATTAAAATGTTAAAAGAGTATTTGAAAATACTGAATAAGTGTTCGGACAATGTTGAACGTGTATACAAAAAATGTTGATCACTTATCAAAAATATATTTTTGACATATACGAAAATGTAGAGTGAAAATGAAAGTAAACAAGAAAACAAAAAGGGAAACTGGAAAATAAAAAAGAAAACCAACCAAAAAATGGAGAAGAAAACCAAAAAACAAAATAAACCAAAAACATGGAAAAAAAGAAAAAAAATGAAAGAAAAAAGAAAAGAAAAAAACCAGGAGAAAACTAATAAAAATAAGGATTAAAAGAAAAGAAAAACAACACAGTAAAATGAGGAAAAAGAAAAATGGACTAGTGTGAAAACCTCGACTCTTTTCCCTTCTAATAAGTCATGCGCTACTTATTGTACGCGAAGTCGATCGTGGCGCAGTGGTTAGCAGTGCATCGATGAAACTGGGAGATCCCAGGATCAAGCCCTCTTGCTCCATGGTGCTTGCTACGCCGACGCTGCCTGGCATGGGGTCGTCCACGACCTGCTTTGACACTCTCATGGGTGACCCCAAGGGCCGTCCTTGTGATAGGCATTGGAATTTTCCAAAAGAGGAAGCGTGATGTAATATAATAGCAGTAAGTATTTCTCTTAGTTAAGAACCAAGATTTATCGAACCAATAGAAGATTCACACAAACAATGGTCGACATTACCTGCACGCGCAAAAATCATAGCTCTCACTAGAGGCATCTCTCTCAAGAACATAGCAACGGTGGGTACACGAATTACTGTTGGACAATTGATAGAAAAATGCATAGTTATGATGTTATTCATGACATGATCAATACATAGACATTACGTTCGTGATAAGTATACCAAAATGATTCTGCATTTACTAGTATTACTCCATTTCGAGAACGCTTTTATTCTTGTCTCTCCACTTATTAAATTCATAACAAACAGAGTAATGCTTTCAACATGATGACATAATGTAGACAAAATAAGATCAAATAATATGATCGAACCCCGTCGTTTTACCCTTAAAATAGCAACAATAGAAATACGTGTCTCACTACCACTTCTGTCACCACGTGAGGACGCCGCACGATTGAACCTACTATAACGCACCTCTCCCACTGAAAATAAATCAATCTAGTTGGCTAAACTAAACGGATAGATTAGAGAAAAATACAAAGCTAAAACAATCACACATAAGAAAGTTCAGAAATAACTCAATTACTTCCAATGAACAATCTGACCATAAGCCCATAATTCATCGGATCGCAACAAACGCAACGCAAAATATTACATCGAATCGATTTTCGAAGAGACATTGTATTGAATATCAAAGAGAGTGAGTGAGAGAGAGAGAGAGAGAGAGAGAGAGAGCCTCCAGATGGGATCGGGGAAGAACAGAGGCTTGTAGCGACGGAATAATTGTTTCGGGTCTCGCTATGGGGGTTTTGAAATATTGGGGAATTAACTCAGAGGCCTGTAATTATGCTCAACTACTAGTCTACCGATGGCCCTGCATGGAGAAGCTGACTACATTTGCTCGCAAGGATCTTGACCCAAAAACACTTCTGTTTTTGTTGCTCCTAATGCCAGCAGAAGTGCAGAAGCAGTTAAAAGTTAAAACGGTATGCGTATGGGTAGGAGGTGAGTATGAGTGTAGCAAAGGCGTTGACAGTATTGATTGGCAGCAAGTTGCTGGTGATTTTCTTAATCAGAAGGGGTTCGGCAACACTCTTCATATTAAGGTGTGTGCATGCCATCACATTTATATTTTGTGTATTTTGGTCTGCCTGTTAACTTGAATGTTTGGGCACCTCTAGATATTTGTAAATAGTGCAAGTGACTAACTGTATTTAGTGACAACATGCTCAGATATGTTTTCACAACTGCCAAACTTTTTGCAAGTTGCAATATTGAGTCAAATGCCGATTTATAGGAATCCAACATTTATTATTGATCAATGCTCATTGTTCTCCTATCTTAAACTCTTGCTTCTTACACTTTGTGATTATTGATAGTAGCATTATGTTTATTATCTAGGAAAACATGTCATATATTATGATATTATTGTGTAGTACAATTGTACATAGGCGAATCATTTTATGGCACACTGCAGAAATGTAACTCTATAATCATTACAAATTGCATAAATGGCCACATCTTAAAGCTCAACCCTTGGCAACTGGTAATAATTGTAGTTCCACCACCTTATTGATCTTTGTATGCTGTATCATCCAGAAATTATTTGAATCAGAAAGTCAAACTGTTTTTCCGTCGTTAACACAAGTGCACCATGGTAATGAGTTTTTGGAGCTATCTTTTATCGAAAGTAATCACTAGACATAGATGTTGGGTATGTTCATATATGTTTATGGATCCCAAAATTCACCCGCTCATATCGGAATAGAATGTTGGGCCATCTTAGCAAGGGGAAGTCCTGTCCGTTTACTTAGCTGGTATACACTTACGATTATAACTCCTGTTGACCATTGAAAATACAGGTTTTCAAGGAGCATGAAACCGATAATCTTTTGGAGGTGCTGGATGCTCGTTAACACTAGGTCAGGGTATTCTACTAGCTTAATAAACAACTGTGAAGTATCAATTCAATGAAGGTTTTTCCTCCAGCATCGCTCCATATAGTGGCGACTATCAGGCGAGGTATAAGCCGTGACAACCGTTCCCTCCTAAACATATAGGCTACAGTCTACAGATTCCATTTAGTAGAACAGATGGATTGGCAATTTGTGCCCTGCCTTTTTTCCCGACTTGCTTATGTCAAAATGGAAGGAGGCTGCCAGAGCATTGTATCTGTGTGAATTGACACACACAGATCGGGTTTTGGCGCAACGAGGTGTATATTATCTGCTCACTGCAATGTAAGCCCATAGGCCGGAAGATCGCTGTTGTCGTTTTTACCCCCTGAAAATCATGTACATCTTAGGGAAGAACAGATTTGTAATCACAGGTGTCTCTGCTGCTCTTAACTTTTAACCTTGAACCCAACTATTTGTTGTCCTGCTCATGTAGTATTAGTAGTGTACTTCTGACTCTGTTCATATTCATACTTGCTATCATCAGAAATTTCCCAGTTTCCAAGAAATTGCCATTTAATTTTGTTATTACTTGTCCTTGTCAAATTCATGCAGCCAATATTCAAAGGAACACTTGGACAACAATTGTGTGCTGATCCTTTCAATTGCCATTTAG
>NC_041381.1:51825003-51885467 GCF_002162155.2 Triticum dicoccoides | reverse complement strand
AGACAGGGCATGAATTTGTTTGTGCTTTTCAAAAGTCTTCTTCTGTGTGGTAAAATGGGCTACTGTGGGGACCTTGAAATTGTTAAAGCAAAGCAGGCCCTGGTTCTGTAACTTGTTTTTCTTTTTCAATTTTAGAAACATAGTTCATGTAAATAAAGAAAATCATAATATGTGCTACCATGCAATTCCAAGAAACCAAAATTACTTGAACCATCGAAGAATACCAAGGAAGTGTTACATCAATTTTTGGTAAATCAAAACAAAGCATATTAATTAAACACCACATGAGATGCAAAACATCAGTACTAGAACATACTGTAGAAACCATTAATCAACTATGGTTGCGTGAAGGACAAATTTCAGCATCCATTGCATGGTTGTTGTGTTGAATTTATATATCTAGTTAAAGATGACACCCTTTCTCTTCCATAAAAGGAGGAGCAGCCAAAAGGAAATATAGCTGCTTCAGTAACCAAGAGAAACCTCACAAGGAACTTTGGTAATGGAGGCAAAATGGGGCAACCAGTGCACAGTAGTAGCAACAACAATAACAACAGTGTACATAAGTTTGGGAGGCATCATGGAACACAACATCACACTCGACTCGTTTTCCACTTGTTAGATCTCTGTTGAGTCAAGGTCGTGTGGTTCGCCTGTTACTTCTTTATTGTTGTGCTCATGACACTTGTCAAGCTTGTGTAACGGCAAACATTGTGTAACATAGACCATATGTTACACGATGCGAGAAAGATAAGGTAGTACCACATGTTAAACATAATATTTTAGCTGGCCATCCTAGGGTTGTTAGGAGATAGGAGAGGTTGTTTAAATCCATCTGTAATCTCTGTCTCTTCTCCCTGTATCTCTGTCACGGTTGAGGCTATAACAACCGAACCTTGTATCCCACGACAACAATCAATATATAACCTACGGCTGGTAGATACGCTTCATCATAATTTTAACCTAGTATACAGACCAGGTCTCTTCCGCCACATCTAGCTTGCGTTCTTCTTCCTCCCGACCCACCCATCCAATCCTATCGATTTCATCAACTTCTCCCACCAAAAACCCAGCAATCATGTCGAACTCAGCATTTGTCAACCGTAGCCTCAACTACAATACTTCAGATCCACTTACCCGATCCAACTTTATGCTCTCGCGTGCACAAGGCAAGTCCCAGATCATGGGCGCTGGATATATCGATCAATCTGTTCAAGAAACACCTCAAACCATCACAACCAAAAACGCCGAAGGGAAGGATCAGGTTGTCCCGAACCCTGCCTACTCCCCATGTCTCATCCAAGATCAAAAAATTGTTCCCTATCTCTTCAGAAATCTCTCCAAAGAAGTCCTCGTTCAAGTCGCCTCGCTTGAGAAATCTCATGCAGTCTAGTCGGCACTTGGGAACATGTTCTCGGCCATGTCTCTTTCTTGTGCCAACAACATCAGGGTGGCTCTAACCAATTCTCAAAAGGGCACCTAGTCGGCAACCGCCTTTTTTGGTCACATGTGTGCCCTTTCTGACGAACTTGCGGCTGCAAGCAAACCTATGGGAGAAGATGAGCTCCTCTCGTTCACCATTGCCGGCTTGGATATGGAATACCAGCCGATAATCTCGGTGTTAGATGCTCGCACTAAACCTGTCTCCGTCGACAATCTCTTCTCCATGGCGTCCAACTTTGATCTGAAGGAAATATGCCCTAGAGGTAATAACAAAGTTGTTATTTTATATTTCCTTATATCATGATAATGTTTATTATTCATACTAGAATTGTATTAACCGGAAACTTGATACATGTGTGAATACATAGACAAAACAAAGTGTCCCTAGTATGCCTCTACTTGACTAGCTTGTTAATCAAGGATAATGGTTAAGTTTCCTGACCATAGACATGTCTTGTCATTTGATGGATGGGATCACATCATTAGGAGAATGATGCGATGGACAAGACCCATTCATTAGCTTAGCATAATGATCATTAAGTTTTATTGCTATTTCTTTCTTCATGTCATATACATATTCCTTTAATTGACTATGAGATTATGCAACTCCCGGATACCGGAGGAATACCTTGTGTGCTATCAAACGTCACAGCGTAATTGGGTGATTATAAAGATGCTCTACAGGTGTCTCCGAAGGTGTTTGTTGGGTTGGCATAGATCGAGATTAGGATTTGTCACTCCGAGTATCGGAGAGCTATCTCTGGGCCCTCTCGGTAATGCAAATCATGATAACCTCGCAAGCAATGTGACTAATGAGTTAGTTGCACGATGATGCATTACGGAATGAGTAAAGAGACTTGCCGGTAACGAGATTGAACTAGGTATGAGGATACCGACGATCGAATCTTGGGCAAGTAACATACCGATGACAAAGGGAATGGCGTATGTTGTCATTGCGGTTTGACCGATAAAGATCTTCGTAGAATACCGATGACAAAGGGAATGGTTCCGGATCGTTTCAGGTATTTTTCGGAGAACCGGGAGGTTACCGGAACCCTCCGGGAAGGTAATGGGCCATAATGGGCCATAGGGGGGAGAGAGGGGAGCCCACAAGGGGTGCCCCCCCATGGGCTGTCCGAATTGGACAAGGGGAAGAGGGCGCGACACCCTTTCCTTCCCCCCTCTCCCTCTCCTTCCCCCTTTCCACCTCCAAGAGAAGGAGGGGGGCGGGGGCGACTTGGACTAGGAGTCCTAGTTGGTTCCCCCCATGGCGCGCCCCTAGGGCCGGCGGCCTCCTCCCCTCCTCCTTTATATACGGGGGCAGGGGGAACCCCATAGGACATCAATAGTTCTCTTAGCCGTGTGCGGTGCCCCCCTCCATAGTTTACTCCTCCGGTCATAGCGTCGTAGTGCTTAGGCGAAGCCCTGCACGGATCACATCACCATGACCATCACCATGCTGTCGTGCTGACGAAACTCTCCCTCGACACTTTTGCTGAATCAAGAGTTCGAGGGACGTCATCGAGCTGAACGTGTGCTGAACTCGGAGGTGCCGTACGTTCAGTACTTGATCGGTTGGATCGTGAAGATGTTGGACTACATCAACCGCGTTAAACTAATGCTTCCGCTTTCGATCTATGAGGGTACATGGACACACTCGTCCCCTCTCGTTGTTATGCATCTCCTAGATAGATCTTGCATGATTGTAGGATTTTGTTTTTGAAATTGCATGCTACGTTCCCCAACAGTGGCATCCGAGCCAGGTTTATGCGTAGATGATATGCACGAGTGGAACACAAAGAGTTGTGGACGATCATAGTCGTACTTCTTACCAAGAACGTCTTATTTTGATTCGGCGGTATTGTTGGATGAAGCGGTCCGGACCAACCTTACATGACCACGTTCACGAGACCGGTTCCACTTACAGACATGCAACTTGTTTTGCAAAAATGTGGCTGGCGGGTGTCTGTTTCTCCAACTTTAGTTGAATCGAACTTAACTACGGCCGGTCCTTGTTGAAGGTTGAAACAACACACTTTACAAAAAATCGTTGTGGTTTTGATGCGTAGGTAAGAACGGTTCTTACTAGAAGCCCGTAGCAGCCACGTAAAACTTGCAACAACAAAGTAGAGGACGTCTAACTTGTTTTTGCAGGGCATGCTGTGATGTGATATGGTCAAGACATGATGTGATATACGTTATTGTATGAGATGATCATGTTTTGTAAAAGTTATCAACAACTGGCAGGAGCCTTATTGTTGTCGCTTTATTGTATGAAATGCAATCACCATGTAATTGCTTCACTTTATCACTACGCGTTAGTGATAGTTGTAGAAGCAATAGTTGGCGAGACGACAACGATGCTACGATGGAGATCAAGGTGTCAAGCCGGTGACGATGGAGATCATGATGGTGCTTTGGAGATGGAGATCAAAGGCACAAGATGATGATGGCCATATCATGCCACATATTTTGATTGCATGTGATGTTTATCTTTTATGCATATTATTTTTCTTAGTATGGTGGTAGCATTATAAGATGATCCCTCACTAAATTTCAAGGTACAAGTGTTCTTCCTAAGTATGCACCATTGCGACAGTTCGTTGTGCCGAGACACCACGTGATCATCGGGTGTGATAGGCTCTACGTTCACATACAACGGGTGCAAGATAGTTTTGCATGTGCAGAATACTCGGGTTATACTTGACGAGCCTAACATGTACAGACATGGCCTTGGAACACTGAGACCGAAAGGTCGAACATGAATCATATAGTAGATATGATCAACATAGAGATGTTCACCATTGAAACTAGTCCATCTCACGTGATGATCGGACATGGTTTAGTTGATATGGATCACGTAATCATTTAGATGACTCGAGGGATGTCTATCTAAGTGGGAGTTCTTAAGTAATATGATTAATTGAACTTAATTTATCATGAACTTAGTTCTGATAGTTTTTGCATATCTATGTTGTAGATCAATGGCCAGTGCTACCGTTTCCTTGAATTTTTATGCGTTTCTAGAGAAAGCTTAGTTGAAAGATGATGGTAGCAACTACACGGACTGGGTCCGTAACTTGAGGATTATCCTCATTGCTGCACAGAAGAATTACGTCCTTGAAGCACCGCTAGGTGCAAGGCCTGCTGCAGGAGCAACTCCGGACGTTATGAACGTCTGGCAAGCTAAATCTGATGACCACTCGATAGTTCAGTGTGCCATTCTTTACGGCTTAGAATCAGGTCTTCAAAGACGTTTTGAACGTCATGGAGCATATGAGATGTTCCAGGAGTTGAAGTTAATATTTCAAGCAAATGCCCGAGTTGAGAGATATGAAGTCTCCAACAAGTTCTATAGCTGCAAGATGGAGGAGAATAGTTATGTGAGTGAACACATACTCAGAATGTCTGGCAACCATAACCACTTGACTCAGCTGGGAGTTAATCTTCCGGATGATAGTGTCATTGACACAGTTCTTCAATCACTGCCACCAAGCTATAAAGGCTTCATGATGAACTATAATATGCAAGGGTTGGAAAGGACAATTCTCGAGCTCTTCGCAATGTTTAAGACATCGGAGGTAGAAATCAAGAAGGAGCATCAAGTGTTGATGGTTAGCAAGACCACTAGTTTCAAGAAAAAGGGCAAACATAAGAAAGGGAACTTCAAGAAGAATAGCAAGCAAGTTGCTGCTCCCAAGAAGAAGGCCAAGCCTGGACCTAAGCTTGAAACTGAGTGCTTCTACTGCAAAGGGACTGGTCAATGGAAGCGGAACTGCCCCAAGTATTTGGCGGATAAGAAGGATGGGAAAGTGAAAGGTATATTTGATATACATGTTATTGATGTGTACCTTACTAATGCTTGTAGTAGCGCCTGGGTATTTGATACTGGTTCTGTTGCTCATATTTAGAACTCAAAACAGGGGCTACGGGTTAAACGAAGATTGGCTAAGGACGAGGTGACAATGCGCGTCGGAAATGATTCCAAGATGTGATCGCCGTCGGCACACTACCTCTACATCTACCTTCATGATTAGTTTTTGACCTGAATAATTGTTATTTGGTGCCAGCGTTGAGCATGAACATTATATCTAGATCTTGTTTGATGTGAGATGGTTATTCATTTAAATCATAGAATAATGGTTGTTATATTTATATGAGTAATATCTTTTATGGTCATGCACCCTTGATGAGTGGTCTATTTTTGTTGAATCTCGATCGTGGTGATACACATATTCATAATATTGATGCCAAAAGATGCAAAGGTAATAATGATAGTGCAACATATTTGTGGCACTACCGTTTGGGTCATATTGGTGTAAAGCGCATGAAGAAACTCCATGCAGATGGGCTTTTGGAATCACTTGATGCTTGCGAACCATGCCTCATATGCAAGATGACTAAGACTCCGTTCTCCGGAACAATGGAGCGAGCCACTGACTTATTGGAAATAATACATACTGATGTATGTGGTCCGATGAGTGTTGGGGCCCGCGGCGGGTGTCGTTATTTTCTGACCTTCACAGATGATTTAAGCAGATGTGGGTGTATCTACTTAATAAAACACAAGTCTGAAACATTTGAAAAGTTCAAAGAATTTCAGAGTGAAGTGGAAAATCATTGTAACAAGAAAATAAAATTTCTATGATCTGATCGCGGAGGCGAATATTTGAGTTACAAGTTTGGTCTTCATTTGAAACAATGTGGAATAGTTTCACAACTCACACCACCTGGAACACCATAGCGCAATGGTGTGTCCGAACGTCGTAACTGTACTTTATTAGATATCTATGTTGTCTCTTACCGATTTACCACTATTGTTTTGGGGTTATGCTCTAGGGACGGCTGCATTCACATTAAATAGGGAACCATCTAAGTCCGTTGAGACGGCACCATATGAACTTTGGTTTAGCAAGAAACCTAAGTTGTTGTTTCTTAAAGTTTGGGGTTGCGATGCTTATGTGAAAAAGTTTCAGCCTGATAAGCTCGAACCCAAATTGGAGAAGTGCGTCTTCATAGGATACCCAAAAGAAACTATTGGGTATACCATCTATCACATCTCTAAAGGCAAGATATTTGTTGCTAAGAATGGATCCTTAGAAGACTAAGGAAATATTTCTCGGTTATGTAGGTGATAAAGAGTTCATCATAAAGAGTTACGTCGATGCAAGCTTTGACACCGATCTGTATGACTCTGAGTCTTAATCTAGATACATATTGAAAGTGGGAGCAATTAGCTAGAGTAGCTCTGTGCAAAGCATTGTAGACATAGAAATTTGCAAAATACATACGGATCTGAATGTGGCAGACCCGTTGACTAAACTTCTCTCACAAGCAAAACATGATCACACTTTAGTACTCTTTGCATGTTAATCACATAACGATGTGAACTAGATTACTGACTCTAGTAAACCCTCTGGGTGTTGGTCACATGGCGATGTGAACTATGGGTATTAATCACATAAAGATGTGAACTATTGGTGTTAAATCACATGGCGATGTGAACTAGATTATTGACTCTAGTGCAAGTGGGAGACTGAAGGAAATATGCCCTAGAGGCAATAATAAAGTTGTTATTTTATATTTCCTTATATCATGATAAATGTTTGTTATTCATGCTAGAATTGTATTAACCGGAAACTTGATACATGTGTGAATACATAGACAAAACAGAGTGTCCCTAGTATGCCTCTACTTGACTAGCTCATTAATCAAAGATGGTTAAGTTTCCTGACCATAGACATGTCTTGTCATTTGATGGACGGGATCACATAATTAGGAGAATGATGTGATGGACAAGACCCATTCGCTAGTTTAGCATAATGATCATTAAGTTTTATTGCTATTGCTTTCTTCATGTCATATACATATTCCTTTGACTATGAGATTATGCAACTCCCGGATACCGGAGGAATACCTTATGTGCTATCAAACGTTACAACTTAATTGGGTGATTATAAATATGCTCTACAGGTGTCTCCGAAGGTGTTTGTTGGGTTGGCATAGACCGAGATTAGGATTTCGCACTCTGAGTATCGGAGAGGTATCTCTGGGCCCTCTCGGTAGTGCACATCATGATAAGCCTTGCAACCAATGTGACTAATGAGTTAGTTGTAGGATGATGCATTACAGAACGAGTAAAGAGACTTGCCGGTAACGAGATTGAACTAGGTATGAGGATACCGACGATCGAATCTCGGGCAAGTAACATACCGATGACAAAGGGAATGACGTATGTTGTCATTGCGGTTTGACCGATAAAGATCTTCATAGAATATGTAGGAACCAATATGAGCATCCAGGTTCCGCTATTGGTTATTGACTAGAGATGGGTCTCCGGCATGTCTACATAGTTCTCGAACCCGTAGGGTCTGCACATTGAACGTTCGATGATGATTTGTATTATGAGTTATGTGTTTTGGTGATCGAAGATTGTTCGGAGTACCGGATGAGATCACAGACATGACGAGGAGTCTCGAAATAGTCGAGGGGTAAAGATTGATATATTGGACGATAGTATTCGGACACCGGAATGGTTCCATATCGTTTTGGGTCTTTTTCGAAGAACCAGAAGGTTACCGGAACCCCCCGGGAAGGTAATGGTCCATCATGGGCTATTGGGAGAGAGAGGGGAGCCCACAAGGGGTGGCGCCCCCTGGGCTGTCCGAATTGGACAAGTGGAAGGGGGCGCCGCCCCACTTTCCTTTCCCCCTCTCCCTCTCCTCCCACCTTTCCACCTCCAAGAGAAGGAAGGGGGGCCGACTTAGACTAGGAGTCCTAGTCGGTTCCCCCCCATGGCGCGCCCCCTAGGGCCGGCGGCCTCCTCCCCTCCTCCTTTATATACGGGGGCAGGGGCCACCCCATATGACATCAATTGTTCTCTTAGCCATGTGCGGTGCCCCCCTCCATAGTTTACTCCTCTGGTCGTAGCGTTGTAGTGCTTAGGTGAAGCCCTACACGAATCACATCACCACGCCGTCGTGCTGACCAAACTCTCCCTCGACACTTTGCTGGATCAAGAGTTCGAGGGACATCATCGAGCTGAACGTGTGCTGAACTCAGAGGTGCCGTACATTCGGTACTTGATCGGTTGGATTGCGATGACGTTCAACTACATCAACCGCGTTAAACTAACGCTTCCGCTTTCGGTCTATGATTGTACGTGGACACACTCTCCCCCTCTCGTTGCTATGAATCTCCTAGATAGATCTTGCATGATCGTAGGATTTTTTTTGAAATTGCATGCTATGTTCCCCAACATGATCAACATGTTGAGATGTTCCACAACACCGATGCTGGATCCTTGAAGTCGTTGGCCAACGCTGCTTCCCGCAGTCGTCAGGGAAACACCAAGAACTAGCACAATCATATGGGTAGTGGTGGATCCCGTGGCAATGGCGGCCAGTATGTGTAAGGCATATTTATTCCCAATATGTTTTGGTGATTGATGACAATGCTTGTGCGGACTGATCGTGTGCGTTAGTTCTTTCAGAGATTCATCCATTGGCACGAGACGATTTCCTCCCCTCGGTGTTGTAATTCAAGACGGTGTAGCTCCTTCATTTCGTTGTTGGTGGACTAGTTTCGTAGGAGTTACCGTACTATCAAGAGGGGATCCGTTTTGGTAAGACTTGGGTGGAATCACACGTACACATCATTATCACACCCGTCGTCTTTCCTTCCGCATCTCTGGAGCTACTGTTTTCCCCTTACTATGCTCTGCTTTGCCCTAGCGGTAGTATCGCGTCCACAGCGGTAGTACAGCCAAAAACTCCACAGTGGTAGTACCGCTCTCAGAGAGGTAGTACCGCTCCAAGCGGTAGTACCGCTCGGGTGTTTCGGCCATAGTACCGCTGTGCGTCTAGGCTACTTCCGCCTCGATTCTCGAACGAATTTTTCGTGTCGGGTTTTGCGGCACTAAGGGAGGTAGTAGGGGCGGTAGTACCGCTCTAAGCGGTAGTACCGCCCTTCCCTAGAGGTAGTACCGCCCTGGCGACAGGGCCCTGGGCAGCGCGGCAGTACCGCTGGGTCTAAGAGGTAGTACCGCCCTGAGCGGTAGTACCACTCTTCCCTGGCGGTAGTACCGCCCTGGAGTCAGGGCCCCAGGAAGCGCGGCAGTACCGCTGGGTGGAGCGGTAGTACGGCCCGGAGCGGTAGTACCGCCCTTCCCCAGCGGTAGTACCGCTCTGTGCAGGGCTGGTAAGTGGGATAACGGTTGGATTGTTGTTCCCACTATATAAAGGGGTCTTCTTCCAAAAAGTTGACCTACCTCTTTCCCCCAAAGCTCCATTGTTGCTCCAAGCTCCATTTTCGCCCGATCTCTCTCCCTAGCCAATCAAACTTGTTGATTTGCTCGGGATTGGTTGAGAAGGCCCAGATCTACACTTCCTCCAAGAGAAATTTGATTCCCCCCACTTATCCCTAGCGGATCTTGTTACTCTTGGGTGTTGAGCACCCTAGACGGTTGAGGTCACCTCGAAGCCATACTCCATTGTGGTGAAGCTTCATGGTGTTGTTGGGAGCCTCCAATTGTTGTGGAGATTGCCCCAATCTTGTTTGTAAAGGTCCGGTTGCCGCCTTCAAGGGCTCCAATAGTGGAATCACGGCATCTCGCATTGTGTGAGGGCGTGAGGAGATTACGGTGGCCCTAGTGGCTTCTTGGGGAGCATTGTGCTTCCACACCGCTCTAACGGAGACGTACTTCCCCTTAAAAGGAAGGAACTTCGGTAACACATCCTCGTCTCCACCGGCTCCACTCTTGGTTATCTTGTCCCTTTACTTTTGCAAGCTTACTTGAGTTATATCCATTGCTTGATTGCGTGCTTATTGTCTGTGCATCATATAGGTTGTCCACGTAGTTGCACATCTAGACAACCTATTTCATTGCAAGTTTTAATTTGTTAAAGAAAAGTCTAAAAATTGTTAGTTGCCTATTCACCCCCCTCTAGTCAACCATATAGATCCTTTCAATTGGTATCAGAGCCTCGTCTCTTTATTAAGGACTTTGCCGTCCGAATAGTATGGTTGACACCAACGACGGTGCGAAGGAGCACTCCGGTGTGAATCCCGTCTCATCTTTGGCCGAAGGGGGAACCTCGGTCTCTCGTGAGGAATTCAATGTGGCTTTAGACACATTGAAAACCTCCATGACGGCCGAGGTTAAAAGCATGTTTACTGAATTCCTAGAGGGACTCAAACTATCTACCTCGCCGATGAAAGTGGGTGATCCCACTAACAAGGTGACGGATGCTAACCCCGACAAGGGGGAAGCTAATAGTGAAAAGAGTCCGTCTACTAGTGGTAGAAATGGCACCGGCATCTATGCCCATGTGGAACCCCCGGTGTATAAAGGACCGATCCCCTCTACGCATTCGAATCATGCCGGTCCTCCTCCTAAATATGTGAAAAATGAAGATTATGATTCTTGGGTTTATCGCTTCAAGCGTCACTTAAAACATGTGAATACTAACCTTTGGAGAATTATTGAAGAAGGTTTCTATCCTCATGATCCAAGCAACTTCACCCCTCGAGAAGAAGTGGACAACCAATTCAATGAGAGTGCTCTCTTCATCATCCAAGATGCTATTCTTCCCGAAGATCTCCCTCATCTTCGACCTCATGTCATGGCTAAAGAAGCATGGAAGTGTGTCGTATGTATCGAGGAAGTGCTAGCATTCAACGCTCCAACTATGAAGTGGTGCAAGATGAAGCCGATGAGTTTGAAATGAAAGAAGATGAAGAACCTCATGAGCTCTTTCGAAGAGTGACCAAACTTGCGGTCGCACTCCGAGATCATGGGAGTAAGGACACGGATGACAACTGGATCAAGCGCAAGTTCCTCAAGGCCATGATGCCCTACAACAAGGCCATGTCCTCCGTCATCCGCCAAAGACCGGACTTCCACTCCATGACCTCTGTGAAGTGTTGGATGAGTTTGTTGCAATGAACATCTTGGATAAGACCGCCGACAATGCGGTGCTCCGTTCCCAAAGGGCAAAGAAGCCAATCTTGCCTTGAAGGCCAAGGTTAGTGTGGAAGAAGAAGAAGAAGAGGAAGATGAGGAGAGCAACCCCGAGGACACGAAGTATGATTATCATGAGCACATGGCTCTTGCCTCAAGACAGTTTTGGAGTAAGAAGACTACAAGACCCAACTTCAACAAGAACAACTCAAGTGGCCTCAAAGGGAAGCAACGAGTTAGAACTTGTTTCAACTGTGGGAATGTCAGTCATTTCGTTGCGGATTGTCCATACGAGAAGAGGGAAGACAATGGTGGCAAGTTCATTCGAAAAGACAAAGCCAAGTCCTTCCCCAACAAGAACAACTTCACCAAGAAGACTCCTTCTCGCGGGTTGGTGGTTCAAGAAGAATACCGTGAGGATGACGATGATGATGAAGATGGTGAAACAATGGCCATGGCATCCGTTGCCATTGTCTCAACTCCTCGGGTGTCTCTCTTTGATGCACCTAACGAGAACATCACTGCCAAGTGCCTCATGGCTAAGGCCACCAACAAGGTAACCCCCAACATCAAAACCACCATTATTCCTAACCCTCCTTCAACGAATGACTTTGATAATGGTAAGGGGTCTAATGAGGAGATCAATGAATTTGAGTCCTTCATGAGTAAGCTCAAGGGCAAATCCAAGAAGCATTTCGTTGCTCTCTTGGAACAACTTGGTGAAGCCAATGACATGATCGAGGCTCATGAAGAAACCATCACTAAGATGGAAAGTCATAGTCGTGACTATGCCGACGAGATATCGGATCTCAAATGCTCTTGAGGAAGAGCGTGAGCATCGTTTGCCTCTTGAGGAGTCACACAATGATGGTCATGCTAAACTAAAGAAAGATCTTGATCATGCTCTTGTTGTGTCTCGTGTTCTAGCTTCCGAGAAGGCTAAACTTGGGGTTGATCATGTTAGACTCACGGAGGAGTTTGATGTACTTGACAAGGCCCACAAGGTCTTGAAAAGTGCTCATGCCACCCTCAAGGAGTCTCATGCTCAACTCCAAGTTAAGCTAACTAAGGAAAAGGCCACATTTCCTCACATGGTCTTAATTGATAATGCAAATGCTACTAACCCATGTTGTGAGCATGTGCATCTTGTGGAGGAAAATGCCAAGTTGAAGGTACAACTCGAGAAAGGTCTTGTGTCATGCATACAAGGTGAGAAGAACCTAAATGACCTTTTGAGCAATCAAAAGGAAGTTGTGGGAAAGGAGGGAGTTGGGTTCGCACCCAAGTCCAAGAACAAGAATAAGAACAAGGAGAAGAAGAGCAAGACCAATCGACCTCCTCCGCTCACGCAAACCTTTGTGAAGGAGGGAGAAGGTGCTCCTAAGGAGAAGAAGAACAATGGGAAGAGCGGTGAAGCCAAAGAGCGCAACGCCATCTCTCCTAACAAAGCCGGCGACTTTAACCCCTCTTATGTGTTGTGCCGTGCTAGTGATGGACATGTTTATGCTAAATTTGTTGGTTCTCCTTATGAGTACATTGAATGGTCTATTTGGGTTCCTAAGACCCTTGTTACTAACATCAAAGGACCCATTACTCAATGGGTACCTAAAACCAAGCATTGATCTCTTGTAGGCGTTTGCTTCCGGTGGGGGATCATGGTTGCTCGATAGTGGAGCAACAAATCATATGACCGGGAGCAAGGACTTGGTGGTGGACGTGCACAATATCCCATCTATGCCCACCAATGTCGAATGGGGTGATGCCTCACGTTCTAAGGTATTAGGTCTTGGCAAGGTTGTCATTTCTCATGATTTAACGATCGAGAAAGTCATGCTTGTTGAGTCCCATGCGTTCAATTTACTTTCCGTTCGTCAACTCGCACTCATGGGTTTTGCCACCTTCTTTGATATTGATACCGTGGCCCTCTTGTGGAGCAAGACTCTTAAAGTAGCCTTTGTTGGGCATGTCGAGAACGGTCTCTATGTGGTTAACTTCTCGGAGCAACCCACTAAGACCGCGACATGCCTAATGGCTAAAGTTGATGTGGGATGGCTTTGGCATCGCCGTTTAGCCCACGTCAATATGAGATCTTTGCAAAGTCTTCTCAAGGGGACCATGTCCATGGACTAACGAATGTTAGTTTTGCCAAAGATCGTGTTTGCAGTGCTTGTATCGAAGGAAAGCTTCATGAGACGGCTCACCCTCCCACGACTATCATCTAGTTGAAGAGACCCTTGGAGCTCCTACACATGGACCTTTTTGGGCCCCCATCCTTTGATAGTCTTGGGGGTAGAAAGTACTGCTTGGTGATAGTGGATGATTATTCAAGATACACTTGGGTATACTTCTTCAAGAGGAAGAGTGAGACCCAAAAAACCGTCATCGACTTTGCAAATGAAGCTCAACGTCAACATGATGCAAAGATCTTGACAATAAGAAGTGACAACGGCACCGAGTTCAAGAACTACACCTTGGATGAGTTTCTTAGTGATGAAGGGATCAAGCATCAATATTCTGCACCATATACCCATCAACAAAATGGTGTTGCGGAGAAAAAGAACCAGACGTTGATGGATGCGGCAAGGACCATGATGGCGGAGTTCAAGTCTCCATACAACTTCTGGGCCGAAGCCATCAACACAGCTTGTCATGCATCCAATCGGCTCTATCTCCGCAAAGGCTTGAACAAGACTCCGTATGAGATACTCACCGGGAACAAGCCCAATCTCAAGTACTTTCGGGTGTTCGGGTGTAAGTGTTTCATTCTCAAGAAAGGTGTTCGTTTGTCTAAATTTGAAGCTAGAGCTCATGAGGGCATATTTGTTGGTTATGCTACAAACTCTCATGCTTACCGTGTTCTCAACAAGTCCAACGGACTCATTGAGGAGACGTGTAATGTAGAGTTTGATGAAAATAACGGCTCCCAAGTGGAGCAAAGTGGTACTTGTGATGTAGGTGATGAAATTCCTCCCCAAGCCATAAGAAGAATGGGTATTGGTCATATCCTACCCATTGAGGAACCCCTTGTGGCCGAAGGAGAAGGACAACGCTCCACTCAAGTGGAGCCATCACCTCCCCAAGACCCACACGCTTCCGAAGAACAAAGTGAAGGCCCTCACCTTCATGAACAAGACCAAGGGCAAGATCAACCTCAAGATGGAGGTGAACCTCTAAATGATGCCCAAGGTCAAGTTCTCCCCCTCGAGCAAGTTCAAGATCATGAGCAAGCTCAAGACGACACTCAAGATGATCAAGTAAACCTTCCTCCTTCCACACCCGAGGAAGAATTGGAGCGTCATGCCACGAAGATTGCTTCCAAACTAACCACACAAGGCCATCTCATGGAAATCGTGGTTGGAAGTCTAAGAAAGGGGGTAAGCACTCATAGACAATTAGCTAACTATTGTGAACATCATGCGTTTGTCTCTTGTGTTGAACCCCAAAAGGTCTATGAGGCGCTCGAAGACTCGGATTGGCTCAATGCCATGCATGAAGAACTCAACAACTTCGAATACAACAAGGTGTGGAGATTGGTGCCAAGACCTTCGGGGAACCACAACGTCATTGGAACAAAGTGGATCTTCAAGAACAAGCAAGATGCTCATGGGAACATCATTCGCAACAAGGCAAGATTGGTAGCACAAGGCTACTCCCAAGTCAAGGGTATCGACTACGGTGAAACCTTTGCTCCCGTTGCTCGTCTTGAATCCATTCATTTGTTGATTGCATATGCTTCCCATCACAACTTTAAGTTGCAACAAATGGATGTGAAAAGTGCTTTTCTTAATGGTACCATTAATGAGTTGGTCTATGTCAAGCAACCCCCCGGGTTCGAGGACCCCTACTTCCAGGATCATGTGTATCAACTCGATAAGGCACTCTATGGCCTTAAACAAGCCCCACGTGCGTGGTATGACCACCTTACCGAGTTGCTAAAAGATCGTGGATTTGAAGTAGGACAAATCGATCCCACTCTTTTTACTAAGAAGGTCAAAGGGGAGTTGTTTGTATGCCAACTATATGTTGATGACATTATCTTTGGTTCTCCTAACATAGCTTTCAATGAGGAATTTGCCGCTCTCATGATCTCCAAGTTCAAGATGTCTTCGATGGGAGAGTTGAAGTTCTTCCTTGGTTTTGACATCAAACAAAGAAGAGAAGGAACCTTCATCAACCAAGCCAAATACACTGAAGACATGCTTAAACGGTTCAAGCTAAGCGATGTCAAGCCGGCTTCTACTCCAATGCCTACCAAGTGCCAACTCGACATCGATCCTAATGGTAAAGCGGTGGATCAAAAGGTATATCGCTCCATGATTGGCTCCTTGCTTTACCTTTGTGCATCTAGACCGGATATCATGTTGAGTGTGGGGATGTGTGCGCGGTTTCAAGCCGCACCAAAGGAAAGTCACTGTGTGGCGGTCAAGCGAATCTTTCGATATTTGGCTCATACCCCAAACTTTGGCTTATGGTACCCAAGAGGAGCAAATTTCAAGCTTGAAGGGTTTACGGATTCCGATTGGGCGGGAGACAAAGTGGATAGGAAGTCCACTTCTGGAGGGTGCCAGTTTCTTGGGTGCTCTTTGGTAAGTTGGTCTTCCAAAAAGCAAAGTAGTGTGTCTCTCTCGTCCACAGAAGCAGAATATGTGGCGGCCGGTAGTTGTTGTGCACAACTCTTATGGATGAGGCAAACTTTAAAGGAATATGGTGTCATTTGTGAAAAAGTGCCTGTTTGGTGTGACAACGAAAGTGCCATCAAGATTTCTCTCAACCCGGTGCAACACTTCAAGACGAAGCACATTGAGATTCGGTATCACTTCATCCGGGATCACATTAGGCGAGGAGAGATCGAGCTCAAGTATGTCAACACTCATGATAACCTTGCAGATATTTTCACGAAACCCTTGGATGAAGCAAGATTTCGCGAGTTAAGGCATGAGCTAAATATCATTGATTCGAGCAATGTGACTTGAACCCTTGAACACCCCACCCCACTCAACTTGGTATCTTGCTTAGATGTAGGCATGGACATAGGGGGAGTGTTGTTCTCTCAATGAACTTTCCCTCCCCCCATTATGCATAAAATGATCAACTCTTTCAAAATAGCCATTTTTGATGGTACTTGTGCTTCAAAGACGAGTTTTGGTCATGGGCCCAAGGATAATTCTTCGCGGTGCCATACCAATTGACTCAAACATAGGTGGCTCCGGCTACCGCCCTCTCCTGAGAGAGGCCAGAGCTTGCTCTGTTTCGTGTGGTTGTTTGTGTTTGAGTTGTTTCTGGTATGTTGTGTGTGTGTGTGTTGTCGCGTCGGTCCTCTCGTTCTATTGGCTTTGCTTTCTGTTTCTTTTTGAGCGTTAGCCGTTGGTCTAGTAGCAGCGTGGTTGCTGAAGCGGTACTACCGCCCTCCAGAGCGGTACTACCGCTGTGAGGCGCAGGCTGGGGGTTATATCGGGGCAGGGGGAGTTTCTTCTCCCCCATACCCATTCGCTCACCCCTTCGCCCCGTCTGTCTCTCTCTTCAGCAACCGGCGCCGCGGGAGGGCTCCGGCGGATCTCCCTCTCCGGGGCGCTCCTCTCCGTTTCCTTCGGTGGAATCGATCCCCACCTTGTCCTCTTGCCATGGATGCCGGTATTGCCCCCGTTCCCTGTTTCCTTTTGTCTAGATTTCCAATCTAGCGTTCTTGGGGCAATAGCAGTTGCATCTCCAGATATTTGTCAGATCTAGGATTGAGTAGGATGGAGAATGCTTCTAGACTGTTTGGATTAGTGTTTGGTTGGAGTATTTTTGAATTTGGTAGGACGGTAGTACCGGATCTGACCACGGTAGTTGGAAACTGCTGTTTTCCCGCCTCGAGCGGTACTACCGCTCTCCCAGAGCGGTACTACCACTCTACCAGAGTGGTACTACCGCTCAAGGGTCACGGTACTACCGCCCTCTACCTAGTTCCATCATCCTTCAACCTTTCAGTGATCTTTTCGTTCATGTTTGTGGCTTACGCTCGTTCTTTCTGGTTGTTTTGCGTGTTTGTGTGTGTGGTTCCAGGTGATGAGGTTCCTGAGCATCAGGCTCGTCGTGTCAACCCCGGTCGTGCTTCGTCCAAGCGCTCCCGCACCACTGAGCCCACTGAGCCTGCCGGAGGATCTTCCAGTGCTCAACCTCCTCCCCAACTGCCGAAGAAGCCTAGGGTCAAGCCAAAGCAAAGCAAAACCGTGCCAGAAATGCCGCCCAAGGAGTTCTGGGCAAGGCGCCGCCGCAACCCGTATGAGGTCGACCAAGATCCCACTTTGGTCAACCGTCCGTTCTGGAATAGGTTCCAGTTTGCCATCTATTTTGATGTCCTCAAAGCCAAGAAGAATCTCTATGTCAACGTGCACTCCATCGACACCGAGCATATGGAGAATGATCCTGACTACTTTGGTGAAGCTCTTCAGATGTGCACTCAGCTGAACATTCTCGGGATCATGCAATTCAACAAGGACTATGATGCTGATATTGTGGCCCAATTCTATGCCACAGTTCACCTTGGGACCGATGAGGATAGGACTCTGACTTGGATGACAAATGGCAAGTTGCTGCCAGTCAAGTGGAAAGCTTTCATGCAGTTGATTGGGGTGGAAGATCTTGGACTTGAGTCTGCTGTCGGCTTTCGCCCCCACCGTCGTGCCAATGCCACTCAAAAGCAAGCTCTATGGCCCTACTGCACTCTGAGGATCAACCATGAGACGAAGAAGGAGACCTATGAGCTGCCTGCCTATCTGGACATTCTTCACCGTATCTTCAGAGAAACTCTTTTCCCTCGCATCGGGAATCTGGACCAGGTTCACTCTTATCTCGTGGACATGCTTCTCTTCTGTCAGCGGGAGAAGGGGCAGAGCACCGGAGAGTCCTTGGATATCTCTCATGTTATGTGGTCTGAGCTGGTTTCTGCTATCTCCGAGCGCAAGTGCCCGATTTATGGTCCGTTCATTATGCTGCTCATTGAGAAGGCCTGGGATCGTATCTATCCCAAGGTGGTGCTGGAGCTTGGAGACTTGGTTTCTCACGATGTCAAGCGTCTGAGGAAGAAGGATAACTGGGGCACTCAGGCCCCTAGGGCTGGAGTTCCTTCATCTGCTGCTGCCATGGAGACTGAGGAGGAGTTTGGGGCTGAGGCTGAGGATGAAGATGATGACTACGTGCCTTCTGAGGCAGAGCCCTCTTGGGCCAAGAAGCTCAAGATCAAGGTGAAGAAGCTGTTCTGCATGGAATCTCACGGTCAGTACATGACTCATGTGGCGTATAAGAAGGCTCGAGGTCGCCACAAGGAGCTCATGCGTCAGATGGGTGCTATTGTGATTAGTGGTTCTGAGGATCAGCTTACTGAGGAGGAGGAGTGGATTCAGCAGCACTGCCCCTGGACTGATTCTGATGCTAAGCACTTCCCGGCCAATGATGGCACCGCAGATGATCCCTCTGAGATCTGATGGGTGTCCCTCGTTTACCTTCACCTGGAACCGTAGCATCACTCCCTCTCCTTTTTGGGGTCTCGCTGCCAAAGGGGGAGAGAGTTTAGGGATTTGCATCTTGTGTCTTTCGTCGTTTGTGTTTGTGCTTTCACTTGTCGTCTTATTTGGTCTGTGTCTGTGAGACCTAAGTTCTGGTTCTGTCAGTAAGACCTAAACTTGAGTCATATGGTGTGAGACATATGCTTCCTTATCTCTTCGTATCTTTATCTATGTCTATCTAGCTTATGAGTTCCATGCTTATCTTGTTATATATATGTTGCTCTCATATCATGCTTAGGTAGTTGGTCTCTAAAATGTAGGGGGAGCATTGTTTCTGGCTTCTGTGCCGTGCAGTCCAAAGCACCTTTCTAAGTAGCACACATCCAGGGGGAGCCCTTCTACATTTTAGGACAGTTGTACTTTTGCGCTTATCCTATATCTTTCATATTGTGCAAATCCCGTATTGTCATCAATCCACCAAAAAGGGGGAGATTGTAAGGGCATATTTATTCCCAATATGTTTTGGTGATTGATGACAATGCTTGTGCGGACTAATCGTGTGCGTTAGTTCTTTCAGAGATTCATCCATTGGCACGAGACGATTTCCTCCCCTCGGTGTTGTAATTCAAGACGGTGTAGCTCCTTCGTTTCGTTGTTGGTGGACTAGTTTCGTAGGAGTCACCGTACTATCAAGAGGGGATCCGTTTTGGTAAGACTTGGGTGGAATCACACGTACACATCATTATCACACCCGTCGTCTTTCCTTCCGCATCTCTGGAGCTGCTGTTTTCCCCTTACTATGCTCTGCTTTGCCCTAGCGGTAGTACTGCGTCCATAGCGGTAGTACCGCCGAAAACTCCACAGCGGTAGTACCGCTCTCAGAGCGGTAGTACCGCTCCAAGCGGTAGTACCACTCTTAGAGCGGTAGTACCGCTTGGGTGTTTCGGTCGTAGTACCGCTGTGCGTCTGGGCTACTTCCGCCTCGATTCTTGAACGAATTTTTCGTGTCGGGTTTTGCGGCACTAAGGGAGGTAGTAGGGGCGGTAGTGCCGCTCTAAGCGGTAGTACCGCCCTTCCCTAGCGGTAGTACCGCCCTAGCGATAGGACCCTGGGCAGCGCGGCAGTACCGCTGGGTCTAAGCGGTAGTACCGCCCTGAGCGGTAGTACCGCTGTTCCCTGGCGGTAGTACCGCCCTGGAGTCAGGGCCCCAGGCAACGCGGTAGTACCGCTGGGTGGAGCAGTAGTACCGCCCGGAGCGGTAGTACTGCCCTTCCCCAGCGGTAGTACCGCTCTGTGCGGGGCTGGTAAGTGGGATAACGGTTGGATTGTTCTTCCCACTATATAAAGGGGTCTTCTTCCCCAAAGTTGACCTACCTCTTTCCCCCAAAGCTCCATTGTTGCTCCAAGCTCCATTTTCGCCCGATCTCTCTCCCTAGCCAATCAAACTTGTTGATTTTCTCAGGATTGGTTGAGAAGGCTCAGATCTACACTTCCACCAAGAGAAATTTGATTCCCCCACTTATCCCTAGCGGATCTTGTTACTCTTGGGTGTTGAACACCCTAGACGGTTGAGGTCACCTCGAAGCCATACTCCATTGTGGTGAAGCTTCGTGGTGTTGTTGGGAGCCTCCAATTGTTGTGGAGATTGCCCCAATCTTGTTTGTAAAGGTCTGGTTGCCGCCTTCAAGGGCTCGAATAGTGGAATCACGGCATCTCGCATTGTGTGAGGGCGTGAGGAGATTACGGTGGCCATAGTGGGTTCTTGGGGAGCATTGTGCCTCCACACCGCTCTAACGGAGACGTACTTCCCCTTAAAAGGAAGGAACTTCGGTAACACATCCTCGTCTCCACCGGCTCCACTCTTGGTTATCTTGTCCCTTTACTTATGCAAGCTTACTTGAGTTATATCCATTGCTTGCTTGCGTGCTTATTGTCTATGCATCATATAGGTTGTCCACGTAGTTGCACATCTAGACAACCTATTTCATTGCAAGTTTTAATTTGTTAAAGAAAAGTCTAAAAATTGTTAGTTGCCTATTCACCCCCCCCTCTAGTCAACCATATCGATCCTTTCAGTATGGTCGTGGCGGTGGCGGCTACATCGGCGACGGCAACAACGAGGGCGACCCCTATGGCGGTAGCTACCCTTCCCATAATGGCGGCAGCTATCAGGGAGGTGGCGCCGGCGACCACGGTGGTTCTGGTGGCGGCCATCCTGGTGTTGGTGGTGGCTACTATCACCAGGGCGTCCCCAACGGCGGCGTCAATCGATGTCCCCCCAACAACAACAACATCGGGGACGAATTTTTGAGGACCATGAAGGGTGCTGCCAGATCTGCAAGAAAATGAACCATCTCACCCAAGATTGTGACTGGCGCTATGATGATCGCTCCTCACAAAAGAGAAAGGTAGTTGCTGCCGCTGACATGTCATATGGTGTAGATACAAACTGGTACATGGATACAGGTGCAACCAACCATAC
The DNA here is from genome assembly GCF_002162155.2 of Triticum dicoccoides. NCBI lineage: Eukaryota > Viridiplantae > Streptophyta > Magnoliopsida > Poales > Poaceae > Triticum > Triticum dicoccoides. The sequence continues at coordinate 51,864,094 of NC_041381.1, read as the reverse complement.
CATCGGTGAGCTGGATAAGCTGACCATGCACGAGAAATGTCGTGGTCAGGATCAGATCTATACAGCTGCAAATGGTCCAGGTATGGAGATAAGTCACATTGGTAAATCCATTATTGAAACCCCACACACCAATCTTGAACTCCATGACATATTGCATGTTCCTAATGCCTCTAAAAATCTTTTGTCTGTCCATCATATTGCTCTTGACAATAATGTGTTTCTAGAATTTCACCCTTTCTTATTTTTGATCAAGGATGAGGTCACGAAGAAAATTCTTGATAGAGATGTCTATGTGCAAAGGACTCTACTGGTTGCTTCCCAAGTATTGTAAATTCAATAAACAAGTCTATGGTGCCATCAAGCTTTCTGCTGAAAGGTGGCATAGTCGCTTAGGTCATCCGTCCTTTTCTACTGTTCATCAAATTCTTAGTAGAAATAAACTCCCAGTTGTTGGGGAGAGAAATTTAGAAACTGTTTGTGATTCCTGCCAAAGGGCAAAAAGTCATCAATTGCCTTATCCTATATCTACTAGTGTGTCTACAAAATCATTACAACTATTTTTTTTCTAATGTTTGGGGTCCAGCACCGACCTCTGTTGGTAGACATTCTTATTATGTGAGCTTTTTTGATGACTTTAGCAAATACACATGGATCTACCTTCTTAAAAAGCGTTCTGATGTCTTTCAAGTCTTTCATAATTTTCAAGCCCTTGTTGAACACAAATTTGATAGCAATATCATTGCCATGCAATCAGATTAGGGTGATGAATATGCAAAGTTAAACTCTCTTTTTTCAACAAATAGGAATCTCACATCATGTCTCATGTACACATGCACATCAACAGAATGGTTCTGCTGACTGCAAACATAGACATATTGTTGAAGTAGGCTTAGCCATTCTAGCTGCAACATCCATGCCATTGAATTTTTTTGGGATGAATCTTTTCTCACTGCCGTTCATCTCATCAATATGTGGCCTAGCCGTACCATATCCAATGAAACTCCTAAGGAACGTCTATTGCATGTCACACCTGATTACACCACCCTTCGTGTTTTTGGTTGTGCTTGTTAGCCTAACCTTCGTCCTTATAACACTCGTAAACATGTTTCATTCCAAGCAGTGTGTCTTCCTTGGTTACAGCCCAAATAAGGGTGTCAAATGCCTAGACGTGTCCACTGGCCGTGTTTACAACTCTTATGATGTCGTCTTTGATGAAACCAAGTTCCCTTTGAAAAATTCCATCCTAACATCGGTGCCCTTCTCAAGAAGGAAATTCTTCTTCTTCCTCCACATCTCCATGGTGATGCTTATATGGGTATTGATAATGATGTACCAATGTTGACTAACTCCTCTATGGCTTCACATGAGTCCAACACTGCAGAGACTAATAGGGCAGAAAATGACGTGCAAAATAATGTAACTTTTGTCCAAAGTGGTGCACAAAATATTCCTGATATGGACACAACCGATCCAGCGTCAACAACTTCGGGATCGGTGCAGCAGCCTGCGCCTGGATCACCTCCGAGATCAATGCGGTCGCCTGCCCCCGAATCCACCTCTGGATCAGTGCCCCACCAGGCAGCCAGGGCTGCCCCCACCTCGCCCGCTCCTCACCGCTTCGCAGATGACACGCGTCCTGCTGGCGGGCCAGAGACAACCCAACCGAGCGGGCCCCACAAATGGGGCGCTACGCGCCGGTGCCTCGCACCTACGCCAGGTGTGCCAAGTGTTCCCATGCGTCCGTGCCAGGCGGGCCCGACGGGCATTCTAGTCCAGATCCGGCTGGCTCGCCCAGATCATGTATGGCTCCCTCGCCCTCTGTGTCATCTCTAGCTTCCACAGAGGATCCGACCAGGGCGGGCAGGTATGCCTCCTCGGGATCGGGAGGCTCAGGCGGATCTCCTACAATTTCTCCTGCGCAGCATGATGGATCCTCTATGCCTTCATCTGCTACGTTGCCTCATACACGTCTCCAAACAGGTGCTTTAAATCCAACTAATTATAAAACTAAGTATGGTTTGGCTGTGTCAAACTCTTCTACAGGAGAACCAGACACTGTCAATGAGGCTCTTGCTGATCCTATATGGAGAAAGGCCATGGAAGAAGATGTTCATGCTCTTCATAAAAACAACACTTGGCATCTGGTTCCTTCACATCCAAGTAAAAATGTGATTGACTGCAAGTGGGTGTTTAGAATAAAAGGAAGATTCGATGGTACCATAGACCGCTACAATGCCAGGCTTTTCGCAAAAGGGTTCAAGCAAAGGTATGGTATAGATTATGAGGACACTTTCAGTCCTGTTGTTAAAGCTGTCACAATTCGTATTGTTCTATCTGTTGCTGTATCCAGAGGATGGAGTCTTAGATAGCTAGATGTGCAGAATGCATTCCTTCATGGTATTCTGGAAGAGAAAGTCTATATGAGGCACCCTCCTCGGTTTGAAGATAAAAACAAACCACTTCATGTGTGCAGGCTTGATAAATCTCTCTATGGACCGAAACAAGCTCCAAGGGCATGGTACTCTCGTTTGAGCTCTAAGTTGCAAGCACCTGGTTTTGTTCCCTCTAAATCAGATACATCACTGTTCATTTATAACAAGTCACATATATCCATCTTTGTGCTTATATATGTTGATTACATCATTGTTACTAGTTCCTCAGATGAAGCAGTGACAACACTTCTGAAAGATTTTAATTCAGAATTTGCACTTAAGGATTTAGGGAATTTGCATTTCTTCCTTGGCACTGAAGTTAAAATGAAAGAAAGTGGGCTTCATCTTTCTCAAGAAAAGTATCCAACTGACTTGTTGATTAAGGCTGGTCTACATGGTTGTAAACCTTCATCTACACCACTGTCTAGTTCAGAAAAACTCTCTCTTGCAGAGGTTCAACCCTTGGATAAAGAGGATGGCACCAGGTACAGAAGTCTAGTAGGCGCACTTCAGTATTTTTCACTCACCAGGCCTAATATTTCTTTTGCAGTAAATAAAGTGTGTCAATTTCTTCATGCACCAACTATAGCTCATTTGACAGCAGCCAAACGCATCTTGAGATATGTGAAAAGTATATTGAGTGTTGGATTAAGTTTTAGCAAGTCATCATCTACTCTTGTTACTGCCTTCTCTCACTCTGACTGGGCAGGATATTTGGATGTTAGAAGGTCAACTGGTGGCTTCGAAGTATTCTTTGGGCCTAATTTAATCTCATGGTGTGCAAATAAATAGGCAACGGTCTCAAGATCAAGCACTGAGGCAGAGTATAAAGCACTGGCAAATGCAACAGCAGAGAGGTTCTCTGGGTCATATCCATGCTCAAGGAGCTTGGAATACATCACATACAAACTCCATGTCTTTGGTGTGATAATATTGGTGCTACATATTTGTCAGCTAACCCTGCGTCTCATGCAAGGAAAACACATATTGAAATTAACTATCACTTTGTATGAGAGAGAGTTGCCAGAAAGGAATTGGACATTCAGTTTATTCCATCCAGAGATCACGTTGCTGATGGATTTACAAATGCCCTAGCTTCAAGACGGTTTGAGGAATTCAAGCATAATTTAAACTTGCATAGTTTCGATTAAGGGAGAGTGTTAAACAGAATATTGTAGCCGGCCATCCTAGAGTTTTTAGGAGACAGGAGAGGTTTTTTAAATCCTTCTGTAGTCTCTCTCTTCTCCCTGTATCTCTCTCACGGTTGAGGCTATAACAACCGAACCTCGTATCCCATGACAACAATCAATATATAACCTGCATCCCCTAGTGTATGGGGGTAGATACGCTTCATAATTTTAACACCACCACACAGGAAGAAGTAAGTATTGAAAATAAAGTTTTAGGCCCTGCCCCCAACCAAGCCCAATTGGACTTCACTGTAATTGGTTTCCCCATAGAAAATTAGTACATCAACCTTGAGGTACATTAATATCTGCAACCATTGCATGGTTGTTGGCACTGGACTAGATAGATTAAAGACCATGCCATCTATCTTTCTTAAAAGAAGCATCAGTTTTTTTAGATCAAAGCTGGCTCATAAATTAATACAAATATCAGAGTTTACAACCTCCTGTATACAAGCAGGAATACACTGATGGAAAGTCGAGTAAGCAACAAGCTTGCTCTCCCTTGCAAATAGATGAGCAACACCATTAGCGGAACGACTTACATGATGAAATGAAATAGAAACAAAGTTTTGAACTAAACATTTTATATCAGCTACAAAATGTCCTCTGATGGAATGGTCCTTCTCAGTAGCATTCGCTTTCTTGATCAACGACAAGCAATCAGATTGCATGATCACCTTATGGAGACCTTCATCGAGTGCAAGAGATACAACACAACAGAGTGCCAGAGCTTCTGCAATCTTCGGCATAGTGATGCCATGAAAAGACTAATGACAGCCCATCAGACAATTGCCCAGATGATCCCGCACCACTACACCAACTGCCAAACTCGATGAAGATGAGAATATTGCTGCATCCACGTTAAGGCAAAGCAAGCCAGCTAGCGGTGGAGTCCATTTAACAATTTCCTTTGGAATTGCACACCTAGATGACTGACTCGGTTTCAAACAATGCAAAGCGATCATCCCCACATAGGCTTCAATTAATTGCCACACAGAAGCACACCTTAGATTTAGAGTTCCTGGGTTCATTCCGTGCCTCCCATATATGCCAGAAAGCAACCATGACTACCACATTTTGCACCTCATTGCAGCGATTCAATCGATCAAACAACCACTGCTTAGGATTATGCATGTAGTTCCTCTGTAACTGAATGTCATACTATGCCTTGATAGTGTTCCAAACTGATGTTGCAAAAGGGCACACCAAAAAACAATGTTCAACTGTTTCTTCACACCACATAAACAACACAAAGGACTAGCCGGGATGTGATGTCTTTGTAACCGATGTCCTGTAGCTAAACAATCATGAGCAAAGCGCCAAAAAATAATTTTCATCTTACTAGGTGCTTTAGTTGTCCAAAGTTTCTTCCAATTCTTCTCCTCACCGGAAATGTCAGACATGAAACCAGAACCTTGCTTACTCTAAAAAAGAGCAAAAAAGGAGGCTCTAGCAAAATTATATGCTGACTTGACAGTGTAAACACCAAATTTATTGTGAGGCCAAGTAACAAAATCCTCCAACTCACCTCTAGGTAATGGAATCTGCAGTATTTTCTCTGCCACCTCTGGTGCAAAAAAGGCATTAACCGTGTCCTAGTCCCAATGTCAGGAATCAGAATCGATGAGCGCATCAACAGTTTGTAGTCCAGGCATAAGGAATTTGGTTCTGTCAGAAGTCGCCATCCCTGTCTACCTAGCATGACCTAGTTAAAGAGTTGAAGTTCTCTAAATCCCATGCCACCCAGGAGCTTCGGTGAGGATTGCCAATCCCAATAGTGCTAATGCATCTTTTTTCTCGCTTGTTTAACACCCCACCATGCATCAACAATATACTTCCTCATTCTTTAAAACATAGCAACCGGGATCTGAAAACAATTCATGACATTTGGGATTGATTGAATTACGGATTTAAGAAGAATCTCTTTCCGAGCTTTAGACAGAGGTCTATCAGTACAACTATTAATCTGTTTTTAGACCTCTCTGGTAAGAATTTGAATACTTCAGCAGTAAAGAGATCCACTTACCGAAATAGGCTTGCGCCCCGCTATATTAATATAGCAACCACCCGATACAGCCAGAAGTTCGACGCTGGGGCAAATAGCACAATCAAGCTCAAAAGAAAGACAAGAGAAAAGCAAGAGAAAGAAATGCCGGCAGCACCAGATGAATGAAAGTTGAAGCATCCCGCAACCGTTGCGCTCACCGGAAACATCCACCACGCTCCAATGCTATCGAGTCGCCGTGAACCAAGCAACGCCTGTCGTTGCCGATGCGATCGAGTAGAGCGAGAGAGAGAGAGGAACTAGAAGAACAACGAGACAGTGGCTTTTCGCCGGTTGGACTCCCTAGCTTTTCCGTTTGATCTATTCTCTCTTACGTAGCGGGAGGTAGAAGATGAAGGTAGAAGAAGCACATAATTTTTCCCGGCAGCACGTACAACCTTTTTCTAACTTGTATTCTCCTTACCAAAGCAACCAGCTTACAAGTCTTTAAGTAGCCTCACGCACGCATGCATAGCCGGTCCACTATGCTGGCCACTAACAACATGATCCACACAACTTGGCGTTCAACTAATGAGCCCACGATCCTAGCTACTGGCTAACTACATGCACGCCACACTCCACGATCCTAGCTACTGGCTATCTACATGCACGCCGCACTCAGGTGCTTGCCGCTTTGGCTGCGCACAATGGACGGCTAATCCACCTAGCTAGCTAGCTCGACCGGCTGTAGCACCACGACATACACACATGCACACACACGCTACACACACGCACACCGCCGCTGCATCCCACACGTCCCGACCGCACTAGTGCGTCTCATACGTCCCGCGCACCCGGCGCGCCCAATGAGCCCGACCGCACCAAATGCCGTGGCTTATTCCAACACACACACCCTATGCCACGGCCTAGAGGAGTCCGTCGTGTCGATGTTGGCGTCGGCCAAGAGAGCATGCTCCGCCACCGGTCCTTTTCGCAGCTGCGGGCACTCCCCGCATTTGTAGCAGCGTCCACGGCACTTCCCTCCATTGCCCAACGCTGTGCTCGCCGCGCCGTTATTAGACGTAGGATTTGTGGGAACTGGCTCAACCCTCTAGGGGTGGTCTATCTCATGTATATATAATGATACACAATATACAGGTTACACAGTTGGACTACGTTACAAAGTCTAACACCCTCCCTCAATCTGAACTCACTCCTGATGCATCTAGGAGGTTGAGATTGCGCCTACAGACCTCAAACATGGGAGAAGGTAGAGGCTTGGTGAAGATGTCGGCAAGTTGATCCTTTGAGGAGATAAACTTGATCTGTAGTAGCTTCTGTGCAACACGTTCCCTCACAAAATGATAGTCAATCTTAATGTGCTTGGTTCGTGCATGGAACACCGGGTTTGTCGAAAGAAACGTAGCACCGATGTTGTCACACCAAAGAACTGGAGGATGTGACTGGGAGATTCCCAGTTCTCGAAGCAGAGACTCAATCCAGATAAGCTCAGTAGTCGCATTGGCAACTGCTTTGTACTCAGCCTCAGTGCTACTGCGAGAAACAGTGGCCTTCTTGCGTGCACTCCAGGCGACCAAATTAGGACCCAGAAATACAGCATGTCCCCCCGTGGATCGCCTGTCATCTGGACACCCAGCCCAATCAGCATCTGAGAATGCAGAGAGAACAGTAGAGGAACTGGGTCGCAGGTGAAGACCATAGGAGACCGTGAGACGCACATAATGAAGAATGCGCTTCACAGCAGACCAGTGCGCATCTGTAGGAGCATGAAGATACTGACATACCCTGTTGACCGCAAAAGAAAGATCAGGACGAGTGATAGTCAGATACTGCAAACCACCAACAATACTCCGATACTCCAAAGCATCCGTCGAAGAAAGAGGAGAACCAGCAGTAGCCGAGAGCTTATCCGTAGAGGACATGGGCGTGGATGATGGCTTACACTTGAGCATACCAGCACGGCGCAAGAGATCAAGAGAGTACTTTTTCTGAGTGAGAGCCAAGCTGCCACCAGACTGATGTGCAACCTCAATGCCCAGAAAGAAGTGTAACTGTCCCAAGTCTTTAACCGCAAAGTCTCTGCCAAGAGCAGTCACAAGAGCATCAGCAGCCGTCGCAGAAGAACTGACCAGAATAATATCATCCACGTACACAAGTAAATACACAGTCAGACTGGGGCGATGAAATAAGAATAGCGAGCTGTCAGCTGTCGACGGAATGAATCCATGAGTACGAAGAGCCGAAGCAAGACGAGCATGCCAGGCACGAGGTGCCTATTTCAGTCCATAGAGCGCCTTCGTCAAACGACAGAGATGATGAGGCTGATCTGGATCAACAAATCCTGGCGGCTGCCTCATGTAAACCTCCTCTTCAAGCAACCCATGGAGAAAAGCATTCTACACATCGAGCTGTCGGAGAGACCAACCACGAGAGACCGCAAGAGATATTTCAACAGCCGTCGTCGTCGTGGTCGCCGAGACGCGTCTGCCTTGCCGTAGCTCCCGAGTCGCCCACTGTGACGCCGTCATCATCAGCTGCCCGTCCGCGCGCTCGCCGCCGGCCTGCACGCGCCGCCGCGTCCGCTCCTCGAACGCATTGAGCCGCCCGAGCGCCTCCTCAAACGCCATCTCCTCCATGTTGTAGAATTGCTCGACTCGGGCCACCGCGGTGTACAGGCGGTCCGACACGGTGTCGAGCAACTTCTTTACCATGGCGCTGTCGTCGAGCGTCGACCCGAGCATCACGTACCTCGCCGCCATGCCGCTGACCTTCCCGGCGTAGTCGTGCAGCTCGTCGCCGTCGTCCATCAGCAGGCGATCGAACTCACCGCGTAGCGTCCCGAGCCTTGCCGCCCCGCACCCGATTGGTGCTGACGAAGCGAACCTTGTGGGAGTCCCATACCTCCTTCGCGGTTGGCTTCGTCACCACCTGCATCAGCAAGTCATCCGGCAGCGCCCCTAGGATCGCTGCCCTCGCCGTCTTGATCTTCCCGGTGTCGACCGCCACGCCCTCCGCCGGAGCCACCACACTCCACAGCCCCCGGGAATCAAGGATAACCTCCGACTTGATCGCCCTGATGGTGTAGTTCATCGTCGTCAACGGCGGCAGCTGCAATGCCATCGCCCCGTCACCACCGCTGTGCGGGACGAGCGACATGGCCGCCGGCAGGATCACAACCGCAGCAGCAACCTGTCAAGGCCTTTGGTTAAGCCGCTTACTCGCTGAGATGAAGGGTGAAGCACCAACCAATTTCAAGCTTCTGGTGGACAACAAATCAGCGATTGCACTTGCTAAGAACCCCATCCACCATGGCAGAAGCAAGCACATAGATGTGAAGTATCACTTCATACGAGAGTGTGGAAGAGGGCAGCTGGAGCTAGACCACGTCGAAACTGCAGATCAACTTGCTGATATGCTGACTAAGGCACTGGGTCGCGTGCGCCATGTGGAGATGCGGCAGAGGCTGGGAGTCAGGGAGATTAGTATGTTAGGAGGAAACCACCGCTCGATGGGCTGACTGGTGTGTCAGTTGGCGCAGCCTCGTTGTGCTCGCCGAGACTCCACCCATGTAGTTGGCAGCCGGATCGTGCAACAGTCTTTTGGGCATGGAGAGGCTCAGCTTGCGGCCGTTGAGGAGGCTACGTAAGTCCTAAGGAGCCATGCTTGTAACCAGTAGTAGTTTGTTAGTGCATGTGCGTGTGCATGCATACACTACAAAAAAATACACATCCGTGACATTTTGGGCCGAACGAATTTTTTTTCTGTCATACTTATGACACTTCTATGACGATAATTGTGACAAAACCCGGTATCTTCATAGATGTGGTGGGCTCCTACTTCTATGTCAAAAAATTATGACAGAAAATGGGCTTTTCGTCCTGGGCGGGCCAGAGACGCAGCTGCATGATATTCTTTGGGCCGTCCATGATAGAAAAAACCATGGTAGAAGCGAGGGCGAGGAAAATTTCGGCAAGTTCCCGGTTACGGTGGGTGGTCGGTTGGCCGAGCGATGCGCATTTCTCTCATACACGTACGCGCGTGTGTGCGAGGCATTAGCTCTAACTGAACCCGAGCGAGGCGTTGGGCTCTAACTGAACCCGAGTGATTGCACTGTAGGCTACGCGTTACTGAACCCGAGCGATCGATCGATGGCTGTTAACTGAACCCGATCGAGCAATTCCTTCGCTACTACTACTATTTGAAGCCGATCGATGCTGCCTCTGGATGAACAGTGAGCTTGCGGGAGGATTTGGATGAACAGTGAGTGGTGGGGGTGGATGAACAGGACCCCGTGGGGTTGCCTCTGGATGAACAGGACCCCGATCGATCGAGCCGATTGGGACTGGATGAACAGGACCCCGTGGAGGGATAGATGAACAGTAGATGGTGGAGGGGTGGATGAACAGTAGCCCGTGGAGGGATTGAACAGGAGCCCGTGGAGAGGGGTGGTTGAACAGTAGCCGATGGAGTAGCGCGCGGTGGAGGTTGGATGAACAGGAGCCCGTGGATGAATAGTCGCAGGTGGATGCTGGAGGAGGTCGACTGTGGATGAACAGTAGCCCGTGGAAGCTGGAGGAGGTCGATGATGGAGATGAACAGTACCCCGTGGAGTCCCGTTTCGCGGTACTCCACACCCCTCCCGATGAACAGGACCCCCTTTTCAACCATAACACACGAACACAAGTCCGTTTCGTCCGTTTTGCGGTACGCCACACCCCTCCCGATCAACATGACCCCGTTTCGATCGTAGCAGGTCCAACACAAGTCCGTTTCCTACATTTTGCGGTACGCCAGACCCCTCCCGATGAACAGGATCCCGTTTCAAGCATGGCCGGTCGAACACAAGGCCATTTCCTCCGTTCTGCGGTACACCATGCCTCGTTTCCATCGCCTATTCTGTCCAAGCCCTCCCGATGAACACGACGACGCATTCCGTTCCGACCCAGCCGGTTGGCTCCCCATGAACATGACGACGACGTTGTTTCTCCGTTCCAACCCAGCCATGTACACGAGCCCTGGCCATACGTATATATGCGTGAGTAGGCGTTCGAGACCCCGCCCGTATGTATGTACGTGGCCGTATTTTCTTTCTTGCACACTGGCCGCTGTACGTACGTGTACATGCTACGAGCGCGCCTCTACTACGACACCTGCGCACCTCTAGATCCACCAGTATGTATGTACACATTCGCGACCAGAATGACAACGCTAGATACGCTTCAGCCAGGTGGGTCCCGACTGTCAGGCACTTCCTTGCGTGCGAAGATGTAGCTGGTGGGTCCCAGCAGTCAGGGGGGCGAATCATTTTTTTTTCCGGACACACTTCCTTCCGTGTGAAGATGTAGCTGGTGGGTCCCAGTAGTCAGGGGGAAACTTTTTTTGCGAAATACGGTGGCCCGTCCGATGGGTCCCGGCTGTCAGGTGGAGGAATAATTATTTTGCGCGTAATAAGGAGGCACTTCCTTGCGGCTGCCTTGGACCTAGCTGTCAGCCTCTCCACGCGTTGTACTCTTCCGATGAAACTCGGTCATTGAGCATATTGACCACGCCGCTCCGAGAGCACCACGGCGGTGGACGATGGCGAGGCCTAGGAAGGGGAAGACGTGACAGTGGATGCCCATGCGGAGAGGAGTACGAGGGTTCACTGGTTCGGCTGCGGTGTGAGGTTGCCGTCGCCGCAGAATAACAGGGGGTGTGGGTGAGTAGAGGGATGGCCTGGCCAGCGATGGGAGTAGTAGGAGGCGGCGACGCCTCCGCGGAATCACAGCCGGCAACGGGAGGCAGGAGCATGCGGCATCATAGCCGGCCACGGGAGGTAGGAGCATGCGGCACGACTGGCGCTGCTTTGGGCGGCTGGAGCAAGATGACCAGAGGTTGAAGAAGCACTTCGGCCGTTGGATGGACATCGTACGATCACTTGAGCTAGATTCATTCATATTGACTAAAGTTGACAAAGGCCTCCGCCCCAGTCAACTTAGTAGGCCCACAAGTCAGCCTCCCACCAAAGGTGGGTCCCAGCTAGCAGGGGGAGTATTCATTTTTTATGTGTAATGAGGAGGCACTTCCGGTGGGTCCGAGCTGACAGCAGGGGGAACATTTTTTTGTGAAATACGGTGGCATGTCCAGTAGGTCCCAGCAGTCAGGGGAAAAACGTTTTTTTTTCACGAAATAAGGTGGCCCGTCTGGTGGGTCCCAGCAGTCAGGGAGGAAACATTTTTTTCGCGAAATACTGGTTGCCCGTCTGGTGGGTCCCTCCTGTTAGGTGGAGGAATAATTATTTTCCGCGTAATAAGGAGGCATTTCCTTGAGGCTGCCATGGACCTCGCTGTCACCCTCTCCACATATAGTACTCTTTGGATGGAAGTCGGTCGTTGACCACATTGACCATGCCGCACCAAGAGCACCACGGCGGTGGACGACGGTGAGGCCTAGGAAGGGGACGACACAGAGCCAAGGAAGACGCGGCCGTGGATGCCCACGCGGAGAGGAGTACGAGGGTTCACTAGTTCGGCTGCGCTGCCGTCGCCGTAGAATAACAGGGGGTGTGGGTGAGTGGAGCGGAGGGATGGCCTGGCTAGCGGTGGGAGTAGTATGGGGGCGATGAGGCCTCCGCAGCAGCACAGCCGGCCACGGGAGGCAGGAGCAGGCGGCACGACCGGCGCTGCTTTGGGCGGCTGGAGCAAGAAGACCAGAGGTTGAAGAAGCATTACGGCCGTTGGATGCACATCATACGGTCACTCGAGCTAGAATCGTGCATATTGACTAAGTTAACAAAGCCCTCCATCCCCGTCAACTTAGTAGACCCACTATACTAGGTCCCAGCTAGCAGGGGGAGTATTCATTTTTTTGGGCATATTAAGGAGGCACTTCCTTGCGTGCGAAGATATAGCTGGTGGGTCCGAGCTTTCAGCGGCGGTAACATTTTTTCATGAAATACACAGGCCCTTTCAGTGGGTCCCACATGTCAGGTGGAGGAATCATTATTTTGTGCGTAATAAGGAGGCATTTCCTTGTGTGCGACCATGGACTCAGCTGTCAGCCTCTCCACGTACAGTCCATTTCAGATGCATGTCGGTCGTTGACCATGTTGACCACGCCACGCTGAGAGTACCAGGGCGGTGGACGACGGCGAGGCCTAGGAAGGGAACGACACAGAGCCAGGGAAGACTTGGTAGTTGTTTCCCACATGGAGGGGAGTACGACTGTACGAGGGTTTACTGGTTCGTCTGCCGTCGCCGCAGAATAACAGCAGGTGTGGGTGAGTAGAGGGATGGCTAGACCAGCGATGGGAGTACGGTGGGGCGGTGAGGCCTGCGCGGCAGCACAGCCGGCCGCGAGGAGGAGGGAGCAGGCAGTCCCGCCGGCGCTTGTTTGAGTGGCTGGAGCAGGAAGAGCAGAGATTGAAGAAGCACGACGGCCGTTGGATGGACATCCAACAGTCACTGCTTGTGCGTCAACCTTTTTTTAAGAAAGCCTCAAATCTGTGGAAAACAGCATACAGGCAATCTGCCATTATTTCTAATAATTTACAGCCCATTTGCTAATTCTTACGGTTTTTTTGGAGCCCATATTCTTTTTGTTAGCATTTTTTTGCGAGGGATTCTTTTTGTTAGCATTACAGCCCATATTATGGCCACGGTTAAAAAATTATACGAAATTTTGCATGTCGGTGTGGTCTGAACTGTTTTTAATCCCGAAATTTCGAGTCACATTCAGACTAATTTTAAAAATAAATGTATATCAATATAAAATCCAATAAATTGTCCACGCATAAAAATCAATGCAATTTAAAATCTCAAAATGAAAAAAAAAGATATTTGAAACTAATTGCCACTTTGATGTGTTTTAAAAATGTACAGCCTATTTCTCATTACTGATAGACCATTTTCTCGGCCAGTCGAATGAAGCTCTCCTCGTCTTGAAAGATTTGCAGCCCAACAGGCCTGACAAAGCGACTTACTTGAAAAATCACAAAAAAACTGGGCTAGCCATTTTCAGAAAGAAAAAAAACTACTGGGCTGGTCTGTGGTAAACATAAAAGAAAAGGTTGTCTAGACAGGCCAGAGTGTCCCGCACAGCCCAGTTGACACCCTGCTTCCGTCTCAAAAACAAATTAGATAAATGCCACTCCAATTATAGCGATTCATAAAAATGCCACTGCAATATCCAAACTTTTAAAAAATGCCACTGCAATTTTTGCAAACTTTGAAAAACGCCACTGCAGTTTGCAAACTTTGAAAAACGCCACTGCTGTTTGCAAACTTTGAAAAATGCCACTGTAGCTTGCAAACTTTGAAAAACGCCATTCCAGACTTCGAAAAATGCCACTATAAATGGCATGAAATGGCATTTTTCAAAGTTTGGAAATTGCAGTGGCATTTCTCGGAAACACCAGATTTGGAGTGGCACTTATCAAATTATTCAAAACAAAAATAACTGGTCGAGCTGCTGGGTCCCTGGTGTCAGCCGCTCATTGTGCAATTCTCTCGTTTATTGACTACGTTGACAATGGCATGGGATCCAGATGTCAGAAATCCATTAGGAGGAGCCATTTTTTTATTGGCTTGAAATAAGGAGGCACTTGCTTGTGTACTGCCATGACCTTGGCAGGTCCCTGCTGTCATCCTCTCCATGTACAATCATCTCCTGATTGTGTACGCGTCAACTTGGTAGGCCCACAAGTCAGCCTCTAACTCGTGGAGGACAAATACAACCCATTTAAAAAAAATAGCCCATTCCATATGTTCAAACAGAAAGTTCAACATTCAGAGCAAAGTAACAGGTCTGATCCACATATAGAGTACTGAACTTCCACGTTGACAACCATCATAGCCAAGTTAACTATCTACTCCCACTAATACTCTAGTAGCATACAAGTACTAACTTACTCTTAGCTAACTGGACGATGTCGGCCGCCATCTGCGGTACACGCTAAACGCCGGCACCGGCGTCCTGCACCTCGCCTCGGACTTGCCAGAGGTGCGATAGGACACGTTGCTCGCGCGCGTTGTCCCGTTCCATGCCGGCATGGTCCACCGAAGCTTCGGCTTCCAAGCGGGAAACCCACTTGACGAGCTGGTAGTAAAAATATGCTTGCCCGATAGCCTCCAGGGATATTTTCCAGGCACCGGCCTCCACGTAGTCGGCCAAGTTGCGGGCACTCTGCTCGCGACTCAAAGCGTCGGTGCGCTGCTGCTCCATGTGCCGCTTTGGCGCAAATCGGCGATACGCTGCTCCTCCACCAGGCGGTCGCGCTCCAACAACTCCTGCTCCTCCGCCAGGCGGTCGCATTCCAACAAGTCCTCGATCTCCGCATTGCCATCTAAAGACAGATAGAATGCCTCCTCCCTCCATCTGCCTTCCGGTGAAAAACCGAACACTAGTTCCGGCGGTGACCGCCTCCAGCCTCGCCTACCGCAGACGGGCGGGGGCATGACGGACGTGGCAAGTGACGTCGGGCCAGTGGGGGCTTATGAGGATATGGCGAGTTGGGTCACGGTGCCACCGGAGAAGGCCAGGAAATAGTACTTATAGGCGGAAGGTAGCGCGATGGTCATCGAAATTCAATGCATAAGCAGGCATGGCTTAGCGCGCCAGCTTGCCGTGGAAAACTAGAGAAACTAAATTTATGACTCTGTCATCCCGTCCTGTCTGGGTCGCACGCCGGCATGACGGTCAAACGAGTGCACTCGAATCATCTCCCTCCTTGTCAATAATGATTCGACGGATTTAAAAATCCCGCAAAAATTAAAGCACATCTTTTTTCACATCAGTTAGCTGCCTTAATTACGGCCGGCTGCATGCAAGCACTCAGAATCGCTCGCAGCCAGTACGTGGAACAGCGTGCAACGAGTCGCGACCGAGGGCACGCATGTAGCCACTTAAATTGCTGGAATTAATTAGGCTTAAACTTCTGCATGCCGTTAATTATTACCATGCCTTGGTCTTGCTGCTTTGCTCACGGGACTAACAAACCCAGACGGAGGGAGTACCTTGGTTGGTGAGAGGTTTGAATTAAGCCCTGCAAACTGGAAAGGAGGTACTAGTACGTGCGTGGTCCGCTATTTATTCGTGTAGGATCGAGTAGGTCGTTTCTTGAATTGAGTCCTGCAAACCGGAAAGGAGGTAGTACGTGCGTGCTCTGCTATTTATCCGTGTAGGATCGAGTAGTTTGGATAGTGTAGCTTGTCAGTTTCTTCAGAGGTAGGCATTTTTATTCAAAAAACTGCCACTTTGGATCTTGCGTCACAAATAAAACTGCCAGGAGCGCATTAGTAGGCTAGCTAGTGATCAATCAGTAACTTGTAAACACGAAGCGAACAGAAATAAGGAACTGTTAATGCATCTCAATGATTCATAGATCATATACAAATATGTAGCTCCAAAAGCAAAGATCAGCCACTTCGGATCTTGCGTCGCAACTAAAACCAACAAGTACGATTCCCATAGATAAGATCAACATGTTAATGCATCTCAATGATTCACAGATCATATAGAAATATGTAGCTCCAAAAGCAAAGATCTAGAAAAAATATCTGTTTTTCCTACTAACATGGATGCTTCTCTTGGCCAACATTCAGTACAGACTAAAAGACATTTTTTTTGCAAAGTCTACAATTCCTCTTGCAAACGTAAGTGGTTTCACCAATAGCTGAAACAATGAGAATGAACCACACATGATGGAGGAACATCCACTGCAATATGATTTGGTCTTCTCTCGATCACAGCGTGAGACTATTTTCGGAATACAAACTTTAAATTGGGCAAAATGATGCCCATTGTATAATCAGACCAAAGCAATGAAGCACCTAGTGTTGGCCAATAAATAGTACAGTACTACTTTTCTGCAGTAAAGTGACTATCCAATCTTTCTGTGTCTATTTTCAAATGGCACTGCATGCAGTGACTATACTATTCTCTTGTGCAGTTCAACCAAAATGGCGGTCACTTTGTTTGTTTGCCAAATAGCAACGAGTAGACATCTCTGTCTGCACAAATATCAAGCAGCTACTAAACATATACCACACCTTGTATTTTCGGTTTAAACATGTCTCTTCCGCTTAGCATCTGTCATGTTCTGCACTGGACAATTTGATACAATTATGTTTTGCCCTGGATAATTTCATATTGAATTGATTTGCTGGTTCAGAGCAGAAATATAGCGCCTATTCTTAATCAGACCAAGGCTATCCATATTCGCAGTGATGGAAGAGGTGAAATCGATACAACCGAAATTGAGCATCCAATCATTGAATCATGTCCTGCACCTCCAATGTAGGTCCACCCTGCCAATAAATTCACATGCAAACCACTAGTATTATTATCTAATGACAGTACAAAAAGAGTAGCAAGATAGTAGCAAAACATGTACCTTCATAATGAACATCTCATAGTGCCACCAATTGGATATAAAGGTTTGGAAGAAAACATGCTCCTAATGTTGAACCAGTTGGACTTTTTGTGCAGTTCCACTAAAATCGAGCATCCCTGTTTGCATAGGTATTGAAAGTGTGATTACTGTAAAAACGACACTAGTTGAAGCATAGACTCACAAATATAAGCATTCCAATTTCTTAATGGAAAAGGTAGCAAGACTGTTTCTAACCACCTATTTGAAGGAATAAATAAGGCAACAACGGCTGATGTCAGAAAGGCATATATAGTTCTTTTTGAAAGAATGATCGACTCCTGACCTTTCCTCCTCTTTTAAGCATATTTTGTGCAGTTCAACTGAAATAAAATGTCATCAATGCCTTGACAATTCAGTGACACTGTACAAAACGAAATGACTTAACATTACATCATGAGGTCAGGTATGTAGTTGACAGTCATTAGAGACAAACATGCAGACCTCCTCCGATAACATAATGAACATTAATTTTAACAAAGGTGTGACTAGCTTTACCGGGATAATTTGAGTGAAGTCTACACCCTCTGTTCCTTAATATAAGACGTTTTCGCAGTTCAATTTAAAGTACCCAAACGTCTAGTATTTAGAAAAACAGGTAGTACTTTTCTTGAGCACATATCTGGGAAAGCTTGCCACACTTTATTTATGTCCATACGCTAATGCAACACCATTCAAATACTACAAATATACACTAATCTAGTGGCTAGTGCAATAGTAGAGTATTTAGTTTACTACAGGGTATAGTACAATGGTTTTACTGAATAGATTTCAATGAACTCTAGCACTGGAAGATTTCTATAAGAATTAACAATACAAAATGTAAAGATAACAAGTTTCAGCATTGGTATACTAGCTATGCATGAGCATTAAACAAAATACAAAAGTCTGAAGGTAACTAGCATTATTAACTAATGACAGTATAAAAAATTGCAAACCATGTACCTCCAAGGTAAATATCATTTCGAACTCGTGGGGACCTTAAAAATTGCTATCCCAATTTTGATAATCGATCAAACATAAAAACTTGATCGAACGAATCAAGAGAACAGCCAGAGGAGGAGGTGCCCACTCTTGACCTTTCCTCTTGTCTTCATAATTTTTTGTGTAGTTTAACCAAAATAAAATGATATCAGCGCCTTGGCATTTTGGTGACACTGTACAAAAAAATTAACTTATCTCATGAAAGTGAGGTATGTAATCTATAAGTATTAACAGTGCAAAAATCTGAACGTAGTAACAAGTTTCATCGTTGGTATATTGGTTGTGCAACAACATTAGAATGCCTTAGATGAAAAATCTTTAATACATCCACAATCAACAGCTAACCCTGAAATAATCTAGTGACATTAAATGACATTGCTTAAATTTATCGGTGGCATTAGACCGAGTGTGGCATTAGTTAAATGTGGCATCACTTTAGCAGTAGCATTGCTTGACTCGAGTGCTGGCGTTATACTAACAACAAAAAAGTGGCAATAAGAGTATGGGAGGCCCATTCGGAGTGGCCGCACCAGTATGATGTACCTCCACGGACGCAAAGTGGCGAGGGAGGTATGGTTGCCCAGAGCAACAAATATCCAGGCAGTATATGTGGATTACGTCCCATTTTTGTTCTCTTTAGCCACCTTTTTCCTATGTGAGGAGAACAAACCGATCAACCTGGTCATTCTCTATTGTGTTGTCATGCCTTTCTACCCTTCTTCAACCAAGAGACACGAGACTCATTCCTTAGCTACTGATTTCCCCTTTTAAACCTAGATGCGGGTTCGATGCCTACTTTCTTGGAAAGTACAGTCTCCCTTCCTTTCCTTATTCAACCCAGACATGGATTAGTTTGCATGAAGTAGGTTTTCCTTTAATAGTGCAAATTAAGGTTTTCGTCTGCGTGGCCAGCAGAGCAGAGGATAGCAAATTGGAAAGATGGTGGAGTGGAAAAAGATCCACATGCAACGATGTGGCAGATGGGGCAATAGAACAAGGGTATGGTTCGAAAAGAGGTAGCCTACCTGAGGGCCGGCGGGAAGTGGCTTCGCTCGTGGTCGTCGTCCTCCGCACACACTACGGCAGCGAGCTTGGGGATGGAGGCCATCCCGCACGGGCGCTAGGTCTGAGAGGACGGTCTTGTCGTCAGTGCGTGACCTCGCTCGCCGATGACGAGTGCATCAACACTGCTTGTCCTTCTCTTCCTCGGCGGATCTGTGACCACTGGTGAGGAGGGAGAGAGAGGTCGTCTTTTTTAGATCTGGAGAGAGGGTGATAGTGTGAGAAGCAAGTGGGCAACCCTTAGCAAGAAAGCGCTGAAGCTCTAGCCTATATTTCTTTTTTATACTACTAGTACTGGAGGTGGAGTAGTGGTAGAGTAGTTTATATTTTCTCTGCGTACAGTACCAGTTAGTCGTGCTTCAAAACTGAACGACACACCATTAGAAAAATAAAGGTCGATAACTAATGCGACACCTCGGGCCAACGCGGCCAGATCACATTTTGCACGAGAAATTACACACCATGTTTCGTTGACATGTGGTCCCGTTCCAACATATCAGTGAGAGATGGCGAGTCCTTTTCTACTATTATTTCCGAACAGACGTGTAGGCCGGGGTGCCTCTTCGTGTACTGTGGCAAACTGGCAACCGTCCATCAACTCTTCGCCTTCCCCTCTCGATTTGGAACTGTTGTCGCACGCTCTTCCTCTCCCTCCTTCATTTGCCTTCACCCTTCTTTCTACCATTGTTCGATCGTCTTCTCCATGGATTGAACAGGCCAAAAACAACCCCGTTATTCTTGCCCCGATCTCAAAGATGACGTGGTGGAGGAACTCATTGATCGGTGCGACGTCATCACCTCGGCTAGCATGGCAGGTTCGTTCAAGGCCATTCTCGACTCAACTAATAACATCATTACAAGGAACCCGAGGGTCAAGGAGTGGTTTGATCTCCCCTATCTTCTTCGCCGTGACCCTGATGACTGGCGCGGGGACTATGGAGGCCTCGCCTTGTGCAAGTTGATGCCACTTGATAATGATACGTATGATGTTAAGATGCCATCTCTTGAGGGTAAGGCTTGGGCAGGAGCAAATGGAGATTGGGTTGTTTATATTGGGTCCAACTGCGAGTGGGAACTTGTGAATGTGTACACTCATCACCGGGTTCCACTTCCAAATCTCAGAAGACTGCCCAGAGGTTGAGCACACCGGTATTCTACGCACGTTCAAATACGATCATGGTGACTGTCTTCCACGGAAGATAGCAATTTGTCGAGTTCCCAACCGCTCTTGGAATTACAAGAACTATGTAGTTGTTGCTATCTTCACCAAGTTTCTTGCCGTCCTTCGTGGTTCGACTGGATGGATATTGCTCAAAAATCATTTTCTATACACGGATGAGTACTGTGATGCAATTCAGTACGAGGGCCTTGTGTTTGCTTCCACCACTCATGGCATTGTTTTTGCATGGGGTCCTCATAGTTTCAGTACGTTTGTCTTCCACCATAATTATAATTGTTTCATCCACATGCATGCGGGTTAGCAAGTTTCCCTTTACTAATTAACCTACTTCATGTGTTTCCAAGGTCCTGTGAACATTCCACCATCTATACTTGAAAAATTTTATAACCAAGGGGGAGATGGCGATGGTGATGATCACGAGCATGTGGACGAGCAGCGCCCATATACTCAGAGGCGCCTGGCAACTAATTCCGATGGATCACCTCTTCTTGTGTGTATACAACCCACTGCTGATGTTACTACTAAGGAAGCAGGTCTAGTCTCCCATGGTCGCACTCTCCGGACCTATTCCAACACCCATTGCATGGTATTTAGGATGGATACTAGTGTGATAGCGCCAACACCTTCTCCCTGGTACAGAATTGATAGTCTTGGAGAAAACTCGCTCTTCCTTGGACAAAACTATCCAATGATGGTGAAAGGCGATCCAACTGCTATTGACACAATGTTACTAGTACCATTTATGAGTAGCAACTGTATCTATACCTTGGACATTTTGGGTGGTTCCCTACCCTGGTATTGATATAGTAGGCCGCTTCAGCCTGGATGATCAGATCGACAATGGATGGACCTTCCTAGAGAATCACTTGTGTTTCAAAGCAAGCGTTTCCAACGCCGAGGATTAGTTGAGTTGAAGTTCATTTCATTGCTTGTTATTTGTTGTTTGATGAAAACTTTAGTATTTATAATGTATCCTCATTGTCGATGTGGGTTGATGACCCGTTGATGTAATAAAATGATATGCCTGTGATAAACTTACTAAATTTATGAATGGCTTTCGAGTCGCTTCTCTGAGTGAGTGCTGCGACGAGGCAAACAAATATATTTTCCGAATACATAATTGTATGTGCATTGCAACAGGTTATCGGATGAGGCCAATCAACAATAGTAGTACACTATTTGTACTAGCTTCACATGCTTCGCTCGTCGGGCAGGTGTTTTTACTGTAGCCATATGTTAACGTGTTCGTTGTACGTAACCAGCACCTCGAATCCTTGATACTAGTACTATATAAGTAGTAGGAGTAGTAGGGTGGCATGGGCCAGAACAAGCATTCACACCCAGGAGTACGGCACACGCCACCAGCACGACATCCATGTGACACCATATTTCATGGAGTCCGTGCTAGAGCAATCTCTTCAACCTCGTCATTTCTCTAACTTCAGCCATCGCACGGCGGGCGAGGTGGGGGTTTGCCGATAGTCGGTTTCCTCAACTGCGGTACCACTTATATGGCCAACTCCAACGCACGACCCCAAATGGACCTCCATTTTGCACGAACTCCAATGATAATTTTGACTAGAAAAGCAAGACCAAAGAAAACAAGAACCACAAGAATACATTTTAGAAGGTATCCAACTTCAATAACTGCTCCTGTAAGTTGGATTAGTGCCTTCTCGATGCATTCATTGTTGATCTGCGGAGGCTCGATCTTGCGTGCTTCTTTCTTCTTCGAGTGTAAAGAAGTAGACGTTGCTTCCTCGCATCTAGTATCATGTCTAGCCTCTATTCTAGTAGGAGTATCAACAAGTGCACTAGTCTCATCTCTAGCCTCTATGCTAGCTAAAAGTGCTAGAACATCTACTAAATTGCGCTCTATCAATATATACTCTTCTTCGCAATACCAAAACTTGCATCCATTCTACACAATAAAATTTTTAAGTTAGCACAACTAATCTAATCCGAGGGCACTACTGAAGATTTGGTCGGGTTCTTCCTTCTTTTGCCGACACGTGGGACATCCAGCATCCTGGTCGTGTCATGCAAGAAAATAGAGTGGTAGTTGAAGCCACATGATGTGCATCTTGGGTTAAACTATAAATAGAATCTTACTACTCTTGAGTAACTCCAAAAGCGGCCACCGAAGATCTTTACTAGATTTGTTTTTCATCACCAGCACATCAAGGTGAAAGATGTGCAGGTTCAGTGGGTCCTCTTGCGTTTTCACTGACATGTGGGACCACATGTGAGCAAACAGACGATGGGCTCCGCGCGTCCGCTGGCTGGCTGAGAAGAGAGATAGAGGAGGGCTGATCACGGACTCCAGGAAATTTGTTCTACGTAACCAGCACCTCGATATAGGCTCAATATAGTGGGGTGGCATGGGCCATAACTAGCATTCACGTCTAGCAGTACGGCACACGCCACCCACACGAGTCCCATCCGACACCAATTTTCTTGGAGTCCATGCTACAACCATCTCTTCTCGCTCCTGTTTTCTCAGCCATCGTGCGGTGGGCAGGATGGGGGTTTGCCGATAGTCGGTTTGCTCAACTGCGGTCCCACTTGTAAGTGAAAATGCAACACCGCACACATTCCCCCTTGAGCGGCGTGCCAGACCAACCGTGTGGGGGTGCGACGCGAACACGACAGGCTTTTCCTTTTGAACTCGTAACTTGTAAAATTTGGTTCTGCTCCATGGCGCGACCGATAGATAGAAAATAACGATTTTGCCTAGAGTAATGAGAAGTTTGGTTCTGGCGCCGTTCATGCATGGAGTACGTACGAAAATTATGAAGTTGATGCGAAAGGTAACATAATTACTAGTAGTACCATATACTACTACATGGATTTGATAGAAAGATAAAAATACACACGGATCCATCAACGACATCCTCACGCCCTTGTGCGTCGGGTCACCAACCGACGTGTGAGGAGCAACGGCGTTGGCGGCGAGCTCAACGTGCTTCTTAACAATGTCGTCCAAGGTTGCCCTGCGGTCCAAGAAGGCCAGCATCCTATCGTCCTCCTCTTGCATGTAGTAGCCCTTGTGGACGATTTGCACGTAGACATGGGTGATTATGTCGATGGTGTCTTGCTGCGCCAGGCACTGCGCGGCGTGCAAGACCTTGAGGTGGACATTCTCCGGCGCGATGGCGGGCAGTCGCAGGGCCACCAGTGCGTCGAAGAGGTTGTGACCATAGTGGCCGTTGGTGGCGGGCATCGCAGAGCCTGGGCGTGTCGGCTGGAGGCATACGTCAAAGTCGTCCGCGAGCTTCTTAACGATGGTGAACTGTTGAGGAAACCGACGAGGACCTCGTTGAACAAGGAGACGAAGTTGTCGTCCAAGCGGCCCCTCGCCCTGGCGGCCTCAAGCAATACCTGGAGACGTTCATCAGTGTCGGGCCGAAGGCCGGCGTCGTGGACCATGTGGCACATCCGACTGATGCTCGCGCTCATCTCCTCCATGGGTCTAGCTTGGCTTCTAGTCAACTGATCTTGTGATTCGAGTGATCACTCTTGCCCTTGGTTAGCGTGCGTAGGTGCTTAGGATTTCGTACTACTCCTCGGCCCTCTACTGCACCTGCCTTTGGTTGTATGATAGGTGGGCCAGCCACCCGTTGGGCCCACGTGTCATTCACCCAAAGGCAGTGGCAGTAAGCCAATGAAGCTGTGTGCCCCTCCGTGCCGGTGCAGTATAGTCATCTCACCGGACCTCTAGTTGGGGCCAAGTGAGAGAAGTTTGATGTTGACTGGTTTATTGGTCCCTTTTGCATTTTGAGCCAAGTTTTGACCTTTGATTTAACTAATAAAATGTTAATGCACGTAAACAAAAATGTTGTGTAATTCACCTTACAAAAACCAAATAATCCCAAAACACTTAGGCACGATACATTAACTCTCTTCTCGTTTCTTATTTCTCATAACATATCAACCAATGAGAGATGTGGGCCGTGCATGCTTTCAATGACTTGAGACTACCAAACATGACATGCAGTGTTTAGTTCATTGCATGTAATCCTATTAGTTAGCAAAAAGACATTAAGTTCTCTCACCGATAGGAATAAAACAATACACCATGCATTTATTTACAGAGGGAGTAGTACATTTTTTGTGACATGCATTAGTAGATATTGCTAGTCAAATACTAAAATCCAGATGGACGTGCTAGTACTCCTCCAGATGGTGGTGCTACTAGTACTAGCAGTAGTACTACTACCAATGTAGTAGGAGCACTAGTACCGTACTACCCGTTGGTCAAATTATTACGTGCTGCTCCTCACACTGAAGTGACAAGACCCTGCACCGGAGATGACATCTGAGTATAGGCGCCGTGTTCGGCATACCATAGTCAGCCTCACCGTCTGCAGTCACTATCATCATGGCTGTAGAGCTAGCCTGCTTACAACTAGCCTTGTTCGACATAATTTGCCGTGTGTAGATGCCCGTGCATTACATGGAACACCAAGATTGGGGGTGGACGGCGCCAGCAGCAGCCACCGCACAAGATTTTTCCATGGCCTTCTAGATGTGGTGGGGAGGCGATAAGGCTAATTGTGAGAGACAAGGAGTTGTTTGTAAAGGGAACAAGTGCGGGCATCTTTTTGCAAAAATGGAGAAGTTTGGTTTGTATGCGTCAGATCTAGATCCGACGGCTATTGGTGAAAGATGGGAGGCACAACATCATCACCAACTCAGGACCTGTTTGATTCGGAAGATTATGAAAACGCAGGAATAGGACACAGCAATATTACAAGTTTCAAACTGATATTACAAATGTTAGGAGTAATGCTGCACCTACGAAGAGGGAGTTACTAGGAAGTTTACGTAAGAACTTTCATTACTTTAGGTTGGATGCAGCATTATCGTACAAACTAAAATCCACCGCCCTGACAAGTCACTAATGGGCAAATAAGTTTTCATGTCTTTGGCCACTTGATGTTTCAAAAACAAATTCAGCTTCTACAAAGACTTTGTCATTTAGTCTTAGACGCTTGCGGTGATCAGCACACCATTCATTGTTGCGCCAGAGAACGCCAAACCTCATTACCTTGAGCACACTTGCCTCCAGAACAAAGAACCTGGCCAATGTAATCTCAGATGTGCTGCCTCGGTAGTCGATCAAATCAATTTATGTAAGATGGAGATCAAGGCATTCGATCAGATTGTTATAGTGCAACACATTTTTCACTTTCGGTCTTTTTTTATATGCAAAGGAAGAGAACATATTAGAGCAGCTGGCTGTATAAGATTGCCGTGTCATCAAGAGGTACCAATATCATTCGCTCATACGATAGGGTTGACTGGCTAGTGATATTTTTTCACTCTCTCTCTCTCTCTCTCTGTTTGTTTCCTCTCATTTAACTAGGAGCACGTGAAGAGCTTGGGCATTTGTTGCCTTCCACTATGTGGCCGATGCCATATTTTGCAAAAGTATGCCACATAATACGCATCGATGTCAAATCAAAAGATTTTGGCACCGCTCTCGCGATGTGAGAGAGTTGGCACCGCTGTGCACATAGACCCACATGTATAAACAAATCAATCAAACCAACTACACCAGCCTCTCACTCTCCCAAACAAGTGTTTTTTATTGCCTCAGTCCTCTCTCTCTCCCATGCAGTGTTTTTTCATTGCGTGAGTTAATTTGGCACCGAAGCAAAGTAGGTGATCTAGATTGGGGCACCAGGTGAGCAATGGAGGGGCATCAATGCCAAATGCATCACAAGTGAATTTGGCTCGTGTTTTGGCCTACATAGCCCACTTTTGTACTCCCTCCGACCCAAAATTCTTGTCTTAAATTTGTCTAAATACGGATGTATCTAGTTACATTTTAGTTTTAGATACATCCGTATCTAAACAATTGTAAGACAAGAATTTTGGGACGGAGGGAATACTACCTCGTATTTAGTATAAAATTTTGACCATAGATTTACGTAAGAAAATGCCAATGCATGCCACTAAAAATTACACCATTTTAAATTACGTTCAAATACGAATCCGACGATATAGTTGTTAGTGACATGCATTAACATTTTTTCAGTTAAATCTATGGTCAAATTTTGATACTACAAAATTGGAAGAATAAACCAGGACAGAGGTAGTACTTGCTCTTAGGGTAACCATAGAGTTACTGGAGTAGTCTAAGTTACTTTCCACTATGACTAGCCTAGACTACTATAGTAGTACAACATAAAAACGATGCAGGTGATCACTTGAGAAAAAAAATACTAAAAACATTTCTTTCGCTGCAGTGCGTAGATGCAGTTTTGGACACTACACTTGTCATCGTAATTTGGGAAAATTACGAAGAACTTGAGCTACGTTGTGATTACCGTTTACTAATAGGAAAGAAGTTTCACCTCGATGAGTAGCTTCTCCGTGCACGAAAAGCATATAAGGAATCCAACAACTTGATCCAGATTGGGGCCGATAGATTTTAGTGCCAAGATCTTCACTATGCGCATGGACTGGGTCAAGCTTGTGGGAATCATTTTCTAGAAGACGGTCGTAAATACATCAAGAAGAAATTTAAAAATATGAATTTCAAGAAGACGGAGAATAAGATGAGTGTTGTACCCGAGCGATTACGGATCCAATAAAGAGTTCGGAGAATTTGCCAGACGAGTACACCAATGCTGTCAATTTCGGCGCATCAATGACTGTGATTTTTGTTAGACCTTCTAGATCCGATACAAGCAATCTCTCAAGGAAAGGCGCATTCTCAATGACCATAACATGGAACAGCTAGAGTGATCTCTTCCCAATTGATGTCTTGTTGCGGGGCTAGCAAGACACATAAATCCATCGGAGATTCGTCGAGGTGATGTGGAGGCTAATGAACCTGTGGATCTGCTCAAGACGAAGGTACTCGAGTGCAGTACAGCTACGGAGCAGA
Source organism: Triticum dicoccoides (assembly GCF_002162155.2). NCBI lineage: Eukaryota > Viridiplantae > Streptophyta > Magnoliopsida > Poales > Poaceae > Triticum > Triticum dicoccoides. Next base: position 51,836,936 of record NC_041381.1, on the reverse strand, counting down.
TGCTCCATAGCCTTCTTCGAGATGACAACGGTGAAGAGATCGAGCTGCTTGAGTTGAGGGAGAAGAAGGGCGGGCGCGACATTAATCTGGGGAAGATAGCTAGAGCTAAAGCTGGCGCGGTGCAGCGTTGGCGTGAGGTGGAGCACGGACGGCGGCAAAGAGCGACATCGTCTAGCTTCAAAGCTGAGCTCCTCGAGCTGATCTAGGGCGGGGGATAACAACCACTCGTCAAACTTGGGTTGGACCTTGCAGTTGGTACTGAACATGAGGATGTCAAGGCGTCTGGCTGGCCCATGGTGCGATGAAAGAATCTTGGAGACTGCGGCCATGCGTTTGCAATCCCCGTCACAGAGGCAGCTGTCGACGGTGAGGTTTGAGGGGACGCGGCGCCAGAGGGTGCGCCACCGCCGGGAGAGCAGGGCGGTTCGCATGGCAGATTTGGTGGGGAGGAGGACGATGATGACAAGCAGCATGTCATCGGGGAGGCTGCTGATGAAGTCCAGGCTCGCCGGATGCGGTTTTGGCTCGAGCCGCCTCCACTTGTTAGCTGCCTTGCCGTCCATCTCAATCGGCGGCAACGCTGGTGTACACGTGTGCTGGTGTGTGTTGTGTGCTGGGTGTGCGCGAGTGCGTCCTTCTGTGCATGCCGCCGCAGTGGTGAATTGTGCGCGAGTGCGTCCTTCACACGCAAGAAGTGTGTCCTCAATGCACCCTCAATTTACTAGCGTGCGGGGTGCTACCCCGAGTGTTTTCAACTTCGTTTACTTCACCGCCTGTCAAATGGGTCTCTAGTTTACTTATTTTCACCCACTGCCACATGGGCCAGCACACGAAGATACAGAACACGAGCTGACAAGGCAACATGTGGACTAGTTAACCGGTCAACTAAATAACATACGAAGCTATACGTTGACACAGTGAGCGTATAATCCATAGGTATAGAGAGTTTGAGTGAGAGGGGAGGCCCGTGAGAGATACCAGAGAGAGAGAGAAAGAGCTACTCCCTCCGTTCGATAATCTAGTTCCAACATTTTTTTAAAGTCAAACTTTAGAAACTTTGACCAAGTTTATAAAGAAATTAATTATATCTACAATACCAAAGATAAATGATAGTATGAAGTAAGTACATGTTGTGATGAATCTAATGACCGTTCCAGATGTAAATGTTTTTCTCCACATATACCTGGTCACACTTTTCTGCGGTTTGACTTTTCAAAACATCCATATGCTTATGGATGTGACAGAGTCCCTAACTAGAGAGAGAGAGAGAGAGAGAGAGAGAGTGAAAAAAGTGTGTGTGCGTGTGTGAAAGAGACATGGACAACACATGATAAAAGTAGAGAAAAAGCGTGTGTGTCTTATGCAAACATATCACACATGCATCTTCGACAACGGATGCAAAGTGAGGAGATGGTGTGTGGTTGTTTGGAACTGAGAGAGCAAGCCCCCTAGCACGTGGCCAGTGGGGGTCTGACAAACAAGGGGGAGAGGTCAAGAGAGACGTACGGAGAAAATGCAGACACGGGGAGGAGAGAGTGTATGTTTGTCATAGAGAGATCCCCTGGAGATCGTGATGGAACTACATGGGTGGGAGATTGAGTGACAAGGTGTGCGCGCGATAGAAGATGCCCCGAGAGATATCAAGATAGACGTATGGATGGAAGGAGACAATACGTGTGTTCCTGATGGCTAGTAAGAGATAATCATACTTAGGAGGAGGGGGGGAGTGCTTGCTCCTATGATGGATTGAGGGATTATGGTACTTAGGGTGTGTGTGTCACATGGAGAGAGAACAAGGGCGGAGAGTGTTGGATGGGTCTATATGTATAGCGCGAGCGAGACATGTGTATGTGTGAACCAGGGAGATATCAGGTAAGTTTGGCTTGCGTCCTGAGCATCTTTTGCCTGGCCTGGGGTTGTGTCTGGATTTCATGCACGCTTGTTTGGTTGCTACCCTGTGAAAAAGAAAGCCCGTCTGGCCTGGATTCCCTTGCACTTTAATTAGCCTGGGTGGACTCCAGACACTGCAAGTAGCCTGGCCTAGGCGACCGATTTCGAACGCCTGGCTGTGCCTGGTCGTGCGGCCACGAGGCTAACAGCAACCTGGATGGATATTAGCATTAAATAATTGCTGCCTGGATTGATTTATGGGACGTTGATGCTTTGCCTGGCCCAGGCATGAACCAAACGCTTCAGCACCACACAAGCCTAGCTAGGCAGAAATATTTTACATCTCACGTCCACACCAGGCAGTACTAGCCATCAAGGCACGAGGGCCAGGTCACGAACCAAACTGACCAATAAAGTTTGAGAGAGATTGAGGAGCCCCGGTAAGGCTGAGTGGTGCGTCAGATAGCTGAGAGGGGGAAAGAGATATTCCATCCGCTTGATAATGTAGTGCATGTAAATTTATTAGAAGTCAAACTTTGGAAACTTTGATCAGGTTTACGCAAATGTTATTTATATCTACAATACCAAAGATATGTCATACAAAACTAAATCTCATGGTGAATCTAATGGTATATGTTTGCCGTTCTAGATGTAATTGTTTTTCTCCATGTACATGGTCAAACTTTGTGATGTTTGACTTTTCAATAAATCTATATGCTATGGACCGAGGAGAGTGCCTAAGTCGAGACAGATCAAGTACGTGTGAAGGAGAATGAGTAAGTGTGCAAAAAGAGTATGTGTGTGAAAGAGAAAGTGACAACAAACGATAAATTAGAGAGAGTGTGTGTTTTTCCGTTTCTTATGCGAACATATCACGCATGCATCTCCGAGATAGAAAAGCGAGGTGAGGAGATACACGAAGATAGCTAGTGTGTGATTGTTTGCAACGGAGAGAGACACCCCTGTAGCACATGTCCAATAGAGGTCTGGCCAACAAGGAACAAAGGTCGAGAGGGACACGTGGAGGACATAGACGCATGGGGAGGGAGAGAGGGTGTGTTTGTGATAGAGAGATCCCCTCGAGATCGTGAGGGGACTATATGGGTGGGAGATCGAGGGTGGTGCGTGCGCGATAGAAAGATGCCCCGAGAGAAATCGAGATAGACCATGCACATGTTTGTGATGGAGACTAAGATTAGCTAGTCATATAGATATAGGGGGGACTGTGTGTGCCTACAATTGAGTGAGAGACCATCATACTTGGCTAGCCAGGCATGAGATTGTGTGTGTGTGCGTGTGAGATGGAGAGAGAAAGAGGGAGAGAGATAGAGTTTTAGATGGGCCTATGGAGTGCGAGTGAGATATGCATGTGTATATGTGACCCAGGTAGATGGAGAGTTTGAGAGAGAGGGGGAAGACCTCCGAGATGACAGAGTGGTGCGTGAGAGAGTTACGGGCAACGACCCAAGGAATTTGTGTGCGTACAATGAGTGCACCCAAGATATCTAGCTTGGACTAGCTAGAGTATCATACATAGTGTGCAAGAGAGACCTATAGATGGAGTATATATGCATGTGAACTAGAAAGACCCCCCCCCACACACACACACACAAAAAGAGAGAGAAAGAGATGGAGAGAAAGGGAGAGGAACCAACAAGGTTTTTGTGTCGGATGTGTGCGACATAATTGAAGATTGTCGGAGAGAGAGAGAGATAGAGAGAGAGAGAGAGAGAGAGGAGAGAACACGAGTCCGGGAGAGGGGGTCGCGTTCTATGCATCAAAGACTGATATAAACCATGTTTCGATATAAACATGCATTCAAATATTTAAATTGGAGTACATGTTGTCTGCAATCCACACATGAACGGATATATGCATATATCAAACAAGTTCATTAATTTGACTTTCAACATGTTGATGGAGTACTATAATATTGTACAACATGCTACTCGATTGAGGTGTTCAATTTTGGATTTAGTTCACTATTTTGACCTAGTACATGAGCTATTTCATTGGATCACGATATTTCATTTTGGGTTTGATTCGCGTTTTTGAGTGGGTCAACTATTTTTCATATAGTAAATGGCTAGCAACGAGCATGTAAAAACACATTACTCCCGAGCATCATCTCTCCATCTAAAAAAAGAAGTAGCAAGCTAATATTTCAAAATTTGATTCAAATCGACTTGGTAAGGTAGACGTAGATGCTCGTTCTCTGAAAATTTGAATGAACCGTTAAACATCCTCTGCTCGGTGAAATCCGCCCGAGCAAATAAATGGGATACGTGAAATTACCGTCCTATGTGGGACACACATCAATTGGCCCGTTGTACATCGAGGGTAGGTTCGTAACTTCATCCAAGCGCGCCTTCTCCTCGGCCAAAATGACATGTGCCGAATAATTCATAAACCATGGTCAGCAAAACACGCTCTCCTCGCCCGAAATATCTCGCGCCCACTATTTCAAAACACGCTCTCCTTGCCTGAAATCGCTCGCGCCCACTATATTTCAAAACACGCCCTCCTCGCCCGAAATCGCTCCCGCCCACTATTTGGGGAGAAACAAAGTTACTCTACTATCCCCGACCCTCAGTACACAGACCCAAGTCGAGAAGCCTAAAGGCAGGGTTAGAACTGCAACCCCCCTCACATTTTAGACAAATGCGTCCGTAAGACATGGTTCCACTCCCCTCCCAATCCCCCCCATTCATACCTCGTGGGCGCCAAATCAACTTCTCCCTGGGAAGCTCCCTTCTCCCGAGACGCGAAACCTCAACCCCTCCTCCATGGAGCCCCCCACCGCACTAATTTCACAGCCGCCCTCCTCCCTAATGCCGGAGACGTTGTCCATTTGCCGTCGTGCACTGGGCCATGTGCCTCTTACTCCATGCTGCTGGAGCTGCCTTGACGATGGCCACGTGAACAGTACCAGAGCCGATTCACCCCCGCCGTTGTTCACGGTGCCGGAGTGGCTCCAACTTCGGATCCGTCCAGAGTCCCGGTGCTGCTTCCCCGTAGCCATCGACCGTCACGACATCGCTATTTCCCTGCCGCCGGTCGCCACCGCAACCGTGCCAGCCTCACCAACTCGGCAGCTGGAACTGCCTACTTCACCATGCCGCCAGATAGGTCGCACCATCATCTCAAATCACTTTATTTACGCGTAATTTGTCTGAATTTTTATTCTGGGCCAATCGATTCCCAATGGGAAGCAGCACCCCTCGAGGCGGTGGTGCTCCTAGGCTGCCGATTGGCTATTGTCTAATGTAAGGGTGCGGGGCCGCAAGTTCGTCGTGGAAGCAGTGCTTAGATGGCTATCTTAGAGTTGCGTGGGTTGAAGGTACTGCCGTCGCCGGATCTGGATGACGAGGAGTCTTTATGGATTGGCCTGGGGGCGGCGCAACCACGACAGTGCGGTGGGGCGGGGAGCGGGATTTTGGCCGGGGCCATGGACAGCGGAGGCAGTCTGCTTTGCCGTTGGTCGCTGGCTCTTCGGGGAAGATTCCGAACAGTGTCAGCCAGGAGGCGCAAAACGGCCATCAAGCCATCCGGCGTAGATCGGACAGTACCAAAATAAAATAAAATCGTGTCACCCCAATTTAGTCTTCAGTCAACAGACGTGTGACCACTCTCGTACCTTGCTGTTGATCTCTTAGTGTATTTCTTCAGATCAAAGAGATATGCGGTTCTTAACATTATGCGTTATCTGCATCTTCAGTCACACTGTCTTCCGACTCACCGCAGCTGCTCCAACAAGGGAAGCATACACCAGAAGGAAGCTATAGTCCCCACTCAACAGTTCCCTGCATCGAATGCGCGTGCCCGACATGGACAGCCACAACAACTGCAGGGCCATTGACAACTCAGCACATGATGCTCACTCCTATCGATGGCGGCCAGATAGGTTGTACCCTCATCTTACTTGTGTGTAACATTTATGGCTTTGTTATTCATCTACGCATGGAAAATACATTATGATATTTCACTGTATATTCATGCTGATCTCTTACGGTTCTTGTTCAAGAGTTAACGTTGTTCCATAGTTCAGCTAAGATACTTGTTCTTTAGGTAACGCTGTTCCATAGTTATCATCCATCAGCCAATGCTATCCCACAGGCTGGTGATTATAGTATTATACCACTTCTAGTATTACCTATGTTGTTCTTTAATAATTTTGTGTGTCATCTAGTTAATCTCGAGTACAAATGATACATATTCTATAGCTTTGATTTGTGTTCTCCCTTTAGTTTATGAGACCTGTTGCTGCTAGTTAACCCCAGTCCTACTATTTATGTTGTCTCCTGCAGGCACTCATCACATAAATCTAACTACTAGTTGTCTTCTATGCATGTCAGATATAATTGCACACACTGATATATCCACAAGAACCTCACGGAGCAATCTAAAGGCCAATAAACTTGATGTCAATGATACCCAATATGATGGAACATGTAAAGGCAGTTCTTTAGAAGACTTGCAGAAAGATGATGAATCCTCTTCACCCGACAAGGTCCTTGCTCTAACTTGGCCTGTGATATGGGTACAACATGCATATAATGTCCTGGAGTGTATCTAATTTGTTGCAATGCCATGTGCGTAGCATGCTGATCATGCATGTATATATGTCATGCCTTCTTGTTTTTCAGTACATATTCCATTCATGATAACATGTTTTCCAATTAAAATACTGTCATTCTACTCTATCACAATGCCACCTGCTTAATTTGGACATCGTGCTTCTGAATATCTTATGCATTGTTATTCATCAGTATGTACTTCATCTGTCTACCATACCATGTTTTTTACTTGAAGTGTTGTTCTAGTGCTCTGTTGCAATGCCATCTTAGTTTCCTAATCATACACGTGTATGTTGCCTTAATTTTTTCTATACGTATTTCGCTAGCATACAGTTTTACATTCAACTATTGTTTTTTTTTGCTGTGTTGTCCTGTTGTATCCCTAGCTCTTACACCATACTCCCTCCGTCCGGATTATATGTTGCCGAAATGGATAAAAAAGGATGTATCTAGAACTAAAATACGCCTAGACCTATCCATTTTTTTGGATGCAGGGAATACATGTCAATATGTCATGCCTTTCTATTCTTCTGTACCTATTCCATCCCTATGTTGTAGCATGTTTTATAATTAAAGCACCATTCTTCTATACAAGGCATGCAAGGGGAATACGACTATGTTAGAATCTGAAGGGTTACAAACAAGGCCTTTGCAAAATATCCAAACGCCAGGAGATAATAAACCAACTCCAGTTTTTATAGATACCGCTCCAGCACAAAGAAACCCAACTCCTACTGATAATAAGCAGATTCCAGTGGCCAAAGAACTAGTCCGCTCCAGTCCAGCAAAAATATGTCAACTCCATTCTAAGAAGCGTGTGCGTATCCTTGCATCATGAAATTTTATAGCAAGCTGATCATATTTTCTACATGTTTCTTACCCATCTCTCTTTTGGAAAATAAGCTTAATAGATAGAAGAATTTCTGCACTGGTATCGTATTTGAGGAAAGATTCTTGCAGGAATTCTCTATGCTCCAATGCAGATATAAGTACCTGTTGTATATCACTATATTTTTATATCAGCATGTATTTTGTTAATCAGCGTGATCCAACCTTTATCTGATCTAAATTTAGTTGTAGAAAAATGTATGATTAAAGGCCACAATGTTTATTTTTGTATGGAAAACTGCCTGGTAGTTTTGCATCCTGAGCTGCATGAGTGTCATATCAGTGGGTTTGAATACTTTGGTTCTGCAGTGTGTTTTCAGTGCTTTTTTACTGTGTTGCCCTGTCGTATCCCTAGCTCTTACATCATACTCCCTCCGTCCGGATTACATGTCAGAGAAATGGATAAAACTGGATGTATCTAGAACTGAAATACGCCTAGACCCATCCATTTATTTCCGGATGGAGGGAATACATGTCAATATGTCATGCCTTTCTATTCTTCAGTACATATTCCATCTCTGTTGTAGCATGTTTTATAACTGAAGCACCATTCTTCTATATAAGACATGCAAGAGGAAGACGGCTATGTTAGAATCTAAAGGGTTAAAAACCAGGTCTTTGCAAAAGATCCAAACACCAGGAGATAATAAACCAACTCCATTTTTTATAGATACTGCTCTAGCACAGAGAAACCCAACTCCCACTGATAACAAGCAGATTCCAGTGGCCAAAGAACTAGTCCGCTCCAGTCCAACAAAAGAATGTCAACTCCATTCTAAGAAGCATGTGCGTACCCTCGCATCATGAAATTTTATAGCATTCTGATCATATTTTCTACATGTTTCTTACCCATCTCTCTTTTAGAAAATAAGGTTAAACGATAGAAGACTTCCTCCATTGGGATCGTATTCGAGGAAAATATCTTGCGGGAATTCTCTATGCTCCAATGCTGATGTAAGTACCTATTATATATCACTATATTTTTACATCAGCATGTATTTTGTTAATCGGCGTGAATCTAACCTTTATCTGATCTAAAATTAGTTGTAGCAAAATGTTAAAGGGGTCAATATTGATTTTTGTAAGGAAAACTGCCTGGTAGTTTTGCATACTGAGCTGCATGAGTGTACTATCTCATATCACGCACATTACTGAATTGTAGTGCTTTTCTGGTTGCCCATTCATTCATTGTGTCAATGTTGCTTTCGTATTACCTTACCTGGCTGATGCTAGCTGTGCCATATTGTGTTAATTTGGTGTAGGCTAGTTGCCCAAACGTTCATTGTGTCAATGTTGCTTTCCTATTATCTGACTTGGCCAATGATAGCAATGCTAGTGTGTTAATTTGGTGCAGGCTGCTGAAGATAAGAAGACAAACTCTAAAATTAGCAAGGCAACCCATTGTTTCTTTCCAATAAATCTAGGCCAGGTAATATGGCAATAACTCATGATTAATCTGTTTGGTTCCCCTCCTAATTTATGTTATGATGCAGTGGTCGAGACACTCTCCACTATCAATAATACAAGCCTGCCAAAATTGCCATTTGAATCTGTTCAATATCCTCTGTCTCAAATGCAATGGAATAAATGTATGTTTATGAACCAATTAATGGCTGAAGCAATGATGGAAATGGTGGATGAATCAGAGGTGCAGATTCATGTGACACAACAACTGATCAATGTTTTCAGAGACAGTGTAGCAAAGCAGCAAGAACTTGCCCACATGCTTATGGGTGTCATCTGTGCTGAGGTTGCAGATTCTGACATTGTAGATGGTTAGGTTCTGCTCATTTATTTGCACTGGCATCAATCTTTGATTGCCCAGTGGATGTAATTTCTTGTAATATATGTTGGATGTGCAATGTTATTATATGTATGCCGTACCTTTGCTTGATCGGTTTTGGTCCTATGCATAATTGCTCATCGTAATGGGCTTAAATTATCAAATTTGGCCGAAAGACATGTACGAACTTTAGTGGGCCCATTAAGTTAATGGACCGTTACTAGGCAGAAAGTTAATTGTCCGCCCTCTTACCTCCCGGGTCGTTAATAGGCCGACATCGAAGCGGGCAACAGGTGGGCCCAATTGATTTCTTGGGCCCTTAACTGGTCGTTACTAAGTTTTGGCTACATATGGCCAAACTATATTGTAGGCCTTTAGCAAGCCGAAAGAGACAGCGGGCTTGTACTGGACCATGAAGAGCATGGACCGCTAAAAGGCTGAAAGTCAGGTCGTATTGTAAATGGCCTAACTGTGTCGTGGGCCTTTAGCAGGCTGAAAGAGAAACCAGGCTGGTATTGGACCATGAAGGGCATGGGCCGTTAAAAGGCCAAAACTAAGGTCCGACTACAAATGGCCCAACTCAATTATGGTCCCTTAACAGGCCGAAAGGCACACAGGGCTGGGAATTGGCCCAACACATAAATGGGTCTCCAAAAGACCGAAACTCAGGTCTGACTACAAATGGCCCAACTGATTTATGGGCCGTCAACAGGCTGAAAGAGACACCAGGACAGAAATTAGCCCAACACTTAAATGGGCCGATAAAAGGCCGAAACTCAGGTCCGACTACAAATGGCCCATCTGATTTATGGGCCGTCAACAGGCTGAAAGACACACCGACCGGAAATTAGCCCAACATTTAAATGGGTCGCTAAAAGGCCGAAAGATGTATATCCTGAAAATTGGCCTATCCATTGAATGGGCCATTAGCAGGCCGAAATCTTATCGGGCCGATACTGAGCCCAAATATATAGCAGGCTGTTAACGGGCTCGAACCGATGATGGGCTACAATGGTGTCAAATCTTTAACGGGCCGTTGACGGGCCGAATTGGCACATCTCGTATGGGTTGTGGGCTTAAATGGACCTGACACAAGTAGGCCTTATGTGGGCCGGACTTTTTCACCGGAATGGGCCACTGTTGGGCCGTGCCACGTGTTGACCTATCATAGGCGCCTGCTGTCCAATGAGTGGATGACATCTGTGACATCGGTGAGGCAACACGCGTTTCCTACGGCCAATGATGATTTTACACGTGGAAAATCCCCATTGGTCTGGGCTGTTAACGGGTTATCGGATCCAAAACCCGGACCCGATAGCTTAACAACGTTCCGTTATGGTGGATGCCACATGTCGGTCACCCTTGACGAAAGCACTTCTGTGACACGCGATTTATCGTCATGGAAGTGAACACTTCCGTGATGATAATTTTGGTAATGTCATGGAACACTTCTATGACAACACAGGTATGACTATCTTGATTCTGTCATAAAATCGTCATGGATGTACATGCATGACAGAAAACGTGACCTACTGTGACAAACACATATCATCATGGAAGTGTAATTTTTTGTGTGATAGTTAGTTAGCCGGGCCGTGGATTAGTGGCCCGTGTGGCGTTCTAGTTGGTTAGTGCGTGAGTGGCCCTGATGTGTGTGGCTGTGTGCTATTTAAGCAACTAGTAGTCGTCGTGAGGGTGGAAAGGGAGCTAGAGATGTAGTCGCGTGTGTAGCGTGTGTTCTCAGCGTCGGTTTGTTGCCGAGCCACGGCGATCATGTGAGCCGGAGCCAAGTGAGAGGGGTCTAAGGAAGATGTAGTCTTCGTCAGGACCGTGGTGTGCGCCCGGTCGACATGAGAGTTCTTCTGGGTTGTGTTGTGTGTGTGCGTGTGTCACTCTATGTATGTGTTTGAGTCTTTGTGAGAAATAAAGCCAACATACATGCCGTACGACTGCCGGGGTGTTCGTCGCCAGAAAATCATCCTGTTCATCTTCTTCTACCTTCGTCCGGCGTTCGTCGCCGGAGGGCTGTTCGGCATATGTCGCCGGAGGCAGCTCCAACAACACCTTCAAGAAGGACTGCGACAATGATGACGTCGCTGCCCGGACGAATCCTTGGATTTCTCCCGGTACACGGAGGGAAGCGGGCGAGAGGTACTCCCGACGCCCTTCAAGAAGGTTGATGGCGCCCGCAAGCGTCACCGCATCGTTGCCGGGCGGACCCGAGAGGGATTTCGCCCTACCCCTCATACCCACGACCCAGGACCAACCGGCGGCTCCACCATGCCAACCGCCCACCAACCCGCGCCACCACAGTCATGAGGACACCATCATCATCTCTCCATCGCAGACACTGCGAGGCCGGCCGAACCAAACGAGACCACCGCCGATAGGGACCGGGAGCACCACAACCACGTGGGAGGGGACAACCTCCACTGGCACAAGCCGTAGCAGACCGAACACAGGCACGGGAGCATGCCGGACCCCCTGCCCAGCCGAGCCCAGATCGGGCCAGTTAAGCTCCTGCTGCCGCGCTGCAGCCGACGCAGCGCAGAGCCGCCGATCCCAACGACCGCATCCCGCCAGCCCAGCCGGAGGAGACCCGCCGAAGGCCAGACCAACCTGCCCTGACCAAGATCGTGCCCAAAAGGGCCTAGATCTGGGCCTGCAGGGCTCCGCCGGCCAACCCCCGCCGGCAGCCGCCACCGCCGCCGTATCTGCGCCCGATCTACACCGGAGCACCACCCGCCGAGGTGCACCGTCGCCGGAAACTGCCTCCCGAGCCGGGTAACCGCGAG
>NC_041381.1:51808489-51824572 GCF_002162155.2 Triticum dicoccoides | reverse complement strand
ACGGGGTTAGGTCCTCTTCTCTTCTCTGACTGGGTGTATTTTCCCCTTCTCCTGCCACTGCCGCCGGCTGGTGTTGCCCGCGCGGCGCCGTGGCGAGGCCGGCGGTGGCGGCCCTCTTCCTCTCACCCTTGCGGTTCCCCGGCTCCGGCGGCGGTTTTCGGCGACGGTGCGCCTCGGCGGGCGGTGCTCACTTCAATTGGCATACCCAAATAAGTAGAATTCAACGCAACATTCTGAATTTGCAAAGTAGTCATAACATTGTTCCTTGTGGTAACTGGACAATGAGGACCAAAGAAGACAGGATTTTGAGAAATTAATCTTTTGTTCTGAACCATCACAGTAAATTTGTAAAGTTGATTTCAAGGAATCTACACTCGTACCATCACTCTTGTCAAAAAATATGCTATCATCGACGAAAAGCAGGTGAGATATAGGAGGGCCAATGATGCCATTGTGTAGACCTTTTTAATCACCTCCAGCTTCCTTATTTAGAAGCAAGCAAGAGAGACCCTCCGTACAAAGAAGAAATAAGTATAGTCTGATGGGGTGAACTTGTCGAATGCCACGAGTCGGTATCACATGATATGTCAATTCTCCATTGACCCTGACCGAATAACGTACCTCAGTTACACACCTCATAACAGTCTTAATCCATGTGTCAGCAAAACCAAGTTTGGTCAAACAGCCCTTAAGACTAGACCACTTCAACCTGTCATACGCCTTTATCATGTTAATCTTAAGAGCAAAGTATGGTTTCTTGGTACGCTGTCTTCTGATTGTGTGCAGGCATTCAAAAGCAATCAATGCATTATCAGTAATAAGGCGTCCCGGGACAAAAGCACTTTGACATTCAAAAACAATAACAGGCAAACAAACTTTCAACCTGTTAGCAAGGACCTTGAAAGCTATTTTGTATAGAACGTTGCAAAGGATGGTAGGGCGGAAGTTGGTTAGATGATCAGGTTTTGATACCTTTGGTATAAGGACAATTGTGGAATCACAAAACCAAAGTGGAACCTCCGCACCATTCAGAAAGCAATGAACTGCATCACAAATTTCATCACGCAAAAAAATCCCAATGTGTTTGATAGAATAAACCCCATCAGGTACCGTCAGTCCCACCTGAAAATAGAGCTTTTCTGATTTCTTCATTGGTATAAGTTTACACAATTCTGAATTCATGTCATCTGTGACTTTACAATGTACGGCATTCAGAACCCAAGGCATATAGGAACAGTCCTCCGAGGAGAATAAATCAGCATAGAAATTCTTGATCATATTTCTAGTCTCAGGGAGATCCTCAGAAATTGAACCATCTGCGCGTTTAAGCAAAGAAATTCTATTTGTTCTTCTACGTGCAGAAGCTCGAGCATGGAAAAAAACAGTGTTATGGTCACCCTCCTTTAACCAGTCCACTCTAGAGCATTGACGAGCCATAATTTCGTCTCTTTCAAACAATTCACACGACTTCTTTTCCACACTCAGTTCTTCAGCAATAGCCACTGCTAATCTAGGCCCTGTTCTCAATCGCCTTAACTGAAGTTCCTTTTGTTTGATTTCTTTTGTAAAACCTAAATGAAGTGACACTCCAATCTTTTAGAGACCCTGATAACATATTCAAGTTGGACCAAGTATCACCAAGAGAAGTGTGTCCTGATCTCTTCACGGTCCAGGCCTTTTCCATGGTTTCCTTGTAATCAGGAGCTCTCAACCAAGCAGCCTCAAATTTGAAAGAGCTCTGCACTGGTAGCTTTCGACGAGAATTCGCGACTTGTGTAGATCCAACAAGACATTTAGCCTCAAATTTGAAAGAAGCATCAGTTTGAGGAAAAGATAGTTACTTGAATAATCCATAGAAAACTCTACATGAACTTTAGCAAAGAAGAAACTAATAAATAACCATGTACCATGCATATGCATGCCAACAATTTATGCGTTTCTTTGGTAATGGATGTGAAACTGGGCAACCAGTGTATAGTGGTACATCACATTTCAGGTGTAAGTTAGGGAGACATCGAGGAATGCAGTAGTATTAAAGTGTGTTTTGTGGCATGAATGTTGCTTGCTTCTCGTCTGGGCGTCTCCTTTGGCCTCTCGGGACACTTGTTGAATCCCCTCCCCCGTCTCCTTTGGCCGACAGTCGTACTTCAACTCACCCACAATTCCTGCCGCCACCCATGATCGATGCTAAGGTCACTTGGTTGTTGTTTATCACCACGGTCGCATATGCTCATCAAGGTAAAAATGTCACGCGACTGACAAAATATTGTATATGTGAATGAGCCCACAATGACCCAGTTTTAGTTCAACCGGGTCTATAGTATCCACTCCACTCTAATCTAAGCCCATATCCGCGCCATTATTGTTGTCGTTTTTACTGCTGAAAATTCGTGTGCATCTCAGGGAAGATAAATTTGTAATCCTCTTGTCATACAGTTGCCTTTGCTGGTCTTTAAGTTTTAACCTGGAACTCGGCTATTTGATGTCCCGCTCATGTTGGTATTAGCAGTGTACTTTTGGTTGTGGTTATATTAATTCATACCTGTTAACATCATCATTCAAAGTTCCCAGTTTCTGGGAAATCGCCATTTAGTTGTGTTATCATTCAGCCAAGTTCTTAGGAACAATTACATAGGAATTGTGTGTCAATTTTCGTTCAATTTGTTAGCAACAAGCTGGGCCCCAAGTGCCAGGTTCACTTTTTTTAGATGCCAGGTGCACTTTTGGTGACGAAGCAGGATGCAACCCCTGGTCCGAAAAGAAAGGGCCCCACATCTCTCCCTCTCCAGGGTGAGATGGGCGGCGGTGGGGGCGCCCCTATATCTCACATTAAGCGAGTCGAGTCATCCGACTTGCTAAAGCGCACGGCGATATGGGCCGGCCCAGTTTGCGGTAAGCACACTGACTCCTTTTCTTTTCTGTTATTTTTCATGTTTTTTATTCCATTTTCTAGTTTTAGTTACACTTTTAAATATTATAAACATATATGTTACAAAAAAAATACTTCACATAATATAAAAATTGCTAATCATGCTTTGAAACATGTTGAATGTGTATACAAAAAATGTTGACCATGTACTAAAAAAATGATGAAATTTCTTGATCATATATATAAAAAATGTTAATCAAGCATATACAAAATGTTGAACAAGTATTTGAAAAATATCGAACAAGTATTTGAATTTTTTTGAATAAGTATTAAAAAATGTTGAACACGAATATTAAAAATGTACTCAAAATGTCGAATAAGTATTGCGAAAATGTAGAATAAGTATTCAAAAAATGTTAAACGAGTATATGAAAAATGCTAAACAAGTATTTGAAAGAGTAAGTTTTAATAATGTTGAACAAATATTTGGAAAAAAATATTGAATAATTATTAAAAAATATTGAACGAGTATTTGAAAAATGTTGAACAAGTATTGAAAAAAATGTTGAATAAGTGTTCGTACAATGTTGAACGTGTATACAAAAACTGTTGATCACTTAATAAACAATGTTTTTTAACCATACAAAAATGTAGAGTGGAAATGAAGACAAACATAAGAAAAAAATAAAAAGAACACAAAAAATTGAGAAGAAAAACAAAACCAAACAAAAAATGGAGAAGAAACAAAACGCAAGTAAAACGAAGAAACAAATACAAGAAAGAATAAAAAAAATGGAGACGAAAAAAACCAGAAAAAACCCGGATCGAATTGCAACAAGTAGGACGTGCCCTACAACTTAGAATGAGAGGGATCCTAGGCGGAGTCGCTAGCAGCACCCGGTCGCAGCCTGGAGACCAAGGATCGAACCCTGGTTCTCCAATTTCATCTCGTGTATTTTTAATCTGTAGGTTTGCGAGGTGAGGCAAGGGAGGTGTCGGTGCTCGGCGTGTGGCTGCACGTCCAAGGAGTCTCGGGCCCAAATCGGGCAGTGGCGGGCATCGAAGAGCAGACTAGGCCAGATGCATTGGGGCGGCTGCCACGGGTTGCGGATCTGGAGGCGGCCTGCTAGTCCGTGCAACGGCAGGTCCGACATGGCTGACTGCGGCACGCAAGAGATTCAAGACCTAGTGCCTGGATCTGATGATTGCGATGGTGGTTGCTATTGTATGTGCGACGACAGCAGCTGCCCCGACTGTGGGTGCTCCCTGTAGCACCTGAATCGGGGCGGCGGCCCCTCTTCTTCAACGGAGGCAGACTCCGTGGTCGTGTTGATGACTCGGAGTTTGGACTCGAGGTGTTGGCGGCACTTCTGAGGCTGGTGGTAGTATGGGACGCCCCTCCATCAACAGACTGGGTTTGATGCGGCTGGGCAGGTGACACATGCATCTCTTTCGGAGTCGTCAGATAGTGTCTGTTGCCGACAAGTGAAGCCTCTGGCGGATGCGCCGCCTGCGGATGCTGCTACGCACGACGTCTCATGCGGGGACATCAAGTCATTCCTTCCACCGGCATGTGCTACACCGTGGCTCTCGCGGAGGTCTCATGTCTAGCCTGTTTGCTGCTGGATTGAAGGTGGTTCGACGGTGAGGGAGGCAGGCAGTATGTGATGTTTGTCTTCTCCAGAGGTATCTGTTTATCGGGGTGTTGGTTTCGGATAAAAATGATGGTACATACAACCTCAATGGCAAATTTATGCACTCCGGTAAAAACACAAGATCTCTAATCAAGCTATGATGACACGCACCTGCGTCGTGTCCTTGTGTGAGCGGCGGCCGGGCCGTTGTGTAGCTACATGCATGTTTGTTTTGCTGGGTCAAGCGGCTGTTGTGGAGATGCAGCATACGCATAGGACGTCTGCGTGTATGTATGTTAGCTAGTGCGTGCGTGCGCGGGGTGGCCCTGATATGTGTGACCGTGTGCTATTTTAGCACCTACGTGAGGGCGGCCAGGAGCGAGAGATGTAGTCGCATGTGTGCGCGTGTGTTCTCAGCGGTGGGCTGTGCCACAGAGTTTGTGCTAAAGAAAAGTGAAGCCGTTCGTCGGCGAGGCGCCGTTCGTGTGGGGTGGTGTATGTCGCCCGAAAACTTTGTGTCAGGTGTCCTCCTCCTTCCACCTCCGTCCGAGCGAGAAAGAGAGAGAGGGGTTCATCCGGCGTTCATGTCGCTGGAGGCTATTTGGTGTTCGTCGCTGAACCGGGTTTGTCCCGACAGTCCGGTGTTCAACCTTGTATTGGACTCACCATCATCAGCGCACGTGCGGTGATCCTTCTTGAAAGTTTAGCCTAGGAATTGCGTATTTTTTGTTTTGATATCTTCTTGTAACATATGGTTAGTGGTTATCTGGTGGAGTTACTATCGCGAGGCATGCATCCTTGGGCTTGCTTTTCATTATTTCCAGGTCAATGTTGTTCGGCTGCTGAATTTTTGCATTCTTAATAATACTAGTCGCCAACCCGTGCAGTTGCACGGGCTAGTGAACTGGATCATGGAAACGACACATGAAGAATTTGAAATCCGAGAATAAAAATTGTAATAATAAATGACACCAAAATATTACTCCCTCCATCCTATAATATATGATGTCATTACAACCAATGTGCTCATCATATATTGATTGTAATAACATCTTATATTATGGGATGGAAGGACTATGTTCTTAGATCATATGGCGTCATTTTTATAAGATTATCTTTTCTTTCAAGACAGAAAAACTAAATAAAAAAGCAAAACTAATTATTTCATTGGTCACCCTAAGCATTAATTTTTCCACCCAATTTCAGAAGAATGCGGAGCCACACAATTGCTTACTTCCTTAGGTTTATTCATGTGTACACATTTTGACTTTTATACGTGTAATAATTTTAGAATATTAGCATTGTTAGCAGTGGTAGTCTGAGTACAAAAATACTAAAATGTATTAACTATGGCAATGCCAATTATTCAGAGATACCAAGATTATGACCCTTGTAATCTTATCCAATGAAAATCCATAAGAAGAAACATATACCTGCTGTGCTGGCACTTCATGTATTTCAAAATAACCGAGTCTGAAAAACAGTTTGTAACCAAATAATCCGCCTGATTTAGCAGTTTACGAATAAAGTAATGTTGCAAAAAGTATGTTGGAATTAAACAAAGGAGAAAACTTATTCTATTTGGAATTTAAAGAGCATGAAAACTTACAGAGAGCTTATACTGTACATATAGGCACGACCTTATATATAGCGAATTTAAATTCAATTCAAATTTAGATTTTATATTCTATGGACGTACCTCATAGGTGATTGTATTAGGACACAAATGATCTTGCACATTTATGTACAGACCAAGTGACAATAGGTTGCAACTTTGTTGACTGAACACGATAAGTGCTCCGTATATAGTTCTTCTAGAATTTGTTTTAGGACCCTGCCATTTGTATCCTCCCGTACTTTTGAGCCGTTTGGCATATGAATGCACATCAAGATCATTAATAACTTTTAGCCACTGGCTTCATACAACTCTACATACTTATATGTAGACATGTATTTTCCAAAGAACAGTTTTAGTCAGAGAAATTCTCATGTTAATTTTATCTAGTAATTTCCCTATCTAACATTAGTTACAGACAGGGTACCTCATCAAGCATCGATTGTCAAAATCTTATGCATTCGTCCTTGATTGTGATGTAATATAACTTATTGATCTGGAAAGAAATTAAGGAGACATCAGACAGATATTAGTTGCATGTATGTTTGTGAGTTACAGTAGTAAGAACCAAATAAGACACAATATATGTACAGCTCAGCCATCCGGACAGGCCCCTTACCGGTGAAGTATAGTTCTTCGCCTTATAGCACTTATACATTCATCCTTTGTAAAACTTCTAATTATGTGCCTGAAGTCTGAACGTGCCTGCTGTTGGATAGATGAGTCTTGAGCTTTCTCGTGTCTACGTGACTTGGCTGTGGCGACACGGTCAATCTACAAAGGTTAAGAAATGAGATCTTCTTATAGAAAATATAACATGATACACTTTTCTTGCTGTCCAGAACCACCGTGTTGAGGTGTAAATTAATTGAGAACCATCAAAAGCTATACTGCGTTCTGGAGTAGCCGATCGCCTGTGCTTGCTGGAGTCGTCGTGTTGTAAAGCTTCGTAGGTTGGGTAGGCTTTTTTAGCATGCAGGACGTGATGGCTGGAAAAGATTGCGGTATTAAATTTATTTTTTTTCCTTTTCTCAGTTATGTGGGATTCAGACTCGCTGCTGGTGAAAGAACCACCTACAACTTGTTATATTGCCAAAGGACCGTCTATTGTCCATATAATTGAACACCTAGACATGGGCAGAAAAATCTTGGAAAGAAAGCAATCAAAGTGGTTAGAAGATCTACCAGAATAAACCCCTATGCCTACGGCCCAGGCCGTAGGCATAGCCCTGATTCCCGTCGGGATAGGCCTATGCCGACGGCCCCCGTAGGCGTAGGGCCGTTGGCATAATATACGTCGGCATATCTCGGGATGCCGTCGGCATAGAAAAGCCGTCGGCATAGATAATTTGCCGACGGTGTCCGTACATCTATGCCGACGGCCAGGGCCGTCGGCAACATTCCATGCTAACTGTGGCCGCCGTCAAGTGACGCCCATAGAGGAGACGCCACGTGGCAGGGCTATGCCTACGGCCTAGCTGTCGGCATTGATTTGAAACTATGCCTACGGCTAGGCCGTAGGCATAACCCTGCCACATGGCGGCGTCTACTAGCTCCGTGGGCACGGCTATGCCTACGGCGTAGCTGTCGGCATAGATTTAAAACTATGCCTACGGCTAGGCCGTAGGCATAGCCCTGCCACGTGGCGGCGTCTACTAGCTTCGTGGGCACGGCTATGCCTACAGCTTGGCTGTCAGCATATGTCTAAATCTATGCCTACGGCTATGCCGTAGGCATAGGTGCCAGGCTATGCCGACGGCGTAACGGTAGCCATAGCTTAGATATATGCCGACGGCCTAACTGTAGGCATAGGCTCCACGTGTCGTCCTTTGGTAACTCATGGTAACCCTATGCCTACGGCTAAGCCGTAGGCATAGTTTCCATTTAATTTTTTTTCTTTTTTTTTGTTTGGTTTCAATTCAAATTCACAGCATATATATATGATGAAATAGACATACACAACATATATAAGTATCATCCTCACAACAAACACCATCACAACAATATAAGTATCATGACAAACATAACCATCATCACAAACATAAGCATCTAAAGAAGCACACAAGTCATCTAAAAGATCACAAGTCATCTAAAAGACCACAAGTCATCTAAAGAACACAAGTTTATGATCACCACCACGGTCACCCAAAGGCTTAAGCGCCAGGACATCCACCACCACCGCCAAGGTCATCACCGCCAAGTCCGCCGAAGCCTAGGTCATCACTGCTAGCGGCAGCGCTACCGCCAAGACCGCCGCCGCCTCCGTGGATAGGAGTGATTGGGGTCCGTGACTCGGGAGTGATGCCAAGACAGGCACCACCACCAACAGTAGATCCACCAGTTCCCTGGATGTTGAAAAGACATGTTAAGGGGATATATGATTGTGTTGAATAAACAGTATGCTTTGGGTGAATAGTTTGAGATGTACTAACCGGCCAGGGGCCAGGGTTCTGTGTCAGAAACTCCTCAAAAGTAACAAGCACTGGTTGTGGTGGAGGAGATGGTGCTGGTTGCAATTGAGGAACCCTGTCGGCCGCCATTTCCTCAAGGAAGTGTTGCATCGTGCGATCCCTCTGCTGATGGTATGCATGAAGGCTCTCGTGCCACGCCATGGTCTCCTGATGTGTGTACTCCATGTAGGCCTACGATATGACATGATGGAACTCACAAAACATCTCAATGCGGAAAAGAAAGTGAGCAATGAAGATAAGAGGGAAATACTTATAGAGTTCCGCTCAGCAATGAGGGACTGTGACTGCGCACTGGAAATGGACGTGCTCGTGCGCTGGCACAGGCTCGGGTTGGTAGCTCGGAGCTGTGTGTAGGAGATAGAAGGAGTGATCACAGCATCCAGAAACGGTGACCGACCGTGCTTCTTCCCCATGCTCACCACCACCCTCTCGTCTAGATCCGCCGCAATGGGGTCAGGTGTGCCAGGATGCAAACTCAGATACCCCTCAGAGTAGGCCTTCTTATACTCCGCGGTCTTGCCATAGTACTTGGCCTCACCAGGCTTGGGCTTCTTTCGTGTATGGGCGATCTCCCACGCCTGCATGTGTGAGAGCGACCGCTTCAGTTTCTCCTCCTGCACCACCAAACAACAAAAGAGAGGTTAGTCATACATAAGAAAGTGATGGTAAAAAGAAGAAGAAAAATGTTTAATGTACATAGATATACCTCAAGTGTCTTGTGAAGAAAGTGGTTTCGGTTTCCCTGAGCATGTATTCCCTCCCTGCCTCTGTTAGCCTTGTTTCTAATGCTCGTAGCCGCCCAAGCTCCATCGTTATCACACCACAGATCCACCAATGCTTCCCAGGACTCGTCTTTTCCATAACACCAATTTGGACACACCTACATAATGAAAGCATACTGACATGTCAACACGAAATGATGAAATGTATCACAAACATCGAAAATAAAAATCTTTTATACTTACCGCCAAGTACTGGTGCCTCTGCAAGGTAATGTCCGTCCTCCGCGCTTCTTCCTTGGTCATCTTCACACCAAGAGCGTCGTGATAGTACGTCGAGATGGCCACCCATCGCACCCCGTACTGCATCTGGCGGGCCTTACTCTTGGCTTGGCAAAGCACGATCTGGTCGGCAATGGCCTTGTGCTCCGGAAGAACTCGATAGTATTTCTACAATCATTCATGAAATCAGACTGGAAGAAACCATCAGTTAAATCATTCATGAAACCAGAATGGACTTGTACTTCTGAAGAGAACTCACCCAAAAATTAGTGATCACGGCCTTAGCATGGGTCTCATAGTCCGCGTGAGGGGCCGCTACCTAGTGGTCCCAGCTCGTGGCCAAAACCAGGCGGTCCGGGTGCCTGACTGGATCCGGACAGTACAGCCCCGGCCAGTATACCTTCAGCAAGACGGTGATGAGGCCGTTGGGAATACGGGCCCCTTTAGGATATATCCAGTTGCTGCAAAACAATGAAATATTAGCATGTGACAAGCAAAATAAAGAAAAATATAAGCATGTGACAAGCAAAATAATGAAATTATTATAAAGTAGCACTTACTCTTTCCCCGTGGGCTCGATGAGCCACTTCTGCTGCTCGGTAGCAGGAATCTGCTTCGGTACCTTTGCGTTACCACGCAGCCATCCCTTGTTGCCAACCCCCTCCCCGCCACCACCATCACCCCCGCCACCACCATCATCCCCGCCACCACCCTCCTCCTCGTCTGCCTCCTCCTCCTCCTCGTTCCCCTCCCCCACCTCCTCCTCCTCGCCCCCCTCCCCAACTTCCTCCTCCTCATCCTCCCGAACCTCCTCGTACTCTTCCTCCTCATCAGAGGGTACCTCACTAGAGGAGGGTACCTCACTAGAGGAGGGCCTCGAAGGCAACACCCCTAAGTCGGTGAGGGTGCACTGTTTTTGGCCACGACCCCCTGTAGTGGCTCTCCCCCCACCCCCTCGCCCTCTAGGGGCTCTCCCCCGCGCCCTCCTCCTCTAGGGGCACCTCTCCCTCGACCTCCCTGTGAGGAGTCATCATCAAGTAGTCGGGGGGGGGGGGAGGATTACGTGCTGGACCACTCCGACTAGGCATGTTGACGACCTTGCATAGGAAACCCACGCCGTCAGCCTTCCCCTTGCCCATGTTCCACAAACCTGCATTGAAAAGAGAATAAACAATTAGTACATTAAAAATGAAGGAAAATGCATAATAATAAGGAATAATAAACACATTAATAAAAAGCATAAAAAGGCATATTCCTAAACCATAGAAAAAAGACTTGAAACGTACATCTGCTAGAACCCATATGAATCATCACTGTTGTAACCTCTTTCTTGGTCGGTCTCATCATCACTATCAATCATATCATCTTCGTTGTCTGACGGAGGTGGAGGCTCTTCCTCGTCGTCAGCGTCTTCGTTTAACTTTTCTAGCATAAGTATGTCATTTTCATTGACAATGGTCTCACCATCATTCCGTGCATCGTCATCGTTTGGATCCACATCATCATCACCCAATGGTCTAGCGTCATCGTTTCTAACCACATCATCATCATCAGGTTGCTCTTGATAGAACACTCCCTCGTATGTCATGGGGTTAATGTTGTAGTAATCGTCTTCATTCGGGTTCGGTAGCTTACCATGTGGCGACACCTTGAACACAACTTCCCAACCCTTTAGGTACTCTTTCTGGCATGGGTAAGGCAAATAATATACTTGTGTAGCTTGGGTAGCCGTAATGAAGAGATCGGCTCCGGCGTAGACGGTTGATGGTTTAACTTCGACCAAACCAATGGAAGGCGTATGTTTTACCCCCTCGCGCGGATCGAACCATCGACATTTGAACACATGCAGACTTAGGGTCTCGCGCCCCTGCTGGAATTTAATCTTGTAAATATTTTGTACCCTTCCATAGTAGTCTACTGAATTCTGACCAGGGGTGTACACTCCGGTATTTATAGTTTTGGGATCAAGCCGGCTGTTCTGGTGCTCCTCTGTATGGAAGCGATACCCATTCACATCATACTTTTTACATGTCATGACGGCAGGGTCAAAACCCATGGAAACCCATCTCAATTCATCATCCATAGATATGTTCGGATCTTTTCCCTACAAGTATAATTGAAATTGTTGCGTGCATTAGTTAACTAATAAATGTTGAACTAGGTATTTAATAGTGGAGTATGGAAAATTACTTTCTCCATGAACCAAGCAACAAAATTTTTACGTCCAGGGTTTCCATGACGGAGAAGAGTAAGTGCCTCCGCCTCAGTAGGAGGATTCATTCCCGTCCATTCCTCTTGAACGAAATCACTAAAAAAAGAAAAGCGGTGTTAGACCGGGACTAAGTGAACATAGAACATGATGATGGGAAGACATAAAGAAATGGTGTAGTGGTATCACCTCATCCACACTTCCTCAACTTCCTTGATGTTGTGTAAGATATAGAACATGAGGTCCTCCCACTCTTATCGTGGCATGTTATAACATTTTGAGGCCCCAGCCCTCCCACCTTGCGTGTTGAATAGATGGAGCCTGGGTTGATACTTGGGCTCTTCTATATTGTATCGAGGCACCTTGTTATGCAGATGGGGAACGTGGTCTGGATAGTATGATGTCCTAAGGTCTGCCACCTCCTCTAGGATAACTGCCTCAGCTATGGAAGCTTCAATCTTAGCTTTGTTTCCACATTTCTTTCGGAGATGCTTGTTCTGTCTCTCAGGGCCGTACTGCCAGCGATTCTGCACAGGCCCCCCCAACAATACCTCGTTCGCGAGGTGCAGAATGAGATGTGTCATCGGAGTAAAGAAGCCTGGCGGAAAGATCTTCTCTAGCTTGACTATCAACTCCGGTGCCTTCTTATGCAATTTTTCAATCACGTCTTTACTTACTTCTTTAGCACAGAGCGTGCGGAAGAAATGGCTTAGCTCGGCAAGCACTCGCCAGACATGCTCAGGGACATAGCCTTGAACCATCACCGGCATTATCCGCTCAATCCATACATGATAGTCATGACTCTTCAGGCCGGTCCCTTTGCCCGTTGAAAGATTGACTCCCTTACTTATATTCGATGCATAACCATCGGTGAACTTCAAAATGTGTTTCAGTCAGATAAGTACTTCCTTTTTTTCTGGCGGTTTAAGGACAAAGTCAGCATCTGGCTTGAACCAGTTTTTTCGACCGCCTGTGGGAGGCTTCATGTTCAGACGTGGTCTATCACAAATTCTCTGTTGATCGGCTCTAACTTTAACATTATCCTTTGTCTTATCAGGAATGTTGAGGATCGTATGGAAAAGGGACTCTGCCACACTCTTTTCGGTGTGCATCACATTAAAATTGTAAGGAAGTTTGAGGTCCTTGAAATAGGGAAGCTGCGAGAAGGGGGTAATGTGAGTTCAATTGTGTGTCTCACCATATCCCTCGAAGCCTTTGGCTTTGGCTTTGCCTTTGCCTTTGACTTTAGGCTGGAGAGCTTTTAGCCGAGCAAGAACATCTACCCCCGAAAATGTTGGAATCTCGGTTACTTCATGAACAACCCGGCCTTTCGTGAAGTTCTCCTTGTCTTCCCTGTCTGGATGGTCTGGATGGAGGAACTGTCGATGCAGGTCAAAGGCTACATACTTGCCACCCTTACTCAGCCAAATCATTCGCAGAGCCTGCATGCACACTGGGCATGGCATCTTCCCACTTGTACACCATCCACAGAATAGAGCGTAGCCGGGAAAGTCATGCATGCAATAGTGCAACCAAACTTTCATCAAGAAATTTCTCTGCAGATCCCGGTCGTATGTCAACCTCGGAAAGTACCAAGAATGGTGCAAAGGATCCACCAGCGGCTGCATAAACACACCCAGTTGCTTCCCCGGATAATCAGGCCCGGAATGATGAGCGACAAGAACATGGTCTTGCGTTGCATTAGGGCACCGGGAGGAAGATTGAGCGGAATTACAAACACGGGCCAGTAGCTGTATGGATTGGACACATACCATATGGATTCAACCCATCACCTGATATGGCTATTCTGACATTCCCACCCTCGGCTGCTTCCTCGGGGTATTCTTCATCGAATGACTTCCATGCTTCCCCTTCCGATGCATGTACGATTTTTTTTGGATTGTACCTTATACCTTCCTTGTGCCACTTCATCATTTTGGCAGACTCCACCGTGATGAAAAGGCGCTGCAGTCTTTTTATAAAATCAAGATACCGAAGAACCTTAACGGGGATGGCTAGCTGCCTTTTCTCACCATCCTCACCGACCACCTCAATGTACCGAGACAAACCGCACTGCCTACAGTACTTGTCATCCGCATACTCGTGCCTAAACAAAAGGCAATTCTTCGGGCAAACATCTATTTTCTCATAATCCATAGAGAGTGCCTTTATGATTTTCTTTGTATCGTACATGCTTTTCGACAGTTCATGACCCTCAGGGAGGCTGTTAGCCCATACTCCCAAGAATGCTTCGAAGCATTTCTGGCTACAACCGTACTCAGCCTTGACTGCAATCAATTGTGAGATGGCATCCAACTGAGATATTGTTGCACCCGCATAAAGAGGTTTCTTCGATGAGGCCAAGACCTCCAAGAAGGCCTTTGCGGTTGCCTCCGGCTCCTCCGGTTCATTCTCTGAAGGTGTTGCATGTGCCGTTTCTACAGCAATGACATCATCTAGCATGTCCCTGACCCCGTCGTCCACATAACCATCGATGCGTTGTCGCATCACGTCCTCTCTTCCACGGTCCTACTCGGCTAAGTTTATCGGCGGCATGTCAAAAATTTGGCATATATCCGTGTGTGCGAAGGTGGTCAGTCATGTCCTTCTGATTTTTACGGTGACGTCTGGCACATCTCGTACAGGGGCATGGTGGGATAATTCTCATTGGTCTACGGAATATCTCCTTCAAATACACATCGGTTTTTGCGATCCACTCTGATGTTACTCGATTCCGACGGATAAAACCACTGTACATCCACTGATTATCTGCCATCCTCTGCTTTATTGGGAGCCACACAACAAAATTAAGGATTCATTTAAATTAATAACATCAAATTTTTATTTTCTACCGCGTGGACGGCAATGTCCACCTACATCTCTAATAGGTAAAGACCGGTCCTAATCCCACCCGATGATGTGTAGATTGGGTACGTTGTCCATGCTCTACCCTGTTCCGAGACAAAATTTCGGTAGCACCTCCCCGTTGTTCTCCAGATACACGTCGCGGCTAATAGCCGAGAGGATGTGCTCCGAAGAACAACGGGAAGGTGCCACCGAAATCCTGTCTCGCACCAGGGTAGAGCATGGACAACGTACCCAATCTACACATCCTCGGGCTGTCCGTGGAAAACGCTGGACAATCCGAAAGAGCTGCGGTGATAAATATGCAATTGAATGCATATTTATCGATGCAACCATTTCGGACGGGAGACGCCTAGGTTACGCGACTTGACGAGAAAAGAAAATCTATTAACATGATTATTAAGATGGATTCATAGCTCACCCTCGACTGTAGGCGAAGTAGTCAAACAGCGGAGAAATCACAGACCAATGCCTTCGATGACGATGACTCCAAAGATATGCAACACCAGAAAGCCTGCAAATTTTACCAACAAATAAACTTAGATCATCAAGTGTCAAAAAAACATAGATCATCAGGTGTCAAAAAAAATTCATCATTATTTTGTAGCAAGACCATCATGAACAAAAAACCATTCATCACGAAGATGCGACACAATAAAGAATGCTAATCCACCGTGGCAAAAGTATATATATCATCTCATCGTCGTGGAAGTATACATATCATTATATATTATATAAGTAATCTTAACTTGGTAATCAAACTTGGTACATTTGTATATTGGGAGACAACCATAATGAAAACTCCAAGCAAGTAAACTACTGTGACTAATAGGAGGTCCAAATCGATGTAAAATTTGGGTCTTGTCAATGCTCTCTAGTCCCTAGCTTCTCCTGTGCACACACCACACCATATTTCATTACTTTTTCGTGAT
Organism: Triticum dicoccoides; assembly: GCF_002162155.2. Taxonomy (NCBI): domain Eukaryota; kingdom Viridiplantae; phylum Streptophyta; class Magnoliopsida; order Poales; family Poaceae; genus Triticum; species Triticum dicoccoides. The sequence continues at coordinate 51,808,976 of NC_041381.1, read as the reverse complement.
GAAAAACTAAAGCTGCTGTAGTGCTATTCCAAATCGATGTAAAATATCCAAATACTAACAGTATATATATCAAAGCACCAAATTGACTTATTATATATCCAAGCACTAACAGTATGTAAAAAACTAACAATATGTATATATCCAAGCACTAACAGTAGGTATATATCAAACTGACTCATTATCCAAGCACTAACAGCAGGTAAAAAGCTAAAAAAAGGAAAAAATCAGCAGCAGAGGACGCCGGACCGCCGGAGCCGGTGCTCACCAGTAGCAGAGGGCCGGCAAGGGGGCGCCGGACCGCCGGAGCCGCGGCCACGGCCACCTCACCAGCAGATGTGGGGCAGGAAGGGGGTGTGGACGACGGGCCCGGGAAGGGGGCAGGGACGACCGGGCCGGTGCGGGGATGGGGCCGGGCGGGGACGGCCGACGGCGATGCGGGGCGGGCGGGGACGGCCGGCGGCAGTGCGGGGCGGGGACGGGGAAGGAT
>NC_041381.1:51806334-51807885 GCF_002162155.2 Triticum dicoccoides | reverse complement strand
GGGGACGGGGGCGCGCGGTGCAGGGCGGGAACGCCACGATGCGGCCGGGCAGGGGCGGCGCCAGCGCAGAAGGGGGCGGCGGCGGCGGCGGCGAAGATCAAGGGCGGCGTCGGGGTGGATCGAGGGGCGTGGAGGTACGAGTGGTCGGGGCGAGGTGGATAACGCACGAGTGGCCTTTTTTTTGCGATGACTTTTTTTTGCGAGCACTTTTTTTTGTCTAAATTGTGTAGAACTCACAGACTACATGGCTAATCAGTTTTTTTTTGCGAGGATGATGGTTTGGAAGATAGGAATAAATTTCATTTCCTGTCAGAACATTGATCAGTTTAATGACTAAACAAACCGGAATAGACAAAATTAAAATGCCACTGTTGAGGAAAAAGAAAAATATTATGGATAACTAATAGCTTATGTACTTATGATAATTTTATTATTTATTGGCTGTTAAATACGAGAGTGAACAAATTGCATGGAAAATTAGTGCAATTTGGAATGTAATGTTTTTTCTGTTGTTGTGATATCTCTCGCGAAATACATATTGCTGGCTATATATTGGTTTTTTCTAACTCTGCCAAATTGATTTAACTTAATTTGATATTGTACAATATGGGGCATTATTCGCTCTATGGGGCATGGAAAACTTTCTAGGGGAAGGGTTTGGTCAAATAATTTTGACTGCACCTTGGAAAGGAAAATTATAGTATTTATCAATGGAATTGGCAAGGAGGAGGTGGAGGAAAATTGTGGTAATAATGCCAGCTTTGCATGAAAAGGAATTGACAGAATTGTCTATTGTTGAAAATTCGTTATTTATGGAGGAAGATGGGAACCACTCCGGAAAATTAAGGAAATTTGCTCTCATTTAACGGTATGCACATTGTTAATATTTGCATTGAGTATGTACATGTCACTACTTTCAAATAGTTAATTTGTGGCTTTAAGGTTCTATGTATTATATTGCTGGAATACAGTAGCAATTTTATTGGCACATGCTAACAGTACCAAAGAAAATTATATATATTGTGTGTTTTTTCATTGCTACTAAATCTTATACACTTTGGAATTGGAAATTTTTCCATGAAACTCCTTGGTGGAGGAAAAGTATTATTGTTCATGAGTCACACGGATTTTTCCGGAAACGGATGGAATATTAAAACATCTGGCAGTGGAGTCTATAAATAGGTCCCTACTCTCTAGTCTCAACATGCATCAGGAGCCGTGTGATATTTCGGTGGCATAGCTACGCGCCGAAGGTCACCCGCAATCCTAGTTGACCAGGAGATCTAGCCCTTTGACTTTTGCCAGACGGGCTTTGACCAGTGGTCTCTTCCACCTGGTTGCGATAGGTCTGCCCATAACAACATCCCAGAACACGGTCTGGACACAACCCACCACTAGATTCCCTCCAGTTCTACCGCACCCGCACGATTCCCCCTCCAAGTGACGATGGCACTGCCGTCCGTGGAAGGGGCCACAACACGGAGCCCCAAGACGGGCGTCTACGGATGCCACAACACGTTCACACATGCATCAGGAGCCGTGCGATGTTTT
>NC_041381.1:51801554-51802117 GCF_002162155.2 Triticum dicoccoides | reverse complement strand
CTGCCGTCCGTGGAAGGGGGTCCACACCACGGAGCCCCAAGACAGGCGTCTACGCATGCCACAACACGTTCACACATGCATCAGAAGCCGTGCAATGTTTCGGTGGCATAGCTACACCCCGAAGGTCACCCCGACTCCCAGTTAACCAGGAGTTCGAGCCCTTTGACTTTTGTCGTACGGGCCTTGACCAGTGGTCTCTTCCACCTGGTTGCGACAGGTCAGCCCATAGCAACATCCTCGAACATGGTCTGGACACAACCCACCACTAGATTCCCTCCAGTTCTACCGCACCCACATGATTCCCCCTCCAAGTGACGATGGCACTGCCATCCGTGGAAGGGGCCACACCACGGAGCCCCAAGACGGGCGTCTACGCATGCCACAACATGTTCACACATGCATCAGGAGCCGTGCGATGTTTTTGTGGCATGGCTACGCCCCGAAGGCCACCCGGAATCCCAGTTGACCAGGAGATCTAGCCCTTTGACTTTTGCTGGACGGGCTTTGACCAGTGGTCTCCTCCACCTGGTTCCGACAGGTCTGCCCATAGAAACATCACCAAA
>NC_041381.1:51716937-51728422 GCF_002162155.2 Triticum dicoccoides | reverse complement strand
GACCCGCTGGCCGATCAATGCACCGCCAGGACGAGGTGTTGCGTGCATCTTCCTCGGATCAGGAGCCCCACCAACCTGGATCTTCTGTGGACGACGCTGAAGCTGCTGGATCTCCTGTGCCACAATCAACAGCAGCCGTCCCTGTGGCTCCTTCACCTCCTCGTCGACACACCAGGTCTCGCTCAGGTATCGTCAAGGAAAAACAATACAGTGATGGTACAATAAAGTATAATCCGATTAAGCGTGCTTTCCTTGCCACTACTAGTAATCCTATTAATTTGCATGATGCACTTGCTAGCAAGGATTGGAAGGAAGCCATGGATAATGAATATAATCCACTCATAAAAGATCAGTGCTGGCATCTAGTACCACCGCAACGTGGTGCTAATATAATTGATTGTAAGTGGGTATACAAGATCAAAAGGAAATCTGATGGTAGTATAGACAGGTACAAGGCCAGGTTGGTTGCAAAAGGTTTTAAGCAAAGGTTTGGAATTGATTATGATGATACCTTTAGTCCTGTGGTTAAAGGAACTACCATCCGCCTTGTTTTGTCCATTGCTATTTCCAAAGGCTGGAGCTTAAGACAACTAGATGTTCAGAATGCGTTTCTTCATGGTGTTTTTGAGGAAGAAGTGTTCATGCGGCAACCACCAGGTTATGAAAATCATAGCACACCACATTATGTATGTAAGTTGGATAAAGCATTATATGGACTTAAGCAGGCTCCAAGAGCATGGTATTCTAGGTTGAGCATGCAGTTACAACATCTTGGGTTCACACCATCCAAAGAAGATACATCCTTGTTCTTTTATAGCAAAGGCAATATCACTGTTTTTGTGCTTGTTTATGTTGATGATATAATTGTTGCTAGTTCAAGTCAAGAGGCCACAACTTGTTTGCTTAAGGATTTAAAACTTGAATTTGCTCTCAAGGATCTAGGTGGCCTTCACTATTTTCTTGGCATAGAAGTAAAGCAAGTTAGAGATGGCATACTTCTCTCACAAGAAAAATATACAGCTAATGTTCTAAAGAGGGTGGGATTGGAGAATTGCAAACCTGTCAGCACACCAATCTCCACCTCATAAAAACTTACAGTTGATAGTGGAGAATCTCTTGGTCCAGAAGATGTAACAAATTATAGAAGTATTGTTGGTGCTTTGCAATATTTAATACTTACACGTCCAGATATTTCTTACTCAGTGAACAAGGTATGTCAATATTTACATGCTCCTAGAACTACTCATTGGACAGCAGTTAAAAGAATCCTAAGGTATCTCCAGTATTCTCAAGGGCTTGGACTTCAGATTGTCAAGTCCTCTTCATTGCTTGTTACTGCATATTCTGATGCAGACTGGGCAGGGTGTGCTGATGATAGAAGATCCACTAGTGGTTTTGCTGTGTCTCTGGGATCTAATCTTGTGTCATGGAGTGCAAGGAAGCATGCTACTGTCTCAAGGTCAAGTACAGAGGCTGAATATAAGTCATTAGCAAATGCCACAACTGAAGTAATGTGGATACAAACATTACTCTATGAGCTTGGAATTAAAACTCCAAAGGCTGCACGGTTATGGTGTGACAATATTGGTGCAACTTATCTTTCAGCAAATCCTGTCTTCCATGCACGAACAAAACATATTGAGGTGGATTTTCATTTTGTTAGGGAGAGAGTAGCTCGAAAGCTACTTGAGATACGGTTCATTCCTACAGGGGATCAACTTGCGGATGGGTTTACTAAACCCTTGACCGAGAGAAGATTGGATGAGTTCAAATACAATCTCAACCTTAGAAAGGCTTGAGGTTTAGATTGATGGGGAGTGTTAGAATCATTGTATAGGGATAGGAGAGGTGTTTAAACTTGTATCTATCTCTTCTTCTCCTTATCCCGTGTAACGACCTCTCCTGGTTGATCTCCTCCTTCTGGTCGATCTCCTCCTCTCTCGATCAAAAGGAGGAGATCGACCAGGAGAGGTCGTTACATGGGATAAGGAGAAGAAGAGATAGATACAAGTTTAAACACCTCTCCTATTCCTATACAATGATTCTAACACTCCCCCTCAATCTAAACCTCAATATATACAACGCGGCCCGAGACAAAGGGTTCTACGCTTCCCAAACTACTTCACAAGGATAGACCCCTCCCACTCCTTGAATCTCCGGTTATTCAGTGTTGTGAAATGTCTGTTGCTTGCTCCCTCTCTTCTGTCGTGCTTCAGGACACTTGTCTCCAGAGTATTCTTCAGTTCCATAACATACCTTAATGGTCCATACTGTGATGCATGCCATCTATTTTTCATGCCCCATAAATCACCCTGTTATTTTTTAATAAAGTAATTTCATCGAACAATGCGAGCTACTATAGCTATCACTAATGAAAGGAAGGTTCATCTATGAAGAGAGGGTAGCAGACATTAGTGAAATCTAGTAAAAAGAATTTACCTACACTTTCAGAAAGAATGCACAACACTTCATCCTCTGCATCACATTTGGTATGATAATTTGTAAACTAACGAGAAGTAAAGTCAACTCAGCAGAGATTTTGCTGGTAAAATGAAAATGATTTACAGCTGTGTATCACATACGTTGCTCTATATGCTCATAGATACAATTGATGGAATAGAAGACCTGTTCCATCCGTGAATAGTAGCCGGTCTGTTTAATTCAATGGATTCTCTCCTAAAATAGCTCGATTAATCTTTAGCTTGGTGGTAGCCCTCACCAAAAGTTTCATCTGCAGGTATCTCACACAAGGTAAATAAACTTTGTTTGAAATTCGAGAAGGAAATGAATCCCCTAGTTTACACAAAATGTTAGATGCAACTTTGGACAACAGTATGACCAACTGTATAAGTTATTTTCCCCATTCACAATCAGAGCAGTGGTCGAACATCATTTGAGCAACATAAATCTTTGTAGGTAAAATAGGATACCTCAGTTTGTTAGTCGTTGCAGATTTTGCGATTGGTAAAAGTTGCAGTCTTATCAAATCCCATGTACATGTAAAGTAAAACAATATTTGATTAATAATGACGCCAGGATGAATTTCACTAAAACAAAGCATTCAAAATACAGCTTAAACTGATGTCCTCCAATATCTTTCATTTCTCCATACTGTTGTACGCTGACACTTGTAGAAGCAATTGGAAATGGCATACAATCATTAGCTTAAGAGGCTAACAAACTCAAAGATTGCCCATTCAAAGTGTATCCTACGGAGAATCTGTGGGGGGAGGGGATGAATCTCCCTGTTATGAGAAGGAACACATATACCAGTAATAATAAAATCTGCTTGTGTAATTTAAAATTTCTGAGTTCATGCATCACCTTCCAAATCGGTGATGCGTAAAGCTTCTAGTCCTGCAGAATGGATCTGAAACTTGTCAACCTAGAGAGCATGTTCGTGAGCAGAAAGAATAGATTAAAATTAGAGCAGAAAGAGTAGATTAAAATTTGTCAACCTAGAGAGCAAATTCTAAAATTAGATGAAGAATTGGGGGAAGAGGGGATGTAGGAAGGAGAGAGAATTGGAAGGAATTAGAGATCTAAGCATCAGTGCATCACCCATTGCTCCTGGAGGATGGTTTGCGGAAGCGAGGGGAGTGGGAAATATCTTTCATTGGTGACTCTCTACTTTCAATAGTACTGTATTTGCTATCTACTAGTATTAGATGAGAGCACAATTTTTAATTGAAATCATCAGAAGTTTTATCTCATTGTTTTTTTAGAAACCACCGTTCGTGTTTTTATGGTACTGTATATAACTTTGTTAACTAACCGATGTTTTCTTTCGTTTAAATAATTCTCGAACAAAAGAGATAGGCCAATCTCAGGCCCATTTCCTTCCAACCTGAGCTCACGCTATAATGTCTTGCCAGTGGCCGACCTCATCAAAAGAAAGAGAAAAGAAAGTCCTGCCAGCCGCCGTGCTAGCCGCCCTCACTCTCTCTCGGCTCTCTCTGGCAGTCCGGCTTGTTGCAAAATGCTAGCAGTCTGCCAGAGCGTTCAATTAACACGCATGAACTAGGTTTTGGTGCAACTGGGTGTATATTATCTGGTTAACTGTAATGTAAGCCCACAGCCGTGGAAGCATATTCTTTTTCAAGAATGACGAGGTGACTGGGTACCCCATCGGTTGTTGTATTACTTGAAGGATTAATATTTGGCGGTCATATAGTGTTTTCGTCGAAAAGATAAAAATAACAAGATAAGAAGGAGAAACAAAAAAGAGGGGATAAGCTAGGTGGCCGAAAGAAAGAAAGCCGATCCGGGGAAGGAGCATTGAAGCATCGGCTCTACAACAGGAGGTCGTCTGCGGCCTTGGAGATGATGTCGCAAGAACGGCAGCTAACATTGTTGAAAGTGCCGTCATTTCTGCCCTTCCAAATCTATACCAGAGAAGCACAAAGAGCCTGTCTTTCCAAGAAGCGGCTGTGGCTGAGGCCTGCCGGCGGCGAAGAGAGGATCTTGTAACTGAATGGAAAGGTCCCATCCAATGACAAGTCCATGTGTGGAGGCAACACGACTGCAGGCGGAGAACGTATGGGCAATAGACTTGTCAGTGGTGCAGGAGGCACAAGTGCTGTTTTTGTGATCAAAATGAAACAATTAAACACCTCTTTCTTGAATGTCCTCTTGCAAAATTATTATGACGATCAATTCATATAGCTTTTAACGTTAATCCCCCAAGTAGCATAAACACGTTATTTGAGACGTGGCTTAATGAAGTGGACATACACATAGCTAAACATATTTGAATAGGAATATGTGCATTATTTTGGGCTATATGGAACACTGGGAATGATATGATTTTTAATGAGACAAAATTCACTAATTTTTTTCAGGTTATCTACAGAGCTACAGCTTGGATCTGTATGTGGTACTTACTCACTCATGCAGATTTCGGGAAGCTTATGGTTATTGGGTGCAACCACTGGAAGATGGTAGCACGGGCTATCTCCAGCCGATTTGAGTGGCGAGCTAATAATAGGATAGGTGCGTACCCATCGTAGCTTGTTTTTTATCGCCGGATGTGGCACTTTTTCAGATCTATATCGCCGCATGTGGCGCTTTTTAGATTTTTTTTGACTACTACTCAGTTTATGAGCCTCTTTGGACCTTAAGATTTTGTTACGTTTTTATTTAATAATATGGTTGCATGCATCGACTGATGCAGAGAGGGGGCCATCCACTTTTTCAAAAACAAGGAGGCGCAAGTGCTGGACGAGGCACCATTTTTTGCATGCAAGTTTATCCGGGTGCTGAGGCGACCACGGAGCAGCATGTAAGCAAAAATCTTGATCTTCCTGGGGAGAAGGGAGCTCGAAATATCGATGGAGGACAAGAAGAGCACACCGTTGGGGGACAGCACACGGAACACCCACCCGCGAGGTGAACTCAAGATCCTCGCCCCACGACATGAACCAGCGGCCCGGAGCGTCCGCCAGCTGAGGCCACGAATGAGAGCCTTCACCGCACCAAGCTGAGCAGCCGCTATGACGTAGAGCGGTAGAGGCGCCTCTGCAGTGGCAGAGCGGTGTGCGCGACCGCCACAACCAAGGCGTTCGTACAGCGTAGTGTGAGAGTAGAGACCCGTGTACTCGAAGCAGAGGGTAATGCCGGGGCAGCAGCGGTCATGCCACAAAGAGGTGGGTGCCCGTCCTGGAGGTCCACGCTCGTGATAGCCATGTGTCGTGGTTCTAAGTCTGACAGTAGAATGGGGGGTAGGAATGGAGAGGCAAGATCCTAGCTATGGAGTAGTTGTACACACGAGAGTTTTACGAGTTCAGACCCTTCTCGGAGGAAGTAATTGCCCTACGTCTCGGAGCCCGAAGGCGGTCGGCTGGTTTCTGTGTATATGAGTTACAGGTGTGCGAACCCTTTACACTGAGGAGGGGGGTGGCTTATATAGAGTTCGCCGGACCCCTCCGGCCCTCAGTTATGCAGGGTTTAAAGTACATTAAGACAGGGGGTTACTGGTAACGCCCTTATAAAGTGCCATGAAGACTATTAAAGCTACTTAATGACAGACCGTTGCGTGCTGAATGACTTTAGGTCTCCTGGCCGTCGAGTGGTTAGCTTCATGGTCGAGTGGCTATCTTCATCGTCGAGTGTCCTTGAGTTCGTCGAGTGAAGTCCATCTTGGTCGACTGGAAGGTAGCTTCTTCTAAGGATGTCCTTGGGTAGGGTATCCTAGATAGGTCCATGACCCTACCGTAGGTACATGACTTCATCATTAGCCCTCGAATGGATCGAGGTTCGAGTGAGGAAGGGGTTGATAATTTTCTCCGACCTATTTCCCATCCTCTGATTATGTCGTATCCTGGATCAGCGATTTTTCTTTTTTGGCGTTGGCATCATCCTTTCTTTGAGTCGCCTTGATCCATTCTTTTCATCTGTCGAGTGAACTTTTGAACTTAGAGAACTTCCGAGCGACGGATCGCAGGAAATCTATCATCTGACAGATTGATCTACCGTTAGCGGATTTTGTGGGATCCGAATTTTGGGAAGCGCGTGAAGTGGGACGGACCGTGGTACTCGGATGGGATAACGCATGGACGCCTTGATTTCCGCGCCACCTTTTTCGCCACGTATCATGCGTGCGCGACTGTTTCGGGATGTGACAGGACCGCCCGGGCCTACTTGTCAGCCACTTGGAAGCGTCCTTATATAAAGCGCCGGGCGAGGGTTTTTGAACAGTGCCTTCCCATTCTACTCTCTGCCCTCTTCGCCTACGCCCGCTGTGCCTTCTCTCGCCTCTGCCTATCCACTCCTCGCGTGCTTCGCCGGCGATAATGGTGAAGGAGAAGACGGCAGCCTTGGACCGCGCGAAGAAGGCGATAGCGGCGGGGAAAGCGAAGGGGAGAGCGTCTAGTCGGGGCGGATCTTCGTCAAGATCCCGCCTGCCAAAAGGTTGGGTCCAAGGGGATTGGATCCGTTCGACCATCACCGAGACGGATCTCAATGACCTGGCCAACGAGGGTCTGATCCCCCATGGGTCAGCAAGGCTTCCGGGGTCCGAGTGTCAACCGCAGCCGCAGGAGGGTGAGTGCGTTCTCCTAGCCACTCATATAGACTGTGGGTTCTCTCTGCCGCCGAGTGTTTTCTTCCGAGGGTTTTTGAACTTCTTTGGGGCGCAACTCCACCGTTTCACTCCCAATTCCATCGCCCATCTTGCTGCTTTCGTTTCCATGTGCGAGAACTTCCTGGGTTGTCGACCACATTGGGGTCTCTTTAAGCACATATTCACCTCTCGCTCACAGACGGTGAAAAAGGCGAGTTCGGGTGACGAGAGGACTAAGGTTATCCAGATGTGTGGGGGTCTTGGGATTCAGATGAGGAATAAGAGTACTTTCCCGGCCATGACCCTTCCTGAGTCGGTCAGAGGGTGGTAGTCGACTTGGTTCTACTGCCAAGACGAGTCGACGCCGGGGCAGTCGACTGGTCTCCCTCCGTTCTCGATGGACCGAGTGGACAAACCCTCTTCTCTGAAGGTGCTTCCTGAGGAGAAAGCTCAGGTAAAAATGTTGATGGAACGCGTAGTCCAACTCGTTAGGGACAGAGTGACGGGTATGGATCTTCTGGAGGTCTTCCTTAGACGGCGTATCCAACCGCTTCAGTACCGAGGCCACCCGATGTGGCTGTACTGTGGTACCGAAGACACCACTCGGGTCCATCCAGAAGCGGTCGACGACGCCACACTGGAGAGGTGGGTGGCCGCAATCACAGGGAATAAGGACAACCCTCGAGGGGCTAGGAGGATCCCACCACTCGACTGTACCTACACACCGGACACGGTATGACCACTTTTCTCCAATTGCAATCTTGCTTTATTCATTCTGCTTCGCTGCGAATTGGTCGATTGATCTTTGTTTTGTTTTGCTGTCTGACAGGCCACCACGGAGTTATACTCGATGCCCAATGGAGCGCAAACACCGACTGAGGAGGAGGAAGGAAGTGGGGGTGAAAGCCCGGAGGAGTGGGATTCGGATGCTGACGACGATGATGAGGGTGATGACTCTGGTGAGGAGGAAGAAGAGGAGGAGGAGGAGGAAGTTGTACCTCCTCGCTCGGAAAGACACTAGAAGCTTGCCCATGATCCCGCGGTCGAGCGTGGTAAGGGGGTCGCAACCGTCACGCAGTCGTCCAAGCGCCCTCGGACTACTTCTCCGGTGCCGACTGAGAAAGCTCCTAAACAATCTCGAGTGGCGCCGTCGAAGTCAGTGAAGGTCTTGCCGAAGATGAAGATGGTGATCCCCACTATCTCAGGGTAATGGTGTAGCTTGAGTTTGTCTGTTCCGCATGAACTTATTCTTGGTCGACTCATGAGCTAATCGACTGACTTCTGGAACTGCAGTGCTGCTACTTCTGATACCTCGGCCAGAGCTGAAGATCAGGAGATGGAGGATGCTGTTACTTCGAAACCTGGTATGACTCTTGTAGTTTCGTCTTCAGTCGATTGGCTTCTTGTCTCTAATTTTGATTCTTTTTCTGCAGCTTCATCTAACATCGTTATCGACCTTCCCGACGATGATGACGAGGAACCACCGAGGCAGAGAAGGAATAAGAAAGCGTTTGCTGGCAAGGCGACTCAGGACGTGCCAGCACCCGAGACATTGGTCATGGAGCGAGACAGTGTCACTCGGCCTACCGTAACCTTTGCGGTGCCGTTGACGAGTGCTCGTCCTTCATCGTCGAGTGCTACTCAACCCTCGCTTTTCTCAACCTACCACGTCCCAGAAGACCAAGCTAGTGCTGCTAAAGAAGCAATACGCCAAGCGGGGGTCATGATGGAGCAAGTGAAGGCAATTCGAGAAGCCAGCCAGGCCGCCTATGACGCCAGTTCAGCTCTTCAGAGTAATGTTCAGGTCAGTCGGTCACTGCCTGTTCTGTTAGGATATGTGTAAGAACATGCGGTGCCCCCATGTTTGGTTTTGGCAATTGATGACAATCTCTATGGACTAATGGTTGCCTTGAGTTATATTTGAAGGGTTTGTCCATAAGCTTTTCTTGGAGTCCATTTGTTGGTTTCAAGGAGAGTTTGTGATGACCAAGTTGCTATTAAGGAATTATCCAGAGATTGGTCTTATGAGTGTTGAGCTTATTGCAAGCATGTCTTGAAGAAGAAGATTGTGTGATCATTCATGTTTACCTTCAAGACATCATCCAAATGAAGAGAGTTGGAAAGATTCAAGGTTGATCAAGACTAAGTCAAAGAATGAATCAAGTTGATCAACACACAAAGCATAGAAGATGTACCGAGAGGGATCAAGCGATCCCATGGTATGGTAATCATGGTCAATTACGCTTTGTGTACTAACCCATGGTCTTCGTGAGAGTTCTTTGTGGGGTTAGGTTACGGTGTGCAAGCTCAAGTTGAATCATCACGAAGAGATCATATGCTTGAAGCTTGCCGTCCATTGTGGCGACAATGGACTTGTGAAGATGTGCAAAAGAGTGGCTCACCCATAGTGGAGTGTGGGGGAGCAATCAACTAGTCTTCTTCGAGCCAATGCAATCAAGAAAGGTGGTCCAACTTGAGGGAGTCAAGATCGTCATCATCTAGCTCAAGTGGACCATGTGCAAGGCAAAGGTTTGCCCTTGATAGGTTTTCTATTTTACCGGTCTCATGGTAGTTGTGGGAGACCGGGTTATAGGATCGTTTGCCGTACTATCAAGGGGGGGCTCTCGATGAGTTGCTTGATCGTATCATTCGTAGAGAGCTCAAACCATTGCATCCTTGCATCATCTTTTTGGTTCTTGTTTGGGTCTTCTCCTTGTGAGATTTGGAGCTTATGATCATTTTTATGACAAGCTCGAGTTCATCGAAAACGGAGTTCTCATGCATCTTCTATGATGTTTTCGATGTTGGAGGGTATGCCGGTTCTTCTCGGTTGGAGGTTTCACTCCTTTGTTTGCTAAGCATACCTCCCCTGCCTCTTCTCGCTGTTTTGATGCTACTCGTCTTGCTCTATCCAACAAGCTTGTGTTTGCTCAATTCGGAGCTCATATGAAGAAGTTATGGCAGTTCTGGTTTCCTTGGAGTATTCTTTGTTTTCTTGGTTGAGGCATAAGGTTGGCCCCAGCGGTAGTACCGCTCTCAGAGCGGTAGTACCGCTCCAAGCGGTAGTACCGCTCTCCGAACGGTAGTACCGCTTGGGATTTTTGGCCGTAGTACCGCTATGCGTCTGGGCTACTTCCGCCTCGATTCTCGAACGAAGTTTTTCGTGCCGGGTTTTGCGGCACTAAGGGCGGCAGTAGGAGCGGTAGTACTGCCCTAAGCGGTAGTACCGCTCTTCCCTAGCGGTAGTACCACCCTGGGATCATGGCCCTGGCAGCGCGGCAGTACCGCTGGGTTGAGCGGTACTACCGCCCGGAGCGGTAGTACCGCCCTTCCCTAGCGGTAGTACCGCTCTGTGCGGGGATGTTCAGTGGGGTAACGGTTGGATTTTCCCCCTCCTATAAAAGGGGGTCTTCTTCCCCATTGAACCTCATCCTGAGAGCTCGTGTTCTTCCCCCATTGTTGACCTTCTCCGAGCTTGCTATCTCTCAATCCCTCCATGGATTCTTGCTAGTTTTGGGGGGAAAAGAGAGAGCAGATCTAGATCCACATTTCACCAATCACTTTCTCCTCTATGTGAGGGGAACCCCTTGGATCTAGTTCTTGGAGTTCTTGGTGTTCTCCTTCTTGTTCTTCCTCTCATTTTCCTCCCTAGCATTAGTTGCTTTGGTGGGATTTGAGAGAGAAGGACTTGGGCACTCTGTGTGCCCTTGCCATTGCATTTGTGCATCGGTTTGAGTTCTCCATGGTGATACATGGAAGTTACAAGTTGAGAAGCTTATTACTCTTGGGTGCTTGGTGCCCTTGAGCTTGTTCCTCTTGGGTGCTTGGGCGCCCTAGTCGGTTGGTGGTGTTCGGAGCTTAATCATTATGGTGTAAAGCTCCGGGCAAGCGTCCGGGTCTCCAATTAGGTTGTGGAGATCGCCCCGAGCAATTTGAAGGGTTCCGGTGACCGCCCCCAAGGGTTGCCAAAGTGTACGGGTTCGGTGACCGCCCCCAAGGGTTGCCATTTGTACGGGTTCAGTGACCGCCCTCAAGGGTCCCTTAGTGGAATCACGGCATCTTGCATTGTGCGAGGGCGTGAGGAGATTACGGTGGCCCTAGTGGCTTCTTGGGGAGCATTGTGCCTCCACACCGCTCCAAACGGAGATTAGCATCCGCAAGGGTGTGAACTTCGGGATACATCGTCGTCTCCGCGTGCCTCGGTTCTCTCTTACCCGCGCCCCTTTACTTATGCACTTTACTTTGTGATAGCCATATTGTTCTTTGTCATATATCTTGCTATCACATAGTTGCTTATCTTGCTTAGCATAAGTTGTTGGTGCACATAGGTGAGCCTAGTTGTTGTAGGTTTTGTGCTTGACAAATTAACCGTTAGGTTTATTCTGCATTTGTTCAAGCCTAAACCGTAATTATTTTAAAGCGCAT
>NC_041381.1:51714453-51716423 GCF_002162155.2 Triticum dicoccoides | reverse complement strand
TAGGCGACATCCTCGATCTTTCAATATGATATCTGAAAACTCTTCTTTCTGAAATTCCTAGAGTTTGTCTTGCACCCAGTGGGTGTGTCGATTGAAATTCCGGGTTAGTGGGGGCACGCTGAGTGCACCCACTGGGTGTAGTCCCCAAGGCTATGGTGGACTGCTGGTAGTCGACCATAGTCTTTATGTCTTAAGTTTTTTTCTTACTCGACTAGGTCGAATGGATTCATAAACCGGTGGGGGCATGCTGAGTGCACCCACTGGGTGTAGTCCCCGAGACTGTGGTCGACTGCTAGCAGTCGACTATAGTCTGAAGAACACCTCCCGTTTTTTTTTGTTGGTCGACTGGTCGACTCTAACTGATGAAACTAGTGGGGACACGCTGAGTTCACCCACTGGGTGTAGTCTCCGAGACTGTGGTCGAATGTTTGTATTCGGCTGTAGTCTTACAAACGCTATGATTTTTCCTTAGTCACTCGGAAGTGCATTGTCTTTGACATCTGTCGTTGGTTCTTCATAGAAATCCTGCGACCTTGCGGCTCGTTATACTGAGTTGGAGAACAAACACATCCAGCTCGAGCTTGATCTGAAACTGACCCAAGAGAACCTAACGAAGGCGAAGGAGGAGGCTAAAGGTATGTTTGGTGAGGCGTCCGACGACTGCCTTTGTCTCTCATTTGTTTCAGAGTCTGATCTCACTGTAACTTTGCAGACAAAGTGAGGGATGCCCTGAAGAAGAAAGACCTTGACTTGGTTGAGTTACAGAAAGCGGCTTTAGAGAAGACCAAGCTCGCAGATGAAAAGCTGGCTTCAGTCACCAAGCTTGAAGAAGAGAACACCAATCTGAAGGCTGCTCTTGATGCTGCCAACAAGGAGGTCAGTCGACTGAAAAGTGACAAGGTTGCCCTGAATGACAAGGCCAGTGAGTTGGTGGGAAAGAAGAACGATCTGGAGGCTTATCTGGGTGGACTCGCCAAGAAGCTATTCCTCATGCTTGAAGGTAATCTTTTGTATCAAACAAATGTTTTAACTCTGATCTCCGACTGTTGTCTTGACTCGGTGGTTGTGCTTGCAGAATTTTGCCAGAACTTTGAAGAGGAGACTGGTCGACTAGAAATAAACCTGGATCCCATCAACACTCTCGTGAAAGATGAAGTCACCATGAATGTGCTCCAGCTTGAATCTCGTGTTGCTGCCGTCGTCGACTATCTCGCAAGGCTGAAGGTCGCAACTTCTCGCATCGACACAACGCTCTGTCCAAGGGAGACGCTCCAGAATGACCTCGAGTCTCTGATGACTCGACTGAACGAGGTCCCAAGTCGAGTGCAGGAGTGGAAGAAGTCTTCTGCCAGGTGTGGCACGGATGTTGCTCTGTCTCTGGTACGCGTTCATTGCAAGGACGCACGAGAGGACAAGCTGGTGGCCCTTAGGGTGGCTAACACCAAGAAGCATGATTTCCGCTCTTTCATGGAGACCTTCATCGCCGCTGCCACTCGGATTGCAGATGGAATCGACCTAGATGAGTTTGTTGCACCTTCCAGCCCTCCACAGGAGGGGTAAAAAACTTCTGAGCTTGATACTTTAAATTTGCCTTGGTATGCCGAGTGAGTTTTGTAACCGACAAACCTTAACAGGCTTAGCACCTGAGCACTTTCGGTTCCGTTAGGTGTTATCCGAACTTGGATTCGACGTTGAATATGTTTGCATTTGGTTTGAGGTGTCTTTTGCAGGCTAAAGCGAGGCGCTTATTGCAATCGACTTGTTCCCCGATACACTTAGGCAAGCGCTGGGCTGCAGCTAAGCCCCTGAGTGGGGAGGTCTGCTCTCCACTCGGTAGGATTTTCAAAAACTGAGGCGAGCACTGGGCTGCAGCTAAGCCCTCGAGTGGGAGGTTTGCTCTCCACTCGGTAGGATTTTCAAAAACTTAGGCGAGCACTGAGCTGCAGCTAAGCCCCTGAGTGGGAGGTTTG
>NC_041381.1:51701698-51714053 GCF_002162155.2 Triticum dicoccoides | reverse complement strand
GACCCGCGCCTCGTCCTCCTGGCAGAGCGCATGTTGTATTTGTGGCGTAGCTCGGAAGGAGAGGGTAGCAGTCGACCTGCGCCTCGTCCTCCTTGCAGAGCGCACGTTGTATTTGTGGCATAGCTCGGAAGGAGAGGGTAGCGGTCGACCTGCGCCTCGTCCTCCTTGTAGAGCACACGTTGTATTTGTGGCGTAGCTCGGAAGGAGAGGGTAGCGGTCGACCTGCACCTCGTCCTCCTCGCAGAGCGCACGTTGTATTTGTACTTAGGCGAGCGCAATGCTGCAGCTAAGCCTCCGAGTGGAAGGCTGGCTTGCCACTCGGTAGGATTTTGTTTAACCTAGGCGAGTACTTGTACTGCAGCTAAGCCTCCGAGCGGAAGGCTGGCTTACCGCTCGGTAGGATTTTGTTTAACTTAGGCGAGTACTTGTACTGCAGCTAAGCTTCCGAGTGGAAGGCTGGCTTACCACTCGGTAGGATTTTCAAAAACTTAGGCGAGTACTTGGACTGCAGCTAAGCCTCCGAGTGGAAGGCTGGCTTACCACTCGATAGGATTTTCAAAAACTTAGGAGAGTACTTGGACTGCAGCTAAGCCTCCGAGTGGAAGGCTGGCTTACCACTCGGTAGGATTTTGTTTAACTTAGGCGAAACGGATTTCGCAGCTAAGCCTTCGAGTGGGAGGCTGGCTCACCACTCGGTTAGGATTTTTTTTACAGACTTAGGCGAATCAGATTCGCAGCCAAGCCACCCACTGGGGGATTGTTTTATGTTGACAAAAGTAATAACAATTACTGGGAAAACTATAAAGCTCTTGTTTTTGATAAATAAATTACAGAAGTACTTTTATTACAACTCATCCGAGTGAATACTTAAGTGTAAAAGGGGCGGAGAAGCTCCGCGTTCCAAGCTCGGGGCTCGTCGATCTGATGCTCGACATTGTAAAGACGATATGCTCCATTGTGGAGAACCTTGGTGAAGATGAAGGGTCCTTCCCAAGAAGGAGCAAGCTTGTGTGGTTTCTGCTGATCCACTCGGAGGACCAAATCTCCTTCCTGGAAGGCTTGACTCTTCACATTTTTGGCGTGGAAGCGACGCAAGTCTTGCTGATAAATGGTCGATCGGATCAGAGCCATCTCTCTTTCTTCCTCTAAAAGGTCGACTGCATTCTGCCGTGCTTGTTCTGCTTCAGCTTCGGTGTAGAGCTCGACCTGAGGAGCATTGTGGAGAAGGTCACTCGGCAAGACTGCTTCAGCTCCGTAGACCAAGAAGAACGAAGTTCTTCCAGTCGACCGGTTGGGCGTGGTCCTTAACCCCAAAGCACCGAGGGAAGTTCGTCGACCCATGCACCAGCCGCATGCTTGAGATCATGCATCAAACAGGGTTTCAACCCTTTGAGAATCAAGTCGTTGGCTCGTTCTGCCTGTCCATTCGACTATGGATGGGCGACGAAAGCATATTCGACTCGTGTGCCTTGAGACGTGCAGAAAGCTCTGAATTCTTCGAAATCGAAGTTTGACCCGTTGTGAGTGATGATGCTGTGCAGGACTCCATATCTGAATATCAATTCTCTGATAAAGCTGACAGCAGTACCGGCATCGAGGTTCTTGATGGGTTTAGCCTCAATCCACTTGGTGAACTTGTCGACTGCTACCAGCAAATGGGTGAAACCGCTTCTGCCTATTCTCAAAGGGCCGACCATATCCAACCCCCATACTGCAAAGGGCCAAACAAGTGGTATGGTCTTTAAAGCTGAGGCGGGCTTGTGTGACATATTGGAGTAAAATTGACATCCCTCACACTTGTCGACTATCTCCTTTGCCATTTCATTCGCTCTGGGCCAATAAAAACCAGCTCGGTATGCTTTAGCCACGATAGTTCGAGAAGACGCATGATGGCCACAGGTCCCCGAGTGGATGTCGTTGAGAATCATTCGACCTTCCTCCGGTGTTATGCATTTCTGGCTGACTCCAGTCGCACTTTCTCTGTATAACTGACCCCTCATGACGGTGAAGGCTTTGGATCGGCGGACGACCTCCCGAGCCTCTTCTTCATTCTCGGGGAGTTCTTTTCTCAAAATATAGGCGATATAGGGCACTGTCCAATTGGGAGTGATGACCAAAACTTCCATGATCAAGTCGACCACAGCTGGGACCGCGACTTCAGTCGGATCTGTGGCGCTTTTGGGCTGCGGGACTTCTTCAGTGAAAGGATCTTCTTGAACGATGATGTGAACATGCTCCAAAAACACACCACTCGGAATGGCTTCCCTCTTGGAACCTATCTTCGCCAAGTCATCGGCTGCTTGATTTTTCAATCGGGGAACGTGACGGAGCTCCAACCCTTCAAATTTCTTTTCGAGCTTCCTCACTGCATTGCAGTATCCAGTCATGGCAGGCTTCTAACGTCCCACTCCTTCATCACCTGATTAACCACCAAATCTGAGTTGCCATAAACCATAAGGTGACGGACGCCAAGTGAAATGGCCATGCGCAACCCATACAAAAGTGCTTCATATTCTGCTTCATTGTTGGAGGAATCAAAGTGGATCTGGAGCACATATCTGAGCTTATCTCCTCGGGGAGAAACCAAAACTACCCCAGCACCAGAACCATTTAACATCTTAGAGCCATCAAAGAACATGGTCCAATGCTCCGAGTGAACTTGAGTCGGCTGCTGCTGTTCAATCCACTCGGCAAGGAAATCTGCTATAGCTTGGGACTTAATGGCTTTCTTTGCCTCAAATTTGATGTCAAGGGGAAGGAGTTCAATCGCCCATTTAGCCACTCGACCAGTTGCATCTCTGTTGTGCATAATCTCTGACAATGGTGCGTCGCTGATCACTGTAATGTCATGATCAGAGAAATAATAAGCAACCTTCTTCATGGTCATGTAGATCCCATATACGAGATTCTAATAATGAGGATATCTTTGCTTCGATGGGGTTAAAACTTCAGAGAGATAATACACTGGGCGCTGAACTTTGAAGGTTTTACCTTCCTCTTCCCGCTCGACCGTAAGTACTGTACTGACGACTTGTCCTGTGGCTGCAATGTAAAGCAACAGAGGCTCTTTGCTGATTGGAGCAGCAAGCACCGGCTGGGTGGAGAGCAGAGCTTTTAGCTCGGAAAATGCTGCATCAGCTTCTGGAGTCCACTCGAACTTGTCTGCCTTCTTCATCAGTCGGTAAAGAGGCAACGCCTTTTCACCGAGGCGAGAGATGAATCGACTTAACGCGGCCAAGCATCCAGTAAGCTTCTGGACATCGTGCACACGCATAGGGCATTTCATTCGGAGTATGGTGCTAAATTTTTCTGGGTTAGCATCGATTCCTCGCTCTGAAACGAGAAAACCGAGTAACTTTTCGCCAGGCACTCTGAATGTGCACATTGATGGATTGAGCTTGATATCATATCTCCTGAGATTGGCAAATGTTTCAGCTAGGTCAGTCAACAGGTCGGAACCCTTTCATGAATTGACCACGATATCATCCATGTACGCTTCCACATTCCGACTGATTTGAGTGAGTAAACACTTTTAAATCATTCTCATGAACGTGGCTCCGGCATTCTTGAGACCGAATGGCATGGTGATATAGCAGAAGCACCCGGATGGAGTGATGAAAGTTGTTTTGATTTCGTCAGGTCCATACAGACGGATCTGATGATACCCGGAATAGGCGTCTAGAAAAGACAATCTCTCGCACCCCGCAGTCGAGTCGACAATTTGGTCGATGCGAGGGAGAGGAAAATGATCTTTTGGGCAGGCCCGATTGATATGTTTGAAATCAATGCACATGCGAAGTGAGTTGTCCTTCTTGGGAACCATGACGACATTGGCGAGCCACTCGGAGTGGTATATCTCTCGGATAAACTCTGCTGCAAGGAGTCGAGCCACCTCCTCGCCAATGGCTTTTTTCTTCTGAACGGCGGACCGTCGAAGATGTTCCTTAACAGGTTTCGCTTTTGAGTCGACTCTAAGGCGATACTCAGCCAATCCCCTGGGAACACCCGGCATGTCAGCTGGCTTCCATGCAAAGATGTCCTAGTTATCACGGAGGAACTGGATGAGCTCTTCTTCCTATTTAGAGTCGAGTGTTGTGGAAATATGGGTCGGAGCTGCGTTGGGGTCAGTCGGGTGGATATGAACTGGCTTCGTCTCCCCTGACGACTGGAACGCTGACTCTGTGGCGGGCTTCTTGGTCCGCAGCAAATCACTCGGATCTGCATTTTTCTTGTATTCTTCCAGCTCTACCACTGTTATCTGGGCATCCGCAATCTTCGAGCCTTTCTGGAAACACTCTTCTGCCTTCTTCCGGCTGCCAGTGATAGTGATCACGCCCTTGGGGCCAGGCATCTTTAATTTGAGGTACACATAACATGGTCGAGCCATGAAGCGGGCATAGGCTGGTCTTCCCAAAATAGTGTGGTAAGCGCTCTGGAAATCCACGACTTCAAACGTCAGCTTCTCCTTGCGGAAATGCTTTGAGTCGCCGAACACTACATCCAGAGCTATTTGACCGAGTGACTCAGCCTTCTTCCCAGGAATGACTCCATGAAAACTCATGTTGCTGGAGCTGAGCCTGGACATCGGAATGCCCATTCCCTTGAGCGTCTCTGCATACAGTATATTCAACCCACTGCCGCCATCCATCAATACCTTCGTCAGTCGAGTGCCTTCGATGACTGGGTCGACCACCAGTGCTTGCCTCCCAGGGGTGGCAATGTGAGTGGGGTGATCGGATTGGTCAAACGTAATTGGAGTTTGCGACCATTTCAGATAGCTTGGTGTCGCCGGGGCGACCATATTTACCT
The DNA here is from genome assembly GCF_002162155.2 of Triticum dicoccoides. Taxonomy (NCBI): domain Eukaryota; kingdom Viridiplantae; phylum Streptophyta; class Magnoliopsida; order Poales; family Poaceae; genus Triticum; species Triticum dicoccoides. The sequence continues at coordinate 51,709,244 of NC_041381.1, read as the reverse complement.
CTCGGTTGATCACTTTCAGTCGACTTTTGCTCTCTACGTCAGCAAAAAATATCAGGGTGGAATTGACATGAGGGTACCCTCCATCACTGTCCTCCTTGTCCTCGGCCTTGTCCGACTCCTTCTCTTTGTCCTTGGGCTGTTTTCCTTGAAACTGCTGGATTAAGAGCCGGCACTGGCGAGTGGTATGTTTCGGGTACATGAAGTTACCCTCTTCGTCTTTCTTCGTGTGGATGTGACATGGTAGATCCATCACGTCATTTCCTTCTTTGTCCTTTACCTTCTTGGGGTTCCAAGATCCTTTGGGCTTCCCTTTGAATTTGTCCTGAGTCACGGCCAGAGCCTCTCCAGGAGCAGCTGGCTCGGCCTTCCGCTTTTGCTTCCGACTGGAGTTTCCTTTTTCCGATTGACTCGGCTTATACTTGCCACTCCGAAGCCTGTCCTCTTCTTCACCGTTAGCGTATTTGGTGGCAATCTCCATCATTCGACTCAGGGTCATATCTCCGGTTCGACCAAACTTCAGACTCAACTCTCTGTTCTTGACACCATCCTTGAAGGCGCAGACCGCTTGATGGTCCAACACATGCTCCACGGTATGATGCAAAGTGATCCATCTCTGGATGTAATCTCTCAATGTTTCACTCGACTTTTGTACACAGACTTGCAGCTCCGTCAATCCGGCCGGTCGCTTGCAAGTTCCCTCGAACGTCCTGACGAACACTCGGGAAAGATCTTCCCAGGTGTAAATGCTGCTAGGAGCTAACTAATTCAACCACGCCCTGGCCGAACCCTCTAGCATGAGTGGCAAATGCTTCATGGCCACCTCATCATTACCGCCACCAATCTGTACCGCCACTCGGTAGTCTTCAAGCCAAGTCTCAGGCTTGGACTCTCCGGTGAACTTACTTACCCCAGTCGCCAGCCTGAAGTTGGGGGGTATCACTGCGGCTCTGATGGCTCTGCTAAAGCATTCTGGACCTGAGACATGGACTCGGCTGCTAGTGGGTACATCTCTTTCATGGCCACCTCTATGAGCTCTGTTCCGGTCGACCAAACCTTGCACGATGATGGATCTCGCGTCAAAGCCTGGTTCTCTGGGGTCGACTGGAGCTCTCCGCCCAACACTGAGCTGGCGCCTGTTATCTTGCTGTCGATGGGCGTTAGACCCACTTCTCGGGGGAGGAGTGGGCACTCGACGCCTATCATCTCGATCAAATCGATCATCATAGTGGTCCCGCCGGCCTTCACATCCCACGCGCCTCGGAGGCGACCTTAGGCTGTGAGCCGGCTGAACAGTATTCGCAGCGACGGATCGACTGTGAATCCTGTTGCGCGACTGTGACACAACTGAATTCTGATCTCTTGCCACCCGGAGCAAATCCCTGATCTGCATCAAGCCTCTTCCAGCCTCCGACTGAGAGGGCTGAATTGACTCCGCTATACGGGCTGCAGCTGCTAAATTCTGAATCGGGGTTCGATATACCTGAGTCGGTTGCGGAAAGAGCTGACGTCGGCTGGAGTCAGGTACTCGTTGACGCGCACGCTCGTCGAGTGCTCGCTGGAGGTTCTCCAGTCGAGTTCGTTCAGCCAAGTTGGCCAAACGCGCCTCTTCCAAAGCACGAGCCTCAGGAGTTTCTCCTGCGATGGGAGTATGCAGGGCATCCATGTTCCGACGGCGAAGATCTTCTCTTTGCTGAGAAGTGAGTGGCTCGGGCTGATATTCTTCGTGGGCCCGAGCGGGATCGCCTCCATCGTCCATCCCGTCGACGCGGGGGAAACTGGAAGGGCTACTAGGCCCGTTGACCATCAGGACCTCCGCCGCTAGATCACTGTTGTCGCACTCGGATGCAGTCTCTACAGAGCCAGTCGACAGATCGAACAGGCCATAGAGAGATTCGTCGGGCTCAATTGCCGCGACTTGGGTGGTGGCCGATTGGCGAGCCACTGCGTGTCTCACCCATCGCTGAAGCCTCGACCGACCGGAGCGCTTGCGCTGGTGGGAGACGGGGATGGAGGACGGCGCAGGAGTCGACCGGTATGGGGTCGACGGCTGCCGCAGCAAGACGCCGCGGACACACGCCCGAAAGTGCGTCGCCCCGCGGACGGGGAGCGCGTCGATGTCGAGTGGTGCCTCCTGGAGCCAAGCGGAGTCATCGGCGATGAAAGCGATCGCACCGAGACTGATCTCGCGGTCCTCGACCAGAGCTCCGCCAGAAACCATGATGAAAGCAATCGGACAAATTGCAACTTCTCCAAAAAGTCGCTAAGACACCTGCCCCATGGTGGGCGCCAACTGTCGTGGTTCTAAGTCTGAAAGTAGAATGTGGGGTAGGAATGGAGAGGCAAGATCCTAGCTATGGAGTAGTTGTACACACGAGTGTTTTACGAGTTCAGGCCCTTCTCGGAGGAAGTAATTGATCTACGTCTCGGAGCCCGGAGGCGGTCGACTGGTTTCTGTGTATATGAATTACAGGGGTGCAAACCCTTTACACTGAGGAGGGGGGTGGCTTATATAGAGTTCGCCAGACCCCTCCGGCCCTCAGTTATGCAGGGTTTAAAGTATATTAAGACAGGGGGTTACTGGTAACGCCCTTATAAAGTGCCATGAAGACTATTAAAGCTACTTAATGACAGACCGTTGCGTGTTGAATGACTTTAGGTCTCCTGGCCGTCGAGTGGTTAGCTTCATGGTCGAGTGGCTATCTTCATCGTCGAGTGTCCTTGAGTTCGTCGAGTGAAGTCCCTCTTGGTCGACTGGAAGGTAGCTTCTTCTAAGGATGTCCTTGGGTAGGGTATCCTAGATAGGTCCATGACCCTACCCTAGGTACATGACTTCATCACCATGTACGTCGGGAGGTCCTGGCGAATGGTGACCTCAAGGAACCAAGGAGCCGAGGAGTGGTCGCCGACGTCCCCCTTGATGTTGCCGAGAAACCAACTCTTCCACTGCGGCGCCAGTCGGGCTGGTGAAGTTTAGGAGTAGGCACATGTTCCGTCGGTGGAGATCACGAATCCCGAAGCCACCTTCCTGTGTTGGAGCTTCCGTCTAATGACATACGCGAAGCAGCCCTCCGGCAAAGAACGCCCGCTCTCATGTAGTCATGTGCCTCCGGCAACACGAACACCGGATGCAAGATACGAACTCGAGACACGAGTATTTACGGCGACATACCCCTCTTCTATATTCATGACACACCGAGAACACATATACATGGTGACTGCACCTAAAAGAGCACCTAACACTTGTCATACTTGCCAAGCTCTCACAAAAAAAAATATGCAAAGGCACGCACAGCCTAGCCGCCACGATCGGCCACCAACGCGCGCCATGCACTAACCTAGCTAAAAACATGTACTACAATGGTTGATAAGATAGTTTTATCTTAAATCTTGCATGTAATTTAGAGATGACAACAAAAATAATATTTACAATAAGTCGTATCTTACCCTTTATCTTCAATAACTAGATATTCCTAAAAACATGGTGAGACATATTATGCTAAGAGATCATCTCTTAAGAGAAGACAAATCTTTTTTTATGAGTTCTCTTTTCTTCACCTCATCATTTATCCTACGTGCCACTCTTAAGATAACACCATTGTACAGGGCTGCCCTAACATGCAAGCACAAGTCCACTTGTGTAGCTCACCTTCAACGTCCACACGACTCAGTCAGTCATCTAACAAACTGGTGCATCTGTTTAGCCGATCCAATCAGCCACACACAGCTGTGCGTCTGGCTGCCCAACTGCCTAGAGAGTGGCCGGACGACTCGGCTTCATTTGCATGTCAAGATTATGACTAATAATTTCCCTTTTATCTTGACACGGCCTGTGCCGGAGCTGCTCCGCGACGATCGTGGAGGCACAATGGCGCGTAGCACGGAGACACGGCACGGCGATGCACGTGACTGCGGGCTGCTGCAGTGGCAGCTCATGCCGGAGGAGCGCGGTGGCATCCGGCTAAGTCATGACAACGAGCCACCATCCCCTAAGCCATGACATCGCCACACGGCCAGCCGACAGGAGCCCTCACTCGTAGTCTTAGTCTGGTCTGCCCAATGCCACCGTGCAGCTTTGGCACGAGCCGCCTGCAGCATCCCGTAGTTCCGTGCGCCGCCGTGCAGTGTCTCCATGCCACGCGCCATTGTGCCTCCACAGTCGTCGCGCCGAGCCGCCGTGGTCTCTGCGCCACCACGCAAGTCCTCCGCAACGTCATGCTCGTCGTGCCTTCGTAACCGCCGTGCTTGTCGTGCTCATGACATTGCAAGGCATCGTGACGAACTCAGCACGCGTCACCGTCGCCACAGGTTTGCCGTGCGCCGTAGCCGAGACGTCCATGTCCGCCACACTCACTGCGGACGCCACAACACGCCACGGCCCCGAACCTGGTCGGTCTGATACCAATTGTTGATTTTCCTCAAATCCTAGGTAGCCCTAGCTCGCCCTCTCTCTCTCTCTCTCTCTCTCGCCTCTCTCACTAGCACGCACCGAGGAATACGAATGGAGGGACATATGTAATTTTTTGGCATATGAACGCCCAGCCGCACATACGGCAATCTTTCCTTGAGCACAAACTTAGGCCACACGATCCACGGATTAGACATAGCGCGCCCGACGCCGGTCACCACTACAGGACATGGCTTATTTGCGCCAATATCCTGCACATCTACACACTTTATCCCAAATAATTAGACACAAGCACTGGAGCAAGGTCCTTGTAGGTTCAAAAAGGACACGACGCCTATGATCATTCATCTCAACCACAAGAGGGGGTAACATGTAATAGCACATGTAGTAAGTGGAGAGGTTATTAAGAATTGCATTGCATAGGACCATCCTGCCGCTGGAAGAAAGAAGCAAAGCGCACCATCCTGAAAGGTAACAAAGAAGCAAAGCATAACATCCTGAAAGGTAACGTTAGAACGATTGGATGATGGGGTCATAAGAGGAAATAGCTAGTTTTCATGGCGAAAAGAGTAGCCCCAACTAGGGTTTGGGGAAGGGGACAAATCGGCAGTATGGTGCATGGGGACAAACCCATACTTATGGAAGTTGACCGTGGAAGCATGTTAAGGAAGCACTACACTATTTTTGTGAAGTCTAAACAAAGAAAATTAATTCAACTGCACATGAAACATCAGTATAACCATAGTTACTCTTTAATTCAACTGCACATTAAGTGTAATGGATGCACATGAAACATCAGTATAACCATGAGTATAACAATAGCAAATCAATTCAACTGCACATGCGGTACATTGGTCTTGAGGCACATTAATTTATGCATCCATTACATGGTTGTTGCATAGACCCAATTAAATACGGCACGGTTTCTCTTTCTTAAAAGAAGCAACATCTAGAAGAAAGGATAGTTGCTTCGATAACCGAGAGAAACATTACCGTGAACTTCGGCCAAAAAATAAATAGATAGATACATATCCATATACCATGCACACCAACAATATATGCAGAGATAATCTAGACTTTGTTTGGTAATGGATGTGAAACTTGGCAACCACTATGTAGTAGAAGTACACATTCCAAGTCTAAGCTTGGGAGACATCGAGGAATGCTACAACACTTCCAATCTCTGTAGGCTGATGGTGTTGTGCTGCTTGCTTCAATGTAAGCCCATTAGCCTGGAGGTGCTCTTGTTGTCTTTACCCTAAAAATTCATGTACAATTCAGGGAAGAATAAATTTATTACCCTCCTGGCCTATCAATGTCTCCACTGGTCTTAAACTTTTAACAATAACTCGGTTCTTTGTTGTTCTCTTTTTGTGAGAAAACTTCCGATTTATTAATCAACTGTCAAGCTAGTACAAAGAACATGAGAAGTATAAATTACATCCAGCTACATAGACCACCTAGCAACGACAACAAGAACTGGAACGAGCCAAAGGCACGTTGCCGTCATTGCCCTACCTCGTCGGAGTCGGGCAAACCTTGTTGTAGTAAGCAGTTGGGAAGTCATCGTGCTATGCCCCATAAGACCAGCGCAAAGAACAACAACTATCATCGATGAAGAGAAGTATATATTGGAAGGATCCAACCTGCAGACACATGGACACAGACGACTGAAGAATGAATTTGAGCGAACCCACCGAAGACAACATCGACCGGATCCCACAATATCGGCAGGAGACACACCTCCACATGCCCTTCGATGATACTAGAAGCACCGATGGGACGGGGCTAGGATGGGAGAACCTTATTCCATCTTCAGGAAGCCACTGCCGCCTCGTCCTCCAGAGCATGGAATAAACCCTAACAAAACTTAAAAAATACTTAAAATGGAGCTCTCTAGTCGGCAAGGGCCGAGATCCACAGCGCTCCATGGTCGTAGGACAAATGGAGACGAGGCGGATTGACGGCGGCACCGGCGAGAGGCAGGGAAAACCTAACCCAGTGTCCTTGGGTCACCTGAGCAAACGGGTACAAAGCTTTGTGTACAAATGTTCACAGGTTGTTTGTTGTTCTGCTTATGTTCATATTGAAGGAAATATGCCCTAGAGGCAATAATAAAGTTATTATTTATTTCCTCGTATCAAGATAAATGTTTATTATTCGTGCTAGAATTGTATTAACCGGAAACATGATACATGTGTGAATACATAGACAAACTTAATGTCACTAGTATGCCTCTACTTGACTAGCTAATTAATCAAAGATGGTTATGTTTCCTAACCATAGACATGTGTTGTCATTTGATTAACGAGATCACATCATTAGGAGAATGATGTGATTGACTTGAACCATCCCGTTAGCCTAGCACTTGATCGTTTAGTATGTTGTTATTGCTTTCTTCATGATTTATACAAAGTTCCTACAACTATGAGATTATGCAGCTCCCGTTTACCGGAGGAACACTTTGTGTGCTACCAAACGTCACAATGTAACTGGATGATTATAAAGGAGCTCTACAAGTGTCTCCAAAGATAGATGTTGAGTTGGCATATTTCGAGATTAGGTTTTTGTCACTCCGATTGTCAGAGAGGTATCTCTGGGCCCTCTCGGTAATGCACATCAATATAAGCCTTGCAAGCAATGTGACCAATGAGTTGGTTACGGAATGATGCATTACGTAACGAGTAAAGAGACTTGCCGGTAACGAGATTGAACTAGGTATTGGATACCGACGATCGAATCTCGGGCAAGTAACATACCGATGACAAAGGGAACAACGTATGTTGTTATGCGGTTTGAACGATAAAGATCTTCGTAGAATATGTAGGAGCCAATATGAGCATCCAGGTTCCGCTATTGGTTATTGACCGGAAGCGTTTCTAGGTCATGTCTACATAAATCTCGAACCCGTAGGGTCCGCACGCTTAATGTTACGATGACATTTTTATTATGAGTTTATAAGTTTTGATGTACCGAAGGTTGTTCGGAGTCCCAGATGTGATCACGGACATGACGAGGAGTCTCGAAATGGTCGAGACACAAAGATTGATATATTGGACGACTATATTCGGACACCGGAAGTGTTCCGGGTGATTTCGGAGAAAACCGGAGTGTCGGAGGGTTACCGGAACCGCCCCCCGC
>NC_041381.1:51636923-51701292 GCF_002162155.2 Triticum dicoccoides | reverse complement strand
TTGAGTCCGAATAGGACAAGGAAGGGGGGGGGGAGGGGCGCCCCCTTGCCTTTCCCCTCTCCCACTCCTTCCTTCCCCCTCCTTCTTGGACTAGGAAAGGGAGGGGGCAAACCTACTTGGAGTAGGTTTCCCCCTCCTAGGGCGCGCCTCCCCCTTGGCCGGCCACCTCCTCCTCCTTCCCTTTATATACGGAGGAGGGGGGCACCTCTAAACACACAAGTTGATCTTCGCGATCGTTCATTAGCCGTGTGTGGTGCCCCCCTCCACCATATTCCACCTCGGTCATATCGTTGCGGTGCTTAGGCAAAGCCCTGCGTCGGTAGAACATCATCATCGTCACCACGCCGTCGTGCTGACGGAACTCATCCCCGACACCCTGCTGGATCGGAGTCCGGGGATCGTCATCGAGCTGAACGTGTGCTGAACTTGGAGGTACCGTACGTTCGGTGCTTGGATCGGTCGGATCGTGAAGACGTACGACTACATTAACTGCATTTTCATAACGCTTCTGCTTTCGGTCTACGAGGGTACGTGGACACACTCTCCCCTCTCGTTGCTATGCATCACCATGATCTTGCGTGTGCGTAGGATTTTTTTTTAAATTACTACGTTTCCCAACAGTGGTATCAGAGCCAGGTTTTATGCGTTGATGTTATTTGCACGAGTAGGACACAAGTGAGTTGTGGGTGATACAACTCATACTGCTTACCAGCATGTCATACTTTGGTTCAGCGGTATTGTTGGATGAAGCGCTCCGAACCGACATTACGCGTACGCTTACGTGAGACTGGTTTTACCGCCGTGCTTCGAACACAGGTGACTAGCGAGTGTCTGTTTCTCCAACTTTAGTTGAACCGAGTGTGGCTACGCTCGGTCCTTGCGAAGGTTAAAACAACACTAACTTGACGAACTATCATTGTGGTTTTGATGCGTAGGTAAGAACGGTTCTCGCTCAGCCCGTAGCAGCCACGTAAAACTTGCAACAACAAAGTAGAGGACGTCTAACTTATTTTTGCAGGGCATGTTGTGATGTGATATGGTCAATATGTGATGCTATATTTTATTGTATGAGATGATCATGTTTTGTAACCGAAGTTATCGGCAACTGGCAGGAGCCATATGGTTGTCGTTTTATTGTATGAAATGCAAACGCCCTGTAATTGCTTTACTTTATCACTAAGCGGTAGCGATAGTCGTAGAAGCAATAGATGGCGTAACGACAATGATGCTACGATGGAGATCAAGGTGTAGCGCCGGTGACGATGGTGATCACGACCATGCTTCGGAGATGGAGATCACAAGCACAAGATGATGATGGCCATATCATATCACATATATTGATTGCATGTGATGTTTATCCTTTATGCATCTTATCTTGCTTTGATTGACGGTAGCATTTTAAGATGATCTCTCACTAATTATCAAGAAGTGTTCTCCCTGAGTATGCACCATTGTGAAAGTTCTTTGTGCTGAGACACCACGTGATGATCGGGTGTGATAAGCTCTACGTTCAAATACAACGGGTGCAAAACAGTTGCACATGCGGAATACTCAGGTTAAACTTGACGAGCCTAGCATATACAGATATGTCCTCGGAACACGGAGACCGAAAGGTCGAACGTGAATCATATAGTAGATATGATCAACATAGTGATGTTCACCATTGAAAACTACTCCATCTCACGTGATGATCAGACATGGTTTAGTTGATTTGGATCACGTGATCACTTAGATGACTAGACAGATGTCTATCTGAGTGGGAGTTCTTAAGTAATATGATTAATTGAACTTAAATTTATCACGAACTTAGTACCTGATAGTATTTTTGCTTTTCTATGTTTGTTGTAGATGGCTCGTGCTGTTGTTCCGTTGAATTTTAATGCGTTCCTTGAGAAAGCTAAGTTGAAAGATGATGGTAGCAATTACACGGACTGGGTCCATAACCTGAGGATTATCCTCATTGCTGCACATAAGAATTACGTCCTAGAAGCACCGCTGGGTGCCAGGCCTGCTGCAGATGCAACTGACGACGTTAAGAACATCTTGAAGAGCAAAGCTGATGACTACTCGATAGTTCAGTATACCATGCTTTACGGTTTGGAACCAGGTCTTCAACGACGTTTTGAACGTTATGGAGCATATGCGATGTTCGAGGAGTTGAAGTTAATATTTCAAGCAAATGCCCGGATTAAGAGATATGAAGTCTCCAATAAGTTCTATAGCTGTAAGATGGAGGAGAATAGTTCTGTCAGTGAACACATACTCAAAATGTCTGGGTATAATAACCACTTGATTCAATTGGGAGTTAATCTTCCTGATGATAGTGTCATTGACAGAATTCTTCAATCACTGCCACCAAGCTACAAGAGCTTCATGATGAACTATAATATGCAAGGGATGGACAAGACTATACCCGAGCTCTTCGCAATGTTAAAGGCTGCGGAGGTAGAAATCAAGAAGGAGCATCAAGTGTTGATGGTTAATAAAACCACCAGTTTCAATAAAAAGGGCAAAGGGAAGAAGAAGGGGAACTTCAAGAAGAACATCAAACAAGTTGCTGCTCAAGAGAAGAAACCCATGTCTGGACCTAAGCCTGAGACTGAGTGCTTCTACTGCAAGCAGACTGGACACTGGAAGCGGAACTGCCCCAAGTATTTGGCGGATAATAAGGATGGCAAAGTGAACAAAGGTATATGTGATATACATGTTATTGATGTGTACCTTACTAATACTCGCAGTAGTACCTGGGTATTTGATACTGGTTCTGTTGCTAATATTTGCAACTCGAAACAGGGACTATGGAATAGGCGAAGATTGGCTAAGGACGAGGTGATGATGCACGTGGGAAATGGTTCCAAAGTCGATGTGATCGCGGTCGGCACGCTACCTCTACATCTACCATCGGATTAGTTTTAGACCTAAATAATTGTTATTTGGTGCCAGCGTTGAGCATGAACGTTATATCTGGATCTTGTTTGATATTTAAATCAGAGAATAATGGTTGTCCTATTTATATGAGTAATATCTTTTATCGTCATGCACACTTAAAGAGTGGTCTATTTTTATTAAATCTCGATAGTAGTCATACACATATTCATAATGTTGAAGCCAAAAGATGCAGAGTTAATAATGATAGTGCAACTTATTTGTGGCACTGCCGTTTAGGTCATATCGGTGTAAAGCGCATGAAGAAACTCCATACTGATGGACTTTTGGAATCACTTGATTATGAATCACTTGGTACTTGCGAACCGTGCCTCATGGGCAACATGACTAAAACGCCGTTCTCCGGAACTATGGAGCGAGCAACTGATTTGTTAGAAATCATACATACCGATGTATGTGGTCCAATGAATGTCGAGGCTCGCGGCGGGTATCGTTATTTTTTCACCTTCACAGATGATTTGAGCAGATATGGGTATATCTACTTGATGAAACACAAGTCTGGAACATTTGAAAAGTTCGAAGAATTTCAGAGTGAAGTAGAAAATCATCGTAACAAGAAAATAAAATTCTACGATCTGATCATGGAGGAGAATATTTGAGTTACGAGTTTGGTTTACATTTGAAACAATGCAGAATAGTTTTGGAACTCACACCACCTGGAACACCACAACAAAATGGTGTGTCCGAACATCGTAATCGTACTTTACTGGATATGGTACGATCTATGATGTCTCTTACTGATTTACCGCTATCATTTTGGGGTTATGCTTTAGAGACGGCCGCATTCACGTTAAATAGGGCACCATCAAAATCCGTTGAGACGACACCTTATGAACTGTGGTTTGGCAAGAAACCAAAGTTGTCGTTTCATAAAGTTTGGGGCTGCGATGCTTATGTGAAGAAACTTCAACCAGATAAGCTCGAACCCAAATCGGAGAAATGTGTCTTCATAGGATACCTGAGAGAGACTATTGGATACACCTTCTATCACAGATCTGAGGGCAAGATTTTTGTTGCTAAATTCGGATCCTTTCTAGAGAAAGTGTTTCTCTCGAAAGAAGTGAGTGGGAGGAAAGTAGAACTTGATGAGGTAACTGTACCTGCTCCCTTATTGGAAAGTAGTTCATCACAAGAACCGGTTCCTGTGACAACTACACCAATTAGTGACGAAGCTAATGATATTGATCATGAAACTTCAGATCAAGTTTCTACTGAAACTCGTAGCTCTACCAGAATAAGATCCGCACCAGAGTGGTATGGTAATCCTATTCTGAAAGTCATGTTACTTGACCATGGCGAACCTACGAACTAAGAGGAAGCGATGATGAGCCCAGATTCCGCAAAATGGCTTGAAGCCATGAAATCTGAGATAGGATCCATGTATGAGAACAAAGTATGGACTTTGGTTGACTTGCCTGATGATCGGCAAGCCATTGAGAATAAATGGATCTTCAAGAAGAAGGCTGACGCTAATGGTAATATAACTGTCTACAAAGCTCGACTTGTTGCAAAAGGTTTTCGACAAGTTCAAGGGGTTGACTACGATGAGACTTTCTCACCCGCAGCGATGCTTAAGTCCGTCCGAATCATGTTAGCAATCTCCGCATTTTATGATTATGAAATTTGGCAAATGGATGTAAAAACTGCATTCCTGAATGGATTTCTGGAAGAAGAGTTGTATATGATACAACAGGAAGGTTTTGTCGATCCAAAAGGTGCTAACAAAGTGTGCAAGCTCCAGTGATCCATTTATGGACTGGTGCAAGCATCTCGGAGTTGGAATAAACGTTTTGATAGTGTGATCAAAGCATATGGGTTTATACAGACTTTTGGAGAAGCCTGTATTTACAAGAAAGTAAGTGGGAGCTCTGTAGCATTTCTCATATTATATGTAGATGACATATTGTTAATTGGAAATGATATAGAATTTCTGGATAACACAAAGGGATACTTGAATAATAGTTTTTCAATGAAAGACCTCGGTGAAGCTGCTTACATATTAGGCATCAAGATCTATAGAGATAGATCAAGACGCTTAATTGGACTTTCATAAAGCACATACCATGATAAAGTTTTGAAAAAGTTCAAAATGGATCAGGCTAAGAAAGGGTTCTTGCCTGTATTGCAAGGTATGAAGTTGAGTCAGACTCAATGCCCGACCACAGCAGAAGATAGAGAGAAAATGAAAGATGTTCCCTATGCTTCAGCCATAGGCTCTATCATGTATGAAATGTTGTGTACCGGACCTGATATATGCTTAGCAATAAGTTTAGCAGGGAGGTACCAAAGTAATCCAGGAGTGGATCACTGGACAGCGGTCAAGAACATCCTGAAATACCTGAAAAGGACTAAGGATATGTTTCTCGTTTATGGAGGTGACAAAAAGCTAGTCGTAAATGGTTACGTCGATGCAAGCTTTGACACTGATCTGGACGATTCTAAATCGCAAACCAGATACATGTTTTTATTAAACGGTGGAGCTGTAAGTTGGTGCAGTTCTAACCAAAGCGTCGTGGCGGGATCTACATGCGAAGCGGAGTACATAGCTGCTTCGGAAGCAGCAAATGAAGGAGTCTGGATGAAGGAGTTCATTTCCGATCTAGGTGTCATACCTAGTGCATCGGGACCAATGAAGATCTTCTGTGACAATACTGGTGCAATTGCCTTGGCAAAGGAATCCAGATTTCACAAGAGGACCAAGCACATCAAGAGACGCTTCAATTCCATCTGGGACCAAGTCCAGGTGGGAGACATGGAGATTTGCAAGATACATACGGATCTGAATGTTGCAGACCCATTGACTAAGCCTCTTCCACGAGCAAAACATGATCAGCACCAAGACTCCATGGGTGTTAGAATCATTACTATGTAATCTAGATTATTGACTCTAGTGCAAGTGGGAGACTGAAGGAAATATGCCCTAGAGGCAATAATAAAGTTATTATTTATTTCCTCATATCATGATAAATGTTTATTATTCATGCTAGAATTGTATTAACCGGAAACATGATACATGTGTGAATACATAGACAAACTTAATGTCACTAGTATGCCTCTACTTGACTAGCTCATTAATCAAAGGTGGTTATGTTTCCTAACCATAGACATGTGTTGTCATTTGATTAACGAGATCACATCATTAGGAGAATGATGTGATTGACTTGACCCATCCCGTTAGCCTAGCACTTGATCGTTTAGTATGTTGTTATTGCTTTCTTTATGATTTATACAAAGTTCCTACAACTATGAGATTATGCAGCTCCCGTTTACCGGAGGAACACTTTGTGTGCTACCAAACGTCACAATGTAACTGGGTGATTATAAAGGAGCTCTACAGGTGTCTCCAAAGATAGATGTTGAGTTGGCATATTTCGAGATTAGGTTTTTGTCACTCCGATTGTCGGAGAGGTATCTCTGGGCCCTCTCGGTAATGCACATCAATATAAGCCTTGCAAGCAATGTGACCAATGAGTTGGTTACGGAATGATGCATTACGTAACGAGTAAAGAGACATGCCGGTAACGAGATTGAACTCGGTATTGGATACCGACGATCGAATCTCCGGCAAGTAACATACCGATGACAAAGGGAACAACGTATGTTGTTATGCGGTTTGACCGATAAAGATCTTCGTAGAATATGTAGGAGCCAATATGAGCATCCAAGTTCCGCTATTGGTTATTGACCGGAAGCGGTTCTAGGTCATGTCTACATAAATCTCGAACCCGTAGGGTCCGCACGCTTAATGTTACGATGACAGTTTTATTACGAGTTTATAAGTTTTGATGTACCGAAGGTTGTTCGGAGTCCCGGATGTGATCACGGACATGACGAGGAGGCTCGAAATGGTCGAGACATAAAGATTGATATAATGGACGACTATATTCGGACACCGGAAGTGTTCCGGGTGATTTCGGAGAAAACCGGAGTGCCGAAGGGTTACCGGAACCCCCCGGGAACTAATGGGCCTTATTGGGCCCTAGTGGAGAAAGAGAGGGGCCGGCCAGGGCAAGAGGCGTGCCCCCTCCCCTTGAGTCCGAATAGGACAAGGAAGGGGGGGCGGCGCCCCCCTTGCCTTTCCCCTCTCCCACTCCTTCCTTCCCCCTCTTTCTTGGACTAGGAAAGGGAGGGGGCAAACCTACTTGGAGTAGGTTTCCCCCTCCTAGGGCGTGCCTCCCCCTTGGCCGGCCCCCTCCTCCTCCCCCCTTTATATACGGAGAAGGGGTTCCTCTAGACACACAAGTTGATCTTCGTGATCGTTCCTTAGCCGTGTGCGGTGCCCCCCTCCACCATATTCCACCTCGGTCATATCGTTGCGGTGCTTAGGCGAAGCCCTGCGTCGGTAGAACATCATCATCATCACCACGCCGTCGTGCTGACGGAACTCATCCCCGACACCCTGCTGGATCGGAGTCCGGGGATCGTCATCGAGCTGAACGTGTGCTGAACTCGGAGGTACCGTATGTTCGGTGCTTGGATCGGTCGGATCGTGAAGACGTACGACTACATCAACCGTGTTGTCATAATGCTTCCGCTTTCGGTCTACGAGGGTACGTGGACACACTCTCCCCTCTCGTTGCTATGCATCACCATGATCTTGCGTGTGCGTAGGAATTTTTTTGAAATTACTACGTTTCCCAACACATATTAGCAAGGTTATTCTCACAGACATTCATCTACTCATACATACTTCTCTAATTGTAAATGTGATTCAGTACAAAGTTCCCAGTTTTCTAGAAATCAACACTTAAGTGTATTATACTTTTGTAAATATATAACACAATTTGAAACATACTCTCATTAACTATTAAGTGCCACAACAGGAAGTCCATCAGGAAGTCCAAAACTTGTCCAGATGGACTTCCCATGTTGATGTGGCCTGCTTAACTCACTAGTCTAGGATGATTTTTTGGCCCAAATGGTGGATCCCGAATTGCTTCTAACACAATGCGGTTTCATGGTACTAAATTATTACAATGGTCTTGAGGCACATTAATTTCTGCATCTACTACATGGTTGTTGCATTGAAGTAGATCCAAATAAAGATGTTGCCCTCTCTATTTCTTAAAAGAACTAGCAGCTAGAGCCAAAGACAATTGCTTCAGTAACCAATCGAAATGTAACCGGAACTTTGGCAAAGAAGAGATAGATACATATCCATTTACGATGCATATGAACCATACATGCAATGTTAATTTGGAATTTCTTTGGGAATGGATATCGAACATGGCTACCATTGTGTAGTACTGGTACACATTTCAGGTCTAAGTTTGGGATGCATTGGGGAATGTGGAAACACAGGAAAGATCCTACCGGCTCCATTTAGTCAATGTTGTGTAGGGGCGGAGACATTCCCCCATATACACATGGATCGCCCTGCACCATGGATTTCTAAGGGGGGCTGGTATAAATCTACGGTGTAATTTTCACTCAGAGCAAACACATAGGCCTTTATTCTATGTATCCATTATTGATGGCTGGCCCAAAGCCAAGAAAATTAGCTCAAATGACTTTTTTCCCAATAAGTGATGGACGCAATCCAAACACTCATTGATTGTTGAGCATGTGCAATAGAAGTGTCGACATATATATAGTTTCTTTCCACACAGTTTGACCTAATCTACAATCAATTTGCCTTCGCCGTCGCCGCCCACACCCAGGAGAGGGCTAATAAGTCATTCCCATCAGTTGTTGGCGCCACGCTAGGGCATTCTAATCGTTCTGTCTGCCTATACTGACCAGCCCTTATGATGAGAAAAAGGGGGCAGGGGAGGGGCTCGATTTGATATGCAGGGTATCTATTTAGACGACCTTGATCAATTTTGTCTAATATTGCATCCATCATTCTGATGCAGAGGCCGAGAGCTATCCTCCTTTTGAAAAAAGAACCTACACAAATTGATTTTATATGTGTATGTATGTCTTCACTAGCTATCAAGTGAATTTGAGTGTTGTTCCAAGATTTGATGATTTCCCGTTAATAATTCTATGAGTGGAAGCTAAATCAAGAGATTTAGTTATACAATGATAGGTCATGTTCGTATATCTTAAACATGCATATGATAATGTTTTGTAGCAAGCTACCTTATCTCATATTTTGGAATGGTTGATTATCAATTTCATCTACGATGAAGCATGTGGAAATGCTCAGTAGTATTAGCTATAGGTAGACATGGCCAGGCTGCAAAATGTCCAATTAAAGTCAAATGTGAGTGATATTTCGATATTATGTGATGAGAAACAAAATAAATATTTCTAGCACCCCACGCGCCAATGTATTTACTTTTGAAGGTCGAACTTCTAATTTGAAGCTCATTAATGCTCTCAGTTTTTAGAACGGGTCCAGATAACTCCAAAAAATGCAAAACTTTTTCACGCATACCCTCAGACGGAGCCTTCTGGCCATCCCGGACATGCTTAGTTCAATATGGTCTAAGTTTTTGAACATTCTTGAAATGACCCCAACTTTTTTCGGCAGGTGGAAATGCCCATGGTAGGCATCCATGCCAGGTTTGAATGAATTGTGACACCATATGCAAGTTGCGTCACATCCGACCATTTATCAGTCTTCTTTTCACCGAGAAAACTCCAAAAAATGCAAAACTTATCGTAAACCCGAATAACTTGGCATGTTGCCTTTAATTGGTCATATAACCTCATGAAAAAATCTAGGTCATTTGATGGATGCCGAAAAAATGTGCTCTCTAAGGGAGCCTTCTGGCCTACAAGGACACCTTACGTTGAACATAGTGTTGTTTGGAGATCCTTGAAATGACCCCAACTTTTGCACTCAGTCGGGCATGCTCATGGTAGGTGTCGGTGTCAAAACCGGCGGTTCTCGGGTAGGGGGTCCTGAACTGTGCGTCTAAGGTCGATGGTAACAGGAGACGGGAGACACAATGTTTACCCAGGTTCGGGCCCCCTCTATGGAGGTAATACCCTACTTCCTAGTTGATTGATCTAGACGAATATGAGTATTACAAGAGTTGATCTACCACGATATCGTAATGGCTAAAACCCTAGAAGTCTAGCCTGTATGACTATGATTATGAGTATTGGCCTCTACGGACCTAGACCTTCCGGTTTATATAGACACCGGAGGGATCTAGGAACTACAAGAAATGTGTTAATACATGACGGATCCTGACTGTCACAATTGTGTGCATAGCCGTCATGTTAGGGCATCCATGACAGATTCCGAATTCGTCATGTATATCGCATCATAATTTAGCCACCATGCACTCCTTGACGGATCGCCAAGTCCGTCATGGATCCATGACAGTTCTTGACCGTCACAACTTACTATTGGCTAACGGAGTTAACCATGAATTCCACATCATTATCTGACATGGCGGCCAACATGGATCTAACATGGCAGCCCAAGTGTTTAGAATTTTGTCCCAATAATTTTGTTATGGCCTTTGTGATAAATGGCCCAAATAAAGTTGCGGGCCATGTTTTAATTAGACCACACAGGGTTTGCTCACTGTTTATATACTTTTACCAAATCTGTTACCAATTAGTTTGTGTCAATTCAGATTTTGAGCCCATAAGTTGTTTTTAGATTTCTGCTCATATCATCAAATAAAAATAAATTTTCCTAAAAAAATTCAAATAAAAGAAATTACATCCAAGAGCAAAGGCAAAACAGACCACTAAAAACAGAAATTACAAAGGAAAAACAAATTGCATCCAGGAGCAAAGGCAAAACGGCTAAAAACAAAAATTACAAAGGGACATTTGCAACGAAGGCCACAACCCCCCACTCCATCTCCACCCATCGCTCGCTGAAGATTGGCGCGACTTCGGTGTCCTTGATGGTGGCCCTCCTCGCCGATTTAGCTTGATTTTGTGCCGCTTCTGCACATCAGATGCACGACGCTGGATGGTGATTACATGCAGGTGGCCACACCAGTATCCATTGCCATGGGACCTCGAGCCCGAGTCCCCGTTGCCTTGGGATCTCGTCGTCCAAGCTCCAGTGACACTGACACGACCTGAATCAAGGGCATCGACGCCTGGATCAGGACGGCGGGAAGGAAAACGGCAGGTGAGGCTAGAGGTGAGGGAAGGGACGGCATCGTCCTGATCCACCCATGGTTGCCGTCGACTCACGGATCTTGACGGGATCCGCCTTGGGGTGAGGACACCACGGCGACGCGGTGTGTGCACAGGGGGCGTGGCTGGTTGAGGGGGAGATAGGCACGGCGGGGAGGCGTTGGGAGAGGAGGATGTGTGTTGGCGGGCATCTACAGCGGCAGGAAGCCGCGGGCGCGCCCCTGCTTCTGCAGGAGGTGGTGAAGGCAGTGGTGGGGGCGATGCAGGGCGAGTGCAGCGCGCGCGGGCGGTGCAAGGGCGCGCAGCTCCAGGAGGGCGGCTGCCTCAGGCTCGCCTGGGACAGCGTCGGCGGCTCCTGATGAAGCGACGAGCAACCCGCCACGCCGGCCGGCTGCCTCGGCGTCGGCCTCACTCCACTCCACGAGAGGAGGCGTCCGGAGGGAGATAGGCACGGCGGGGAGGCGCCGGCGAGAAGCCAGGATGGGAGGAGGTTGGTACGGCGGGCTGGAGAGGGTGCTGGTGTTCGGGTTCCGACGGCATGGGGGCGCTTGTGCAGCGGCGAGATTTGGGGGAATCAGAGAGGATCTCTCTAGAAGAAGGCAGCGCGTGGATGGGGGGAAGAACACACTAGAAAGAGGGAGAGGTTTGGAAGCCGTTGGATCTCAGAGTATCAGACGGTTTGGAATAGCAATCCATGGGACGGTATGGTCAACCAATCAGAGTGCGAGTTTTCCCTCACACTGGATTGCCACATCAGCAAGAGCAGTTTGGTTCTCCTAAAAAAAATAGCAGCATGCCGTGACGGTTTGGACGAATTATTCAAAAAACAAAGCTAAATCTGACAACTAGTTCTATCAGCTTCTCCTCACGAACCATGACGGTAAACTGAGACAATGTTTATTCTCATCGAGATGAAGTTAACAATTTATATTCATATTTTTTGAGTAAACATCACATATTATATATATACTTCTCATATACGAGTGTAATTCTTTATGTCCGCAATCTTTCAGACCACGATTTTTGACTAACTCATATTAAAATATTCAAGTAGGTGAGAGGTGCGTGTTCTCATTTTTCACATAAAACTTACACTTTAGGTTTATTATCAAAAGCAAAATGTTGGAATGCACCTTTAGTCAGGATGGTAGCGTAGCTATCACGTGCTAGTCTCTTAACCTAAGAGGGATTGGGATCAAGCCCCATTTACATTTCTTCTTATTGAAAATTAAAATCTACAGTCTCCATAAAAAAGACATATGGGCTTCGCGGAGTTTCTGGGCACATTCACATCTTGCTGATCGATGATGGTTTCTGTGACGGATGTGGAAAAGCCGTCATCGACTATGACGGATACTTAGAACGTCACCAGAAATCCGTCATGAATTGACATGTTTCTTGTAGTGAGGGTTACATAAGGTCAGTTACAGAGAAAGGAATCTTCATATTTGATCACCAAGCTTGCCTTCCACGCCAAGGAGAGTCCCATCCGTACACGGGTAGAGTCTTCGGTCTTTGTATCTTCACAGCCCATTAGTCCGGCCCATGGCTAACAGGTCGGACGCCCGAGGACCCCTTAGTCCAGGACTCCCTCAGTAGCCCCTGAACCAGGATTCAATGACGAGGTGTCCGCGTGCAGATTGTCTTCGGCATTGCAAGGCAGGTTCCCCTTTCCGAATACTCCAAGAGAGTCTTCGGACACATCGAACGTGTCCGGATCTGCAAAACAAGTATCACACACAACCATAGAGAGTATAATATTTCACGAGTCCAATCTGCTGACAACTTGTTGTAACGTGACACCACACTTTTCCAGTCATTATTTCGAACCGTTTCTTGTCCTGTCATTCCACGTTTCGAGGCGTGGCCTTTATTGGCACGTCTTGTCGAAGCAGAGATCATGTCCCCTTATTGCGGGATTCTCATTAATACGAGCGTGGATAACCCAACCGTTCCACTGGAAAGATTCCTTAGGAATAGGCAGGTTTTCAGGCTTAGGAGGAGGCGTTCGATACCCGTTGCCTTTATAAAGGAGCCAAGGGCCGTCTCTTTTTACGCCAAACCTCTCCTCAGCCTTCCCAATCTCGAATTCTAGCACCCAAGGTTCGACTTCATTGCCTCAAGCTTCCCAATCATGTCCGGACCCAGCCCACAAGGTCGATGGGTGGCTTCCTCTATTATAGAGGACGACATTGCGAAGCTTCGGGCGGCCAGATACGTGACCGAGGAGATCCCCCATAGGCTTCCTGCTCAAGGACAGGTGATTCTGACTCCCATATCCGGCGAGAGGGTCATATTCATCTCTCACTTCTTCTGAAAGCTAAGGTTCGCCCTTCACCCCTTTGTCCAGGGGATCATGTTTTATAACGGACTAGATTTTAACGATCTACCCCCAGATTCTTTTCTCCACGTCTCGTCATGTCTACTACACATCCTTCTTCTTGTAAACGTTGTTGGGCCTGCAAGTGCACATGTTTGTAGGACAGTAGAAAATTTCCCTCAAGTGGATGACCTAAGGTTTATCAATCCGTAGGAGGCGTATTATGAAGATGGTCTCTCTCAAACAACCCTGCAACCAAATAACAAAGAGTCTCTTGTGTCCCCAACACACCCAACACAATGGTAAATTGTATAGGTGCACTAGTTCGGCGAAGATATGGTGATACAAGTGCAATATGGATGGTAGATATGAGTATTTGTAATCTGAAATTATAAAAACAGCAAGGTAAATAATGATAAAAGTGAGCGTAAACGGTATTGCAATGGTAGGAAACAAGGCCTAGGGTTCATACTTTCACTAGTGCAAGTTCTCTCAACAATAATAACATAGATAGATCATATAACAATCCCTCAACATGCAACAAAGAGTCATTCCAAAGCCACTAATAGCAGAGAACAAATGAAGAGATTATGGTAGGGTACGAAACCACCTCAAAGTTATTCTTTCAGATTAATCTATTCAAGAGTTCGTACTAGAATAACACCTTAAGATACAAATCAACCAAAACCCTAATGTCACCTAGATACTCCATTGTCACCTCAAGTATCCGTGGGCATGATTATACGATATGCATCACACAATCTCAGATTCATCTATTCAACCAACACAAAGTACTTCAAAGAGTGCCCCAAAGTTTCTACCGGAGAGTCAAGACGAAAACATGTGCCAACCCCTATGCATAAGTTCATTGAACCCGCAACTTGATAACCAAAATATACATCAAGTAGATCACGTGAATATCCCATTGTCACCACAGATAAGCTCGGTAGGACATACATCAAGTGTTCTCAAATCCTTAAAGACTCAATCCGATAAGATAACTTCAAAGGGAAAACTCAATCCATTACAAGAGAGTAGAGGGGGGAGAAACATCATAAGATCCAACTATAATAGCAAAGCTCGTGATACATCAAGATTGTGCCATAGAGAGAATACGAGAGAGAGAGAGATCAAACACATAGCTACTGGTACATACCCTCAGCCTCGAGGGTGAACTACTCCATCCTCGTCATGGAGAGCGCCGGGATGATGAAGATGGCCACCAGTGATGAGTTCCCCCTCCGGCAGGGTGCCTTAACGGGCTCCCAAGAGGTTTTTGGTGGCTACAGAGGCTTGCAGCGGCGGAACTCCCGATCTATCTCCATCTTTGATGTTATTATGGTACATGAACTTATATAGGTGAAAGAAGTCGGTCGGGCGAGCCTCGAGGGGCCCAGGAGACAGGGGGCGCGCCCGAGGCGGTGGGCGCGCCCTCCTATCTCCTGTCTTCCTCAAACCTTCCCTGGCTTGAACTCCAAGTCTCCCGGATCATATCCTTTTCAAAAATCATGCTCCCGAAGGTTTCATTCCGTTTGGACTCCGTTTGATATTCCTTTTCTTCGAAATACTGAAACAGGCAATAAAATAGCAATATGGGCTGGGCCTCTGGTTAATAGGTTAGTCCCAAAAGTAATATAAAAGTGCATAATAAAGCCCGTAATCATTCAAAACAGATAATAAAATAGCATGAATGCTTCATAAATTATAGATACGTTGGAGACGTATCAGCATCCCCAAGCTTAATTCCTGCTCGTCCTCGAGTAGCTAAATGATAAAAGAAAGAATTTATGAAGTGTGAATGCTAGAAGGTGCACAAGTTTGATCAATGATAATTTCAATCACCTTCTCTAGCATGATTATATGAAATAACAGTAGTTCATCTCATAAAACTTTTCATGATCAAGTAACAAGCTATTCACATGTTAAAGCATAGACCATAAACTTTCTTGAAAACTAGCAAACTTCATTCTCAGTCATCAAACAATTACAATTCATCTTATTTTCAGGAAGGGTCTATGTCAGAGCTTTGATTTAGCAAACTCCACATACTCAACTATCATATAGTCTTCTACAATTTCTAACACTCACCCAATACTTGTGGTTATGGAGTTTTAATCGGACACTGAGAAAGATAGGGGCTTATAGTACTGTCTCCCAACGTATTCACCTTTGGGTGATGTCAACAATAATAGTTCATGCCAACTTACATCCAATTGGATATATATATATATATATATATATATATATATATATATATATATATGTATGTATGTATATATATCAGGATCTTTCCAACACGAGGTGCTTGCCAAAGGATAAAATGAAAAAGGGAAAGGTGAAGATCACCTTGACTCTTGCATAAAGTAAAAGACATAAAGTAAAAGATAGGCCCTTCGCAGAGGGAAGCAGAGATTTGCAGAGGTGCCAGAGCTCGATTTTGAAATAGAGATAAAATTTTGAGAGGTATGATCTCATTGTCAACATAACAACCAAGAGTTCCCAATATCTTCCATACTACATACAATATAGGCAGTTCCCAAATAGAATGGTAAAAGTTTTTACCCCCCTCCACCAACAATCATCAATCCATGGCTTGTGCGAAACAACGGGTGCCTCCAACTAACATGAAACCTAGCGGAGTTTTGTTTGCAATTATTTTTGATTTGATTTTGATCTTTTGATCATGGGACTAGGCATCCCGGTTAATAGCCATTTTTCTTATGCATGATGAGCGGAGTCCACTCATCTTGAGAACAACCCACCTAGCATGGAAGATACTGACAGCCCCTAGTCGCTACATGAGCGAGTCGGGCATACAAAACAGATTATTATTTGAAGGTTTAGAGTTTGGCACATGCAAATTTACTTGGAACGGCAGGTAAATACCGCATATAGGTAGGTATGGTGGACACTCATGGCAAAAACTGGGTTTAAGGATATTTGGAAGCACAAGTAGTATATCTACTTGGTGCAAGGAATTTTGGCTAGCATGAGGGGGAAAGGCAAGCTCAACATGTTTGAATGATTCATGACAATATACTTTAACTGAGATGTGAGAAAACATAACCCATTACGTTGTCTTCCTTGTCCAACATCAACTCTTTAGCATGTCATACTTAATGAGTTCTCACAATTATAAAAGATGTCTAAGATAGTATATTTATATGTGAAATCTCTCTTCCTTCAATATTCTTTCATGAATTGTTCAAATGACCAATACAATGCTTGCTAACCTTCAATAAACTTACTACCTCTACCTCTTAGATGTGAAGTCATTACTCCCATGGGATAAGCAAATGAGACATATATAATTTCAGATTTATGACATTCAACTCATTCAACCATTTACTCATAGGATATAAGTGAAGCACACAAGTAAATGACAAACTACTCCAACAAGATATAAGTGAAGATCAATGAGTAGTTCAATAATTATGTAACTATGTGAAGAATCTCTCTCATTAAAGAATTTAAGATCTTGGTATTGTATTCAAATATCAAGAAAAACAAAATAAAATGACATTGCAAGGATAGCACAACTCATGTGAAGAAGCAAAAACTTAGGCTCAACCGATACTAACCGATAGTTGTTGAGGAAGAAAGGTGGGATGCCTACCGGGGCATCCCCAAGCTTAGATGCTTGAGACTTCTTGAAATATTATCTTGGGGTGCCTTGGGCATCCCCAAGCTTGAGCTTTTATGTCTCCTTAATTCCTCTCATATCATGGTTTCTCTTCTTTTTATCAAAAGCTTCATCCACAACAAACTCAACAAGAACTCGTGAGATGGGTTAGTATAAAACAATGCAAAACCATATCATTCTCTACTCTAACATATTACTAAAATTATTATTCAACATTGCATACTAAATGTCTCTTCATATTTAATACTCCTATCCTCAAATAGAATCATTAAACAAGCAAACATATGCAAACAATGTAAACATAACAGCAATCTGCCAAAAAAAGTACAGTCTGTAAAGAATGCAAGATTCATCATACTTCCCTAACTCCAAAAATTATGAGAAAAATACTAAGCTGTAGAAGATTTATCAGATCTCAATATGCAAAAAGTTTCAACATTATATCATTCTTTGACTTATCTAGGGAATTTTTGCAACAGCGGTAAACTTTCTGTTTTCAAACAGCAACATGTATACTAGTAAAATAAGCATGGTAAAGGCTATCCTTGACATTTTTATTGAAAATAAAAATGCAAGCCAGTATTATAAATAACAGCAAGCAAATACTAACAAAATAAAATGACGCTCCAAGCAAAATACATATCATGTGGTGAATAAAAATATAGCTCCAAGTAAAGTTACCGATGAACGAAGACGGAAGAGGGGATGCCTTCCGGGGCATCCCCAAGATTAGGATTTTGGTTATCCTTGAAAATCTTGGGGTGCCATGGGCATCCCCAAGCTTAGGCTCTTGCCACTCCTTATTCCATATTCCATCGAATCTTTACCCAAAACTTGAAAACTTCAACCACACAAAACTCAAAACAAAACTCGTAAGCTCCGTTAATATAAGAGAATAAAACCACCACTTATGTACTGTTGTGAACTCATTATAAATTCATATTGGTGTTAAACCTACTGTATTCCAACTTCTCTATGGTACATACCCTCTGATACTACTCATAGGTTCATCAAAATAAGCAAACAACATATAGAAAACAGAATCTGTCAAAAACAGAACAGTCTGTAGTAATCTGTATCAAACGTATACTTATGAAACTCAAACAATTCTTAAATAAATTGGTAGACCTGAGGAATTTGTCTATTAATCATCTGAAAAAAGAATCAACCTAAAATCACTCTCCAGTAAATAATGGCAGCTAATCTCGTGAGCGCAAAAGTTTCTGTTTTTTACAGCAAGATCATAAAGACTTCACCCAAGTCTTCCCAAAGGTTCTACTTGGCACAAACACTAATTAAAACAAGAAACAACATCTAACAAGAGGCTAGATGAATTATGTATTACTCCCTCCGTTCTGAATTACTTGTCTCACGTATGGACGTATCTAGATGTATTTTAGTTCTAGATACATCCATTTCAGCGACGAGTAATTTGGAATGGAGGGAGTACTAAACAGGAACAAAAGTAAAGAACGAAAATAAAGTTGGGTTGCCTCCCAACAAGCGCTATCATTTAAAGCCCCTAGCTAGGCATGATGATTTCAATGATGCTCACAAAAAGATAAGAATTGAAACATAAAGAGGGCATCATGAAGAATATGACTAGCACATTTAAGCCTAACCCACTTCCTATGCATAGGGATTTTGTGAGCAAACAACTTATGGGAACGATAATCAACTAGCATAGGAAGGCAAAACAAGCATAACTTCGAAATTTTAAGCACATAGAGAGGAAACTTGACATTATTGCAATTCCTTCAAGCATATGTTCCTCCATCATAATAATTTTCAGTAGAATCATGAATGAATTCAACAATATAACCAGCACCTAAAGCATTATTTTCATGATCTACTTGCATAGAAAATTTACTACTCTCCACATAAGCAAAATTCTTCTCATTCGGAATAGTGGGAGTAGCAGAAGACACTTGAATACTATAAATTGTTTCCACATTAAAACAGTAATGTTCAGAAAAAGGGTAATCATAATCATGACAAGTTTTATAAATATAATCATCACTGTTTTTTATAGCATAAGTTTCATCACAATAATCATCATAAGTAGCAACTTTGTTCTCATCATAATCGATTGAAACCTCTTCCAATATAGTGGAATCATCACTAAATAAAGTTGACACTCTTCCAAATCAACTTTCATAAATATTATAAGATTCAACATCCTCCAAAATAGTGGGATCACTACTTCCTAAAGTCGACACTCTTCCAAACCCACTTTCATCAATATAATCATCATAGGTAAGAGGCATGCTATCATCATAACAACTTTGCATATCAAAACATGGGATGCTAAAAATATCATCTTCATTGAACATAGCATGCCCAAGCTTGGGACAAACATTAATTTCAGCAAATATATTCTCAAATATGTCATCCTCATCAAACATAGCTTCCCCAAGCTTGGGCCCTTTCATATCATAAGCATGATCCCTCTCATCATTAGTAGTATGGATAGCACCAATAGTATAGCAAGTATCATCATCACAATGAGTAGTAGGAGCAACATCATTAGAGAGAGATGCCTTTTTACCTTTGTTGCTCCTTATTTTCCTTTTCACACTATGTGTGGGTTCAACCTTCTTCTTTGAGCTCCTTATAGATGAGATTGGTTGAATAGAAAGCTCCTCCTCGTTACCTGATTCATCATAAGAAATAATAGGAGGATATTGGGAAGTCTCTTCCCTTTCATTAGTATTCTCATCATCTTCTATTTGCTTCCTTTCATTTATGTAATTGGCAATATAAGGATTTTCAATGCAATTCACCGCACAAAACATATAAATCGTCTCTAGATCAAAATGAAAAAGTTTATAACGGGCAAATTCTGGAAGGTGCTTAATTAAACGATACATTTCTTCATAACCCATAAGCAAACTATGTTCATTATAATGTGCAAGGGAAATCAAATCATCACAATTTTTGGACACGATTCGATCATGAAACAACTTGCATCGGAGATGTAAATGACCACTTTCATTGCAAAGTTCACAAGTACAGCCAAGGAAATATAATTTTTCAGTACTCTCGTTAGCCTTTCTTGCAACAATTTAGTTTCTACATGCTTATGCCTCTTGCAATATCTATCTTCTCTATTTGGTGTATCTATGCAAACCAAATGCTCTCCACAAAAATCGACATGCTTATAGGAGACATTTTCATCATAACTAGTGCAATCATCATTAGTACTATGGATATTCAAGGAGTTCATACTAACAACATTGCAATCATGCTCATCATTCAAAGATTTAGTGTCAAACATTCTATAGATTCTTCTTCTAGCACTTGAGCACAATTTTCCTTTTCATCATACTCACGAAAGATATTAAAAAGATGAAGCGAATGAGACAAACTTAACTCCATTTTTTTTGTAGTTTTCTTTTATAAACTAAATTAGTGATAAAACAAGAAACAAAAAGATTCGATTGCAAGATCTAAAGATATACCTTCAAGCACTCACCTCCCCGGCAACGGCGCCAGAAAAGAGCTTGATGTCTACTACACAACCTTCTTCTTGTAGACATTGTTGGGCCTGCAAGTGCACATTTTTGTAGGACAGTAGCAAATTTCCCTCAAGTGGCTGACCTAAGGTTTATCAATCCGTAGGAGGCTTAGGATAAAGATGGTCTCTCTCAAACAACCCTGCAACCAAATAACAGAGAGTCTCTTGTGTCCCCAACACACCCAATACAATGGTAAATTGTATAGGTGCACTAGTTCGGCGAAGAGATGGTGATACAAGTGCAATATGGATGGTAGATATGAGTATTTGTAATCTGAAATTATAAAAACAGCAAGGTAACTAATGATAAATGTGAGCGTAAACGGAATTGCAATGGTAGGAAACAAGGCCTAGGGTTCATACTTTCACTAGTGCAAGTTCTCTCAACAATAATAACATAGATAGATCATATAACAATCCCTCAACATGCAACAAAGAGTCACTCCAAAGCCACTAATAGCGGAGAACAAAACGAAGAGATTATGGTAGGGTACGAAACCACCTCAAAATTATTCTTTCGGATCAATCTATTCAAGAGTTCGTACTAGAATAACACCTTAAGATACAAATCAACCAAAACCATAAGGTCACCTAGATACTCCATTGTCACCTCAAGTACCCATGGGCATGATTATATGATATGCATCACACAATCTCAGATTCATCTATTCAACCAACACAAAGTACTTCAAAGAGTGCCCCAAAGTTTCTACCGGAGAGTCAAGACGAAAACATGTGCCAACCCCTATGCATAAGTTCATTGAAGCCGCAAGTTGATCACCAAAACATACATGAAATAGATCACGTGAATATCCCATTTTCACCATAGATAAGCACGGCAAGACATACATCAAGTGTTCTCAAATCCTTAAAGATTCAATCCGATAAGATAACTTCAAAGGGAAAACTCAATCCATTACAAGAGAGTAGAGGGGGAGAAACATCATAAGATCCAACTATAATATCAAAGCTCGCGATACATCAAGATCATGCCATAGAGAGAACACGAGAGAGAGAGATCAAACACAGTACATACCCTCAGCCTCGAGGGTGAACTACTCCCTCCTCGTCATGGAGAGCGTCGGGATGATGAAGATGGCCACCGGTGATGGGTTCCCCCTCCGGTAGGGTGCCGGAACGGGCTCCCGAGAGGTCTTTGGTGGCTACAAAGGCTTGCGGTGGCGGAACTCCCGATTTATCTTCGTCTTCGATGTTTTTAGGGTACGTGGACTTATATAGGCGAAAGAAGTCGGTCGGGGGAACCTCGAGGGGCCCAGGAGACAGGGGTGCGCGCCTAGTGGGGTGGGCGCGCCCTCCTATTTCCTGGCCTCCTTGAACCTTCCCTGGCTTGAACTCCAAGTCTCCCGGATCATATCCTTTCCAAAAATCACGCTCCCGAAGGTTTCATTCGGTTTGGACTCCGTTTGATATTCCTTTTCCTCGAAATACTGAAACAGGCAATAAAACAGCAATATGGGTTGGGCCTCTGGTTAATAGGTTAGTCCCAAAAGTAATATAAAAAGTGTATAATAAAGCCCGTAATCATTCAAAACAGATAATAAAATAGCATGAATGCTTCATAAATTATAGATACGTTGGAGACGTATCACTCGGCGTTTATCATCATGTGTGAGGCCTTCCTCTGAATTCCCCCACACTTCGGCTTGTGGCTCAAGACCTTTGGTGTGAAGCCAAAGGTGGTCGATGGGAAACAGGCGTAGTGCGGCGGTGCTATAGTGAGCAAGCTTACCAATACTCTCTAGCCAAAAGGCTCTTTCACCGAAACTTCCAACCAATGGCAGCGGGAGTGGTTTTACGTCACAGAACCCCGCGGCACCAAGTGGGCAGCTATATCTGCATTCCATTCTTGGCCTCCGTTACAGGTTGCATCATGGATTAATAAGGGGCTGGACTGGGGACCAGTTGATGAAGTGCAGACCCTACAGAGCCGCATCCGAACCCTCCTTGAGAAGGACATCGATCTTGTCAATGTGATACAAGTAATGCTAGTCCACCGAGCCCTGCCATGCCAGCGTAGGCCTCTCTGCATGTGGGAGTTTAATCCGGAGGGACCACGAACCCTCCAACACTTCTTCGGCACTACGCTCAAAGGAATGTGGAAGTTATTTTTTGGGAAACGAAAACAGTGGCCGGACACCACCGAGGACATCGGCCTTGACTGCAACCATCCGGATACCTCGGTAAGCGCTCAATTCCCGAACACTTTATAGTTAATTATGCCGTAATATGTTACTGAGCAAACTATCTTCTTCCAGGGCTGGATAAAGAAAGCGGAGCGAATCAGGTGTTCGGCCCCCCTTCCTAGTGACTCAGTGGATCACGTACTAACAAGGATGCTGGCCCTGGCACCGTACCAGGTGCCTATGAAGGGAGACAAGGCGGAGAGCGGGAAGGCCAAAGGTGGCCTCCCTGCCGAGGGTACATGAGACACCGTGTCCGGGGAGATCAAAATTCCCCCGCCCAAAGGCAAAAGTGAAGGAGAAGTCAACGTCTCTTCACCCCATGGTAAGAAAAGGGCTGCTGACGAGGAATGGGAGGAAAGGGTTCCTAAGCGGGGCAAGAGGCCCCTGTCGGGTGGCTCGGGCCTGGAGGACGATGTCATTGCGCAGTCCCACAATGAGGACAGGCCTTTAGCCAAATCGTAAGTGAACAAGGGTGTTTTAAACATATCTCGTTCCTTTCTTGCGGCCAAGGTAACATCTAGAGTATATGTTTTTTGCAGCTCGGCACACAGTCTTCTTCAACAATCCTCTTCCTCGGGGGTGCTTCTCCTAGAGATGATGGAAAGCGAGATGCCTCCACCGGTCTCCTCGCCCCATAGGGCGGACGACTTCGAGGTGTCGTCGCGGAGGGTCTCTCCTGATCAACAAGTGGTGCGAGGTATGACGAAGACACTACCCGAAGGTGACACTTCGGTAGCCCAGGGTCTGGGAGCCAATGATAAAGGCCCCGGATTGTCCGGCTTATAGCCAAAGACGACTCTAGGGACGGATAAACGGATCCCTTCGAAGGGAGGTCGTACTCCTACAGTAGCTTTTGGAGGTCTAGAAGCGCCGGATATATTGACGAACATGCTGCAACATGCATCCGTCTCGGAGGAATATCGTACCTTGATGGGTACGGTGGTTGAAAAGGTTCTGTCCGTGAAAAGCGGATTGAATGAAACCTGCACGAGCCTGCTAAGAGGCTTCGAGGTTTTTACTGTAAAATTTTTGATTGTGTTTTATTCACAAACTACACCTGTGTATAGGTAGTAGCCCCTGAGGCTCGGATTGGCTTCCCGAGGGAGGCGGTCAGAGGATCAAAAAAGATATGTCCAGGAAATAATATGATTAATTGAAACAAAGGCTGTCACTTCCCTGGCATCCGCCCGGACTACAGAAATTGTCGATCTGGAGCGGAATCTTGATTTGGTGGGAGATGACATTACGCTTATCAATAGGCGTCTTGACGAGTCACACGGTATTTTTTGGGGCAGTCCATACAAGCACGTGCTTTGTACTGTAAGCATGAAGCGAAATATTGTATACCGAGATATGCATGACCGCTGATGGTGCCGCCGCGGTCGAGATCCTTCGGGCTGAGTTGGCCCAGCCCAACGAGCAGGCCCAGATTGGTAATGCAGCTGTCGAGTAGGCATCTGCCAAGTTAAAGGCCGAACAGGCTGCTCGGCGCCAATGCAAGGAGAGAATATCCATGATGGCGCGTGAGCTAAAGGATGCTGCTAGCCGCTATGAGTTCCTCGAGAAGGATAATAGAGCCATAACGGTTGATCTTGATAAGGCCTTACGAGAGGCGAAAGAAGCGCGGTCCGAATCTAGAGCGGCCCGGGAGGAGACCCGACAAGCTGGGGAGATCGAGGCTGGTAAGCCCTTTTTATTGCAAACTAAGTTCGGTGGTCCAAATTATGCTCCGCTTAATCAAGTGTGGAGTTCTCCAGACGCGTTGTTGGACTTGCCAAAGAGTGCTTCCGATGCGGCACAGTTTTACCAAGCGCGAGGAGGGTATGCAACGGAGAAGCTTTTCTGGTCACAGTTCGGTGCGTCAAAGCGCCCACTGTTGCTGAACAAACAGATGACCCAATGGGCCGAGCTCCACAGACTATCTAGTTCTGCCATGAAGAATGCCGTGATCAGGCTGTGGCCGAACGAGCCAATTCCGGATAGTTATTTTGGTTTCGGTGCGGCGACTTGCTGATGCAGCGCCGCGTATCGACGTCGTTAAGCGGTCAGCATGCATTGAAGGTTCACGGATGGCCTTTGCCCATGTCAAGACATACTGGGCGAAGATGAAGGCCACTGATATTGCAGCGAAGGGTCCATCCAAGGGCAAGGACCATCACGCACCAGAGCATTATTTTGAGGATGTCCTGGAGGGTGCCCGCTTTATAGAGGGTCAATGCTCAAAGAACATGATATTCGAGTGAAATGTATGGAAATTTGTAAAAGACAATATTATAATAAGGCTATTTTTTGTAGTTTCACCTAAACTTTTGTTCCTCCTATGCGGCCTTTTTTGTATTAATCTGAAAGTTTTCCAGTCGTCGGCTTCAGCCCCCTCATATAAAGTACGGGAGTGCTCGGAAAAGCATTTGATAACCCAACATCTTGGTCCATTAAGGAGGTGTCAATGTGGTGAACTAGGCAATCGGACTATAGGGCATTAACACTTTCACTTAGCCATAGGAGTTTTATGGTGGGACCACGATATAGTCCCTGGTATGTACACGGCTTATTCCAATACGGTGCGTTACATATATGACCTGAAGAAAAAGGTCCTTCGTATAATACAGAGGGAATCACGAGAGATTCTGATAAGTCATCGAGTGGTTGACCTGCTCTCGCCGCATCATGACAGTCAGTTTTTGGCTTTCTCTACTGAGGTGCTTGACCAAATGAACTGGAAGCACAATCGCAGTAGTTCTCCCTTTACTACCCTAGCCGATAGAGCGGAACGTAAGGTAGCAAGCACAGGAGCCGGGCAACCCAACTATTGACCCAAGACATGATTCGGAATTGATGCATATAAGGCCAAACTCGCGACGCCAAAGTACGCTATAAAGATGTTCGGACTTATCGGCAACTCATTTGTTCCCATACTGAGCCCCTGGCAAGTTATGCCAAGGTGTATGTGTGAAACAACCACAAGAGCCAAATTCAGTTCTTTTAGAAAAAAAGCGAATGCTGGATGCATATTATGTTTACTGGGACCTGAGTGATATGCCGATCATTATTATATAGATAACAAAGCTGCAACCCCAGCTATTTGACATGCCAGGGGTCGAAGGCGGAGGAAAAAGGCACTTTACAGGCTTGAAATAGAGAGTGCGGTCTACAAAATGTTATTTTGCACCTCATGTCGCACGTTTGTGCCGCCTATCCTCGGTGAAGGGACTCCCTGAAGGGAATAGACTTTGGGTGAGTATACGAGCCCAGGCTCCGATAGAGTCTGTGGCCAGCCATTGAGCCGCCTGTAGAGAGGATACTGAAAAGGAAAAATTAATTAGAAAAGAAAAAAGAGGTTACGAGAGTACTTGCAGACTCGTCCATATTATGCTTCCGCCGATGCCCAAGGTATCTTAAGTGCATATTTATGTATGCGCGGTACATATTTTGCAGGTATATGAGGCGGGCGACGGAAGCCGGACTGCTAATCCAGCTCTGAAATTGGTCGATCCTGTTGAATGGAGACCGGCGGCTTAATGGCCGACAAGGTATGCGGTTTAATAAGACCTCTTTGTACTTCGGCTAAGGTTGCGGTTCTATGATCCTCAGTCCGGAGGGAGTGCTTCTCCTGCTCCCATGTAGAGTTGTGTGTCACGTATACCATGTTCACTTTTTTTACTTCGCGGGAAATTGCTTCTAACCCTCGGTATTTGGTTGGTGAGTCTCTTCGTCGTCGCTGTCACCAGGCGGCCTCCTCCCCTTGTGTTCGGCGTTGAGCTTGGAGCTTGCCGGCCTGCTTGAAGAGCCAACAGCTTCTGTTGGTATGATTAGCTGGTTTATCGGGGTGGCCGTGAATCTGGTAGGGCCGATCCAATATCTTGTCTAAATTGGATGGTCCGTCTCTGTTTGCCTTGAAAGGTTTTTTCCGTTGACCGGGTTTGGGGCCGCTGAATCCAGCGTTGACCGTTTTGTCGTGCGTTCTTTCATTATCACTTTGACGTTTGTGTTTACTGCGTGGCTTGCCATTGCAGTCTCAGACTTCGGAAGTGCCCGGATCACTGGCGCTCTTGCTTCTATGAGCGAGCCAGCTGTCTTTTCCCATGCAAAAGCGGGTCATCAGAGCGGTAAGGGCTGACATGGATTTTGGTTTGTCTTGACCGAGGTGGCGGGCGGGCCACTCGTCCCGGACGCTATGTTTGAAGGCCGCTAGGGCTTCCGCGTCCGGACAGTCGATGATTTGGTTCTTTTTAACTAAGAACCTAGTCCAGAGCTTCCTGGCTGACTCGCCGGGCTGCTGGACGATGTGCTTAAGTCATCGGCATCCGGTGGCCGGACATATGTTCCTTGGAAGTTGTCGCGGAAGGCATCTTCCAAGTCCTCCCAGCTGCCAATAGAGTTTTTCGGCAGACTGTTTAACCAGTACCGAGCTGGTCCTTTGAGTTTTAGTGGCAGGTATTTGATGGCATGAAGGTCATCTCCGCGGGCCATGTGGATATGGAGAAGCAAATCCTCTATGCATACCGCGGGATCAGTTGTTCCGTCGTATGATTCGATATTCATGGGCTTAAACCCATCAAGGATTTCATGATCCATTACTTCGTCTATGAAGCAGAGAGGATGTGCGGCGCCTCTATATTGGGCCACATTGCAGCGTAGCTCTGATGGAGTCCGTCTGTGGTTTTCGGCGTGGGCGTGGCTAGGCTTGTCGCGCCCGCGTAGATAGTTGTCGCCGCGCGTCGGGGCACGTCCTCGTGATCCATAGATCGACCTGGTATGTCCTGCTCTACTGTCCAAGTCTTGCCGAAGGTCATATGTATAACCCCGAGTTGTTTTATCTCTTCCTTTACGGTGAGGTGGGGCGGGCTGTTGTTCGGATTGAGTTGCCGCTCTATCCCGACCGAGTTGTGGTCGGTTAGCCGCATTGTGTGATGGTGGTGTGGGCTCCGGTGCCTCATCATCGAACTGAGGTAGCAATTTGCGCTTTGGGTAATTTTTGGCTGGGCACTTAAGGCTGTATTCTTCGGCTACCAGGACATCGGCCCATCTATCGTTGAGCAGATCTTGGTCAGCTTGAAGCTGCTGCTGCTTCATTTCCAGGCTCCTTGCAGTGGCTATTAGCTGGCGCTTAAAGTGCTCCTGCTCGCGAGGTTCCTCAAGCACGATAAAATCCTCGTTGCCGAGGCTCACCTCATCCTCGGAGAGTGGGAGGTAATTACTGTCCTCCGAGTCTTTGTTTATGGCCTGTTCATCGGGGCTAACTTGCCGGTTTTCCCATTCCTCCTGTTTGGAAGTTGCAACGGGGTCTTCATTATCTTCTGCACCGTCCGGACTTTATATTCTCCGGTGCCGGTATTGCTATCCTTTGCACAACGTGACTTAGAGCGGCACCGCTGACGCCGGCGCTTAGGCTGAGTCTTAGAAGGTTTATCCTCGACTGGATTTCTTTGTTGCCGTTAGGTTCTTTAGGTGTATCCACCATGTACACGTCGTACAAAGAAGTGGCCGTCCAACGTTCGATAAACGGTGGGTTTTGGCCTTGCTCCTTATCGGCATCGTCATCCATACCGTCGATGTCTTAGGAGCCGTAATCGAGCATGTCGGTTAAGTCCTCGACAGTGGCTATGAACTGGGTGGCGGGTGGGAAGCGAAATTCTCCATCATCAGCCTCCAGTTCGAACCGGACATAATTCGGCTATGAGTCCCCCGCTAAGGACAGATTTTTTAATGAGTTTAACACGTCACCAAGAGGCGAGTGTCGGAAGATGTTTGCGGTGCTGAATTCGACGATGATCGATGACCGATCAAGCTCGATGTCCGTGGACACGCATGGTTCGGAACTTTTAGCCGGAAACGAGTCTGGGGTTCCGATGAAACAGATATTACACAAGGTTAGGTCTATGTGCAGCTCCAACGCCGCGGAATCTACGGCTTCCGTGGCGGGGTTGAGCTTCCCGTCTTAGGATGGCGCGATCTACTCCGGATCTAAGGCCAGGGCGGTTACAGGTGCAATTTCCTGGGTATGGCCTGATGACAGATTTAAGTCATGTTCATCGTGGTGACGGGGAGCGACTGCTGTGGTCTCGAATTCGTAGAAGATCAAGTCTCCGCAGATATCCGCGACGTAGTTAAAGCTCCCAGAGTTGGTAATGCACATCAATATAAGCCTTGCAAGCAATGTGACCAATGAGTTGGTTACAGAATGATGCATTACGTAATGAGTAAAGAGACTTGCCGGTAATGAGATTGAACTAGGTATTGGATACTGACGATCGAATCTCGGGCAAGTAACATACCGATGACAAAGGGAACAACGTATGTTGTTATGCGGTTTGACCGATAAAGATCTTCGTAGAATATGTAGGAGCCAATATGAGCATCCAGGTTCTGCTATTGGTTATTGACCGGAAGCGGTTCTAGGTCATGTCTACATAAATCTCGAACCCGTAGGGTCCACACGCTTAATGTTACGATGACAGTTTTATTATGAGTTTATAAGTTTTCATGTACCGAAGGTTGTTCGGAGTCCCGGATGTGATCACGGACATGACGAGGAGTCTCGAAATGGTCGAGACATAAAGATTGATATATTGGACGACTATATTCGGACACCGGAAGCGTTCCGGGTGATTTTGGAGAAAACCGGAGTGCCGAAGGGTTACCGGAACCCCCCGGGAACTAATGGGCCTTATTGGGCCCTAGTGGAGAAAGAGAGGGGCCGGCCAGGGCAAGAGGCGCGCCCCCTCCCCTTGAGTCCGAATAGGACAAGGAAGGGGGGGCGGCGCCCCCCTTGCCTTTCCCCTCTCCCACTCCTTCCTTCCCCCTCTTTCTTGGACTAGGAAAGGGAGGGGGCAAACCTACTTGGAGTAGGTCTCCCCCTCCTAGGGCGCGCCTCCCCCGTGGCCGCCCCCCTCCTCCTCCCCCCCTTTATATACGGAGGAGGGGGCACCTCTAGACACACAAGTTGATCTTCGTGATCGTTCCTTAGCCGTGTGCGGTGCCCCCCTCCACCATATTCCACCTCGGTCATATTGTTGTGGTGCTTAGGCGAAGCCCTGCGTCGGTAGAACATCATCATCATCACCACGCCGTCGTGCTGACGGAACTCATCCCCGACACCCTGCTGGATCAGAGTCCGGGGATCGTCATCGAGCTGAACGTGTGCTGAACTAGGAGGTACCGTATGTTCGGTGCTTGGATCGGTCGGATCGTGAAGACGTACGACTACATCAACCGCGTTGTCATAATGCTTCCGCTTTCGGTCTACGAGGGTATGTGGACACACTCTCCCCTCTCGTTGCTATGCATCACCATGATCTTGCGTGTGCGTAGGAATTTTTTTGAAATTACTACGTTTCCCAACACATATTAGCAAGGTTATTCTCACAGACATTCATCTACTCATACATACTTCTCAAATTGTAAATGTGATTCAGTACAAAGTTCCCAGTTTTCTAGAAATCAACACTTAAGTGTATTATACTTTTCTAAATATATACCACAATTTGAAACATACTCTCATTAACTATTAAGTGCCACAACAGGAAGTCCATCAGGAAGTCCAAAACTTGTCTAGATGGACTTCCCATGTTGATGTGGCCTGCTTAACTCACTAGTCTAGGATGATTTTTTGGCCCAAATGGTGGATCCCGAATTGCTTCTAACACAATGCGATTTCATGGTACTAAATTATTACAATGGTCTTGAGGCACATTAATTTCTGCATCTACTACATGGTTGTTGCATTGAAGTAGATCCAAATAAAGATGTTGCCCTCTCTATTTCTTAAGAGAACTAGCAGCTAGAGCCAAAGACAATTGCTTCACTAACCAATCGAAATGTAACCGGAACTTTGGCAAAGAAGAGATAGATACATATCCATTTACGATGCATATGAACCATACATGCAATGTTAATTTGGAATTTCTTTGGGAATGGATATCGAACATGGCTACCATTGTGTAGTACTGGTACACATTTCAGGTCTAAGTTTGGGAGGCATTGGGGAATGTGGAAACACAGGAAAGATCCTACCGGCTCCATTTAGTCAATGTTGTGCAGGGGCGGAGACATTCCCCCATATACACATGGATCGTCCTGCACCATGGATTTCTAAGGGGGGATGGTATAAATCTACGGTGTAATTTTCACTCAGAGCAAAGACATAGGCCTTTATTCTATGTATCCATTATTGATGGCTGGCCCAAAGCCAAGAAAATTAGCCCAAATGACTTTTTTCCCAATGAGTGATGGACGCAATCCAAACACTCATTGATCGTTGAGCATGTGCAATAGAAGTGTCGACATATATATAGTTTCTTTCCACACAGTTTGACCTAATCTACAATCAATTTGCCTTCACCGTCGCCGCCCACACCCAGGAGAGGGCTAATAAGTCATTCCCATCGGTTGTTGGCGCCACGCTAGGGCATTCTAATCGTTTTGTCTGCCTATACTGACCAGCCCTTATGATGAGAAAAAGGGGGCGGGGGAGGGGCTCGATTTGATATGCAGGGTATCTATTTAGACGACCTTGATCAATTTTGTCTAATATTGCATGCATCATTCTGATGCAGAGGCCGAGAGCTATCCTCCTTTTGAAAAAAGAACCTACACAAATTGATTTTATATGTGTATGTATGTCTTCACTAGCTATCAAGTGAATTTGAGTGTTGTTCCAAGATTTGATGATTTCCCGTTAATAATTCTATGAGTGGAAGCTAAATCAAGCGATTTAGTTATACAATGATAGGTCATGTTCGTATATCTTAAACATGCATATGATAATGGTTTGTAGCAAGCTACCTTATCTCATATATTGGAATGGTTGATTATCAATTTCATCTACGATGAAGCATGTGGAAATGCTCAGCAGTATTAGCTATAGGTAGACATGGCCAGGCTGCAAAATGTCCAATTAAAGTCAAATGTGAGTGATATTTCGATATTATGTGATGAGAAACAAAATAAATATTTCTAGCGCCCCACACGCCAATGTATTTACTTTTGAAGTTTGAACTTCTAATTTGAAGCTCATTAGTGCTCTCAGTTTTTAGAACGGGGCCCGATAACTCCAAAAAATGCAAAACTTTTTCACGCATACCCTCAGACGGAGCCTTCTGGCCATCCCGGACATGCTTAGTTGAATATGGTCTAAGTTTTTGAACATTCTTGAAATGACCCCAACTTTTTTCGGCAGGTGGAAATGCCCATGGTAGGCATCCATGCCAGGTTTGAATGAATTGTGACACCATATGCAAGTTGCGTCACATTCGACCATTTATCAGTCTTTTTTTCACCGAGAAAACTCCAAAAAATGCAAAACTTATCGTAAACCCGAATAACTTGGCATGTTGCCTTTAATTGGTCATATAACCTCATGAAAAAATCTGGGTCATTTAATGGATGCCGAAAAAATGTGCTCTCTAAGGGAGCCTTCTGGCCTACAAGGACACCTTACGTTGAACATGGTGTTGTTTGGAGATCCTTGAAATGACCCCAACTTTTGCACTCAGTCGGGCATGCTCATGGTAGGTGTCGGTGTCAAAACCGGCGGATCTCGGGTAGGGGGTCCTGAACTGTGCGTCTAAGGTCGATGATAACAGGACACGGGGGACACAATGTTTACCCAGGTTCGGGCCCCCTCTATGGAGGTAATACCCTACTTCCTGCTTGATTGATCTAGATGAATATGAGTATTACAAGAGTTGATCTACCACGAGATCGTAATGGCTAAAACCCTAGAAGTCTAGCCTGTATGACTATGATTATGAGTATTGGCCTCTACAGACCTAGACCTTCCGGTTTATATAGACACCGGAGGGATCTAGGAACTACAAGAAATGTGTTAATACATGACGGATCCTGATTGTCACAATTGTGTGCATAGCCATCATGTTAGGGCATCCATTACAGATTCTGAATTCGTCATGTATATCGCGTCATAATTTAGCCGCCATGCACTCCTTGACGGATCGCCAAGTCCGTCATGGATCCATGACAGTTCTTGACCGTCACAACTTACTATTGGGTAACGGAGTTAACCATGAATTCCACATCATTATCTGACATGGCGGCCAACGTGGATCTGACATGGCAGCCCAAGTGTTTAGAATTTTCTCCCAATAATTTT
This sequence comes from Triticum dicoccoides, assembly GCF_002162155.2. NCBI lineage: Eukaryota > Viridiplantae > Streptophyta > Magnoliopsida > Poales > Poaceae > Triticum > Triticum dicoccoides. The sequence goes on along the minus strand of NC_041381.1, from coordinate 51,668,493 downwards.
CTTATGGCCTTTGTGATAAATGGCCCAAATAAAGTTGCGGCCCATGTTGTAATTAGACCACACAGGGTTTGCTCACTATTTATATACTTTTACCAAATCTGCTACCAATTAGTTTGTGTCAATTCAGACTTTGAGCCCATAAGTTGTTTTTAGATTTCTGCTCATATCATCAAATAAAAATAAATTTTCCTAAAAAAATTCAAATAAAAGAAATTACATCCAAGAGCAAAGGCAAAACAGACCCCTGAAAACAGAAATTACAAAGGAAAAACAAATTGCATCCAGGAGCAAAGGCAAAACGGCTAAAAACAGAAATTACAAAGGGACATTTGCAATGAAGGCCACAACCCCCCACTCCATCTCCGCCCATCGCTCGCTGAAGATTGGCGCGACTTCGGTGTCCTTGATGGTGGCCCTCCTCGCCGATTTAGCTTGATTTTGTGCCGCTTCTGCACATCAGATGCACGAGCCTGGATGGTGATTACATGCAGGTGGCCGCACCAGTATCCATTGCCGTGGGACCTCGAGCCCGAGTCCCCGTTGCCTTGGGATCTCGTTGTCCAAGCTCCAGTGACACTAACACGACCTGAATCAAGGGCATCGATGCCTGGATCAGGACGGCGGGAAGTAAAGCGGCAGGTGAGGATAGAGGTGAGGGAAGGGACGGCATCGTCCTGATCCACCCATGGTTGCCGTCGACTCACGGATCTCGACGGGATCCGGCTTGGGGTGAGGACACCGCGGCGACGTGGTGTGTGCGCAGGGGGCCTGGCTGGTGGAGGGGGAGATAGGCACGGGGGGAGGCGCCGGCGAGAAGCCAGGATGGGAGGAGGTTGGTACGGCGGGCTGGAGAGGGTGCTGGTGTTCGGGTTCCGACGGCATGGGGGCGCTTGTGCAGCGGCGAGATTTGGGGGAATCGGAGAGGATCTCTCTAGAAGAAGGCAGCGCGTGGATGGGGGGAAGAACACACTAGAAAGAGGGAGAGGTTTGGAAGCCGTTGGATCTCAGAGTATCAGACGGTTTGGAATAGCAATCCATGGGACGGTATGGTCAACCAATCAGAGTGCGAGTTTTCCCTCACACTGGATTGCCACATCAGCAAGAGCAGTTCGGTTCTCCTAGAAAAAATAGCAGCATGCCGTGACGGTTTGGACGAATTATTCAAAAAATGAAGCTAAATCTGACAACTAGTTCTATCAGCTTCTCCTCACGAACCATGATGGTCAACTGAGACAATGTTTATTCTCATCTAGATGAAGTTAACAATTTATATTCATATTTTTTGAGTAAACATCACATATTATATATATACTTCTCATATACGAGTGTAATTCTTTATGTCCGCAATCTTTCAGACCATGATTTTTTGACTAACTCATATTAAAATATTCAAGTAGGTGAGAGGTGCGTGTTCTTATTTTTCACATAAAACTTACACTTTAGGTTTATTATCAAAAACAAAATGTTGGAATGCACCTTTAGTCACGATGGTAGCGTAGCTATCACGTGCTAGTCTCTTAACCTAAGAGGGATTGGGATCAAGCCCCATTTACATTTCTTCTTATTGAAAATTAAAATCTACAGTCTCCATAAAAAAGACATATGGGCTTCGTGGAGTTTCTGGGCACATTCACATCTTGTTGATCGATGATGGTTTCCGTGATGGATGTGGAAAAGCCGTCATCGACTATGACGGATACTTAGAACGTCACCAGAAATCCGTCATGAATTAACATGTTTCTTGTAGTGAGGGTTACATAAGGTCAGTTACAGAGAAAGGAATCTTCATATTTGATCACCAAGCTTGCCTTCCACGCCAAGGAGAGTCCCATCCGGACACGGGTAGAGTCTTCGGTCTTTGTATCTTCACAGCCCATCAGTCCGGCCCATGGCTAACAGGTCGGACGCCCGAGGACCCCTTAGTCCAGGACTCCCTCAGTAGCCCCTGAACCAGGCTTCAATGACGAGGTGTCCGCGCGCAGATTGTCTTCGGCATTGCAAGGTAGGTTCCCCTTTCCGAATACTCCAAGATAGTCTTCGGACACATCGAACATGTCCGGATCTGCAAAACAAGTATCACACACAACCATAGAGAGTATAATATTTCACGAGTCCAATCTGCTGACAACTTCTTGTAACGTGACACCACACTTTTCCGGTCATTATTTCGAACCGTTTCTTGTCCTGTCATTCCACGTTTCGAGGCGTGGCCTTTATTGGCACGTCTTGTCGAAGCAGAGATCATGTCCCCTTATTGCGGGATTCTCATTAATACGAGCGTGGATAAACCAACCGTTCCACTGGAAAGATTCCTTAGGAATAGGCAGGTTTTCAGGCTTAGGAGGAGGCGTTCGATACCCGTTGCCTTTATAAAGGAGCCAAGGGCCGTCTCTTTTCACGCCAAACCTCTCCTCAGCCTTCCCAATCTCGAATTCTAGCACCCAAGGTTCGACTTCATTGCCTCAAGCTTCCCAATCATGTCCGGACCCAGCCCACAAGGTCGATGGGTGGCTTCCTCTATTATAGAGGACGACATTGTGAAGCTTCGGGCGGCCAGATACGTGACCACGGAGATCCCCCATAGGCTTCCTGCTTAAGGACAGGTGATTCCGACTACCATATCGGGCGAGAGGGTCATATTCATCTCTCACTTCTTCTGAAAGCTAAGGTTCGCCCTTCACCCCTTTGTCCAGGGGATCATGTTTTATTACGAACTAGATTTTCACGATCTACCCCCAGATTCTTTTCTCCACATCTCGTGATGTCTACTACACAATCTTCTTCTTGTAAATGTTGTTGGGCCTACAAGTGCACATGTTTGTAGGACAGTAGCAAATTTCCCTCAAGTGGATGACCTAAGGTTTATCAATCCGTAGGAGGCGTAGGATGAAGATGGTCTCTCTCAAACAACCCTGCAACCAAATAACAAAGAGTCTCCTGTGTCCCCAACACACCCAACACAATGGTAAATTGTATAGGTGCACTAGTTCGGCGAAGAGATGGTGATACAAGTGCAATATGGATGGTAGATATGAGTATTTGTAATCTGAAATTATAAAAACAGCAAGGTAAATAATGATAAAAGTGAGCGTAAACGGTATTGCAATGGTAGGAAACAAGGCCTAGGGTTCATACTTTCACTATTGCAAGTTCTCTCAACAATAATAACATAGATAGATCATATAACAATCCCTCAACATGCAACAAAGAGTCATTCGAAAGCCACTAATAGCGGAGAACAAATGAAGAGATTATGGTAGGGTACGAAACCACCTCAAAGTTATTCTTTCAGATTAATCTATTCAAGAGTTCATACTAGAATAACACCTTAAGATACAAATCAACCAAAACCCTAATGTCACCTAGATACTCCATTGTCACCTCAAGTATCCGTGGGCATGATTATACGATATGCATCACACAATCTCAGATTCATCTATTCAACCAACACAAAGTACTTCAAAGAGTGCCCCAAAGTTTCTACCGGAGAGTCAAGACGAAAACATGTGCCAACCTCTATGCATAAGTTCATTGAACCCGCAACTTGATAACCAAAATATACATCAAGTAGATCACGTGAATATCCCATTGTCACCATAGATAAGCTCGGCAGGACATACATCAAGTGTTCTCAAATCCTTAAAGACTCAATCCGATAAGATAACTTCAAAGGGAAAACTCAATCCATTACAAGAGAGTAGAGGGGGGAGAAACATCATAGGATCCAACTATAATAGCAAAGCTCGTGATACATCAAGATTGTGCCATAGAGAGAACACGAGAGAGAGAGAGAGAGAGAGAGAGAGAGAGAGAGAGAGAGAGAGAGATCAAACACATAGCTACTGGTACATACCCTCAGCCTCGATGGTGAACTACTCCATCCTCGTCATGGAGAGCGCCGGGATGATGAAGATGGCCACCAGTGATGAGTTCCCCCTCCGACAGGGTGCCTTAACGGGCTCCCAAGAGGTTTTTGGTGGCTACAGAGGCTTGCAGCGGCGGAACTCCCGATATTTCTCCGTCTTTGATGTTATTAGGGTACATGAACTTATATAGGCGAAAGAAGTCGGTCGGGGGAGCCTCGAGGGGCCCAGGAGACAGGGGGCGCGCCCGGGGCGGTGGGCGCACCCTCCAATCTCCTGGCTTCCTTGAACCTTCCCTGGCTTGAACTCCAAGTCTCCCGGATCATATCCTTTTCAGAAATCATGCTCCCGAAGGTTTCATTCCGTTTGTACTCCGTTTGATATTCCTTTTCTTTGAAATACTGAAACAGGCAATAAAATAGCAATATGGGCTGGGCCTCTGGTTAATAGGTTAGTCCCAAAAGTAATATAAAAGTGCATAATAAAGCCCGTAATCATTCAAAACAGATAATAAAAAATAGCATGAATGCTTCATAAATTATAGATACGTTGGAGACGTATCAGCATCCCCAAGCTTAATTCCTGCTCGTCCTCGAGTAGCTAAATGATAAAAGAAAGAATTTATGAAGTGTGAATGCTAGAAGGTGCACAAGTTTGATCAATGATAATTTCAATCACCTTCTCTAGCATGATTATATGAAATAACAGTAGTTCATCTCATAAAACTTTTCATGATCAAGTAACAAGCTATTCACATGTTAAAGCATAGACCATAAACTTTCTTGAAAACTAGCAAACTTCATTCTCAGTCATCAAACAATTACAATTCATCTTATTTTCAGGAAGGGTCTATGTCAGAGCTTTGTTTTAGCAAACTCCACATACTCAACTATCATATAGTCTTCTACAATTTCTAACACTCACCCAATACTTGTGGTTATGGAGTTTTAATCGGACACTAAGAAAGATAGGGGCTTATAGTACTGTCTCCCAACGTATTCACCTTTGGGTGATGTCAACAATAATAGTTCATGCCAACTTACATCCAATTGGATATATATATATATATGTGTATGTATGTATGTATGTATGTATATATATATATATATCAGGATCTTTCCAACACGAGGTGCTTGCCAAAGGATAAAATGAAAAAGGGAAAGGTGAAGATCACCTTGACTCTTGCATATAGTAAAAGACATAATGTAAAAGATAGGCCCTTCGCAGAGGGAAGCAGAGATTTGCAGAGGTGCCAGAGCTCGATTTTGAAATAGAGATAAAAATTTGAGAGGTATGATCTCATTGTCAACATAACAACCAAGAGTTCCCAATATCTTCCATACTACAAACATTATAGGCAGTTCCCAAATAGAATGGTAAAAGTTTTTACTCCCCCTCCACCAACAATCATCAATCCATGGCTTCCCTGAAACAACGGGTGCCTCCAACTAACGTCAAACCTAGCGGAGTTTTGTTTGCAATTATTTTTGATTTGATTTTGATCTTTTGATCATGGGACTAGGCATCCCGGTTAACAGCCATTTTTCTCATGCATGATGAGCGGAGTCCACTCATCTTGAGAATAACCCACCTAGCATGGAAGATACTGACAGCCCCTAGTCACTACATGAGCGAGTTGGGCATACAAAACAGATTATTATTTGAAGGTTTAGAGTTTGGCACATGCAAATTTACTTGGAACGGCAGGTAAATACCGCATATAGGTAGGTATGGTGGACACTCATGGCAAAAACTGGGTTTAAGGATATTTGGAAGCACAAGTAGTATCTCTACTTGGTGCAAGGAATTTTGGCTAGCATGAGGGGGAAGGGCAAGCTCAACATGTTTGAATGATTCATGACAATATACTTTAACTGAGATGTGAGAAAACATAACCCATTACGTTGTCTTCCTTGTCCAACATCAACTCTTTAGCATGTCATACTTAATGAGTGCTCACAATTATAAAAGATGTCTAAGATAGTATATTTATATGTGAAATCTCTCTTCCTTCAATATTCTTTCATGAATTGTTCAAATGACCAATACAATGCTTGCTAACCTTCAATAAACTTACTACCTCTACCTCTTAGATGTGAAGTCATTACTCCCATGGGATAAGCAAATGAGACATATATAATTTCAGATTTATGACATTCAACTCATTCAACCATTTACTCATAGGATATAAGTGAAGCACACAAGTAAATGACAAACTACTCCAACAAGATATAAGTGAAGATCAATGAGTAGTTCAATAATTATGTAACTATGTGAAGACTCTCTCTCATTAAAGAATTTCAGATCTTGGTATCGTATTCAAACATCAAGCAAAACAAAATAAAATGACATTGCAAGGATAGCACAACTCATGTGAAGAAGCAAAAACTTAGGCTCAACCGATACTAACCGATAGTTGTTGAAGAAGAAAGGTGGGATGCCTACCGGGGCATCCCCAAGCTTAGATGCTTGAGACTTCTTGAAATATTATCTTGCGGTGCCTTGGGCATTCCCAATCTTGAGCTTTTATGTCTCCTTAATTCCTCTCATATCATGGTTTCTCTTCTTTTTATCAAAAGCTTCATCCACAACAAACTCAACAAGAACTCGTGAGATGGGTTAGTATAAAACAATGCAAAACCATATCATTCTCTACTCTAACAGATTAATAAAATTATTATTCAACATTGCATACTAAATGTCTCTTCATATTTAATACTCCTATCCTCAAATAGAATCATTAAACAAGCAAACATATGCAAACAATGCAAACATAACAGCAATCTGCCAAAAAAAGTACAGTCTGTAAAGAATGCAAGATTCATCATACTTCCCTAACTCCAAAAATTATGAGAAAAATACTAAGCTGTAGAAGATTTATCAGATCTCAATATGCAAAAAGTTTCAACATTATATCATTCTTTGACTTTTCTAGGGAATTTTTGCAACAGCGGTAAACTTTCTGTTTTCAAACAGCAACATGTATACTAGTAAAATAAGCATGGTAAAGGCTATCCTTGACATTTTTATTGAAAATAAAAATGCAAGCCAGTATTATAAATAACAGCAAGCAAATACTAACAAAATAAAATGACGCTCCAAGCAAAATACATATCATGTGGTGAATAAAAATATAGCTCCAAGTAAAGTTACCGATGAACGAAGACGGAAGAGGGGATGCCTTCCGGGGCATCCCCAAGCTTAGGATTTTGGTTATCCTTGAAAATCTTGGGGTGCCATGGGCATCCCCAAGCTTAGGCTCTTGCCACTCCTTATTCCATATTCCATCGAATCTTTACCCAAAACTTGAAAACTTCAACCACACAAAACTCAAAACAAAACTCGTAAGCCCCGTTAATATAAGAGAATAAAACCACCACTTATGTACTGTTGTGAACTCATTATAAATTCATATTGGTGTTAAACCTACTGTATTCCAACTTCTCTATGGTACATACCCTCTGATACTACTCATAGGTTCATCAAAATAAGCAAACAACACATAGAAAACAGAATCTGTCAAAAACAGAACAGTCTGTAGTAATCTGTATCAAACGTATACTTATGGAACTCAAACAATTCTGAAATAAATTGGTAGACCTGAGGAATTTGTCTATTAATCATATGAAAAAAGAATCAACCTAAAATCACTCTCCAGTAAATAATGGCAGCTAATCTCGTGAGCGCAAAAGTTTCTGTTTTTTACAGCAAGATCATAAAGACTTCACCCAAGTCTTCCCAAAGGTTCTACTTGGCACAAACACTAATTAAAACAAGAAACAACATCTAACAAGAGGCTAGATGAATTATGTATTACTCCCTCCGTTCCGAATTACTTGTCTCACGTATGGACGTATCTAGATGTATTTTAGTTCTAGATACATCCATTTCAGCGACGAGTAATTTGGAATGGAGGGAGTACTAAACAGGAACAAAAGTAAAGAACAAAAATAAAGTTGGGTTGCCTCCCAACAAGCGCTATCATTTAAAGCCCCTAGCTAGGCATGATGATTTCAATGATGCTCACAAAAAGATAAGAATTGAAACATAAAGAGGGCATCATGAAGAATATGACTAGCACATTTAAGCCTAACCCACTTCCTATGCATAGGGATTTTGTGAGCAAACAACTTATGGGAACAATAATCAACTAGCATAGGAAGGCAAAACAAGCATAACTTCGAAATTTTAAGCACATAGAGAGGAAACTTGACATTATTGCAATTCCTTCAAGCATATGTTCCTCCATCATAATAATTTTCAGTAGAATCATGAATGAATTCAACAATATAACCAGCACCTAAAGCATTATTTTCATGATCTACTTGCATAGAAAATTTACTACTCTCCACATAAGCAAAATTCTTCTCATTCGGAATAGTGGGAGTAGCAGAAGACACTTGAATACTATAAATTGTTTCCACATTAAAACAGTAATGTTCAGAAAAAGGGTAATCATAATCATGACAAGTTTTATAAATATAATCATCACTACTTTTTATAGCATAAGTTTCATCACAATAATCATCATAAGTAGCAACTTTGTTCTCATCATAATCGATTGAAACCTCTTCCAATATAGTGGAATCATCACTAAATAAAGTTGACACTCTTCCAAATCAACTTTCATAAATATTATAAGATTCAACATCCTCCAAAATAGTGGGATCACTACTTCCTAAAGTCGACACTCTTCCAAACCCACTTTCATCAATATAATCATCATAGGTAAGAGGCATGCTATCATCATAACAACTTTGCATATCAAAACATGGGATGCTAAAAATATCATCTTCATTAAACATAGCATCCCCAAGCTTGGGACAAACATTAATTTCAGCAAATATATTCTCAAATATGTCATCCTCATCAAACATAGCTTCCCCAAGCTTGGGCCCTTTCATATCATAAGCATGATCCCTCTCATCATTAGTAGTATGGATAGCACCAATAGTATAGCAAGTATCATCATCACAATGAGTAGTAGGAGCAACATCATTAGAGAGAGATGCCTTTTTACCTTTGTTGCTCCTTATTTTCCTTTTCACATTATGTGTGGGTTCAACCTTCTTCTTTGAGCTGCTTATAGATGAGATTGGTTGAATAGAAAGCTCCTCCTCGTTACCTGATTCATCATAAGAAATAATAGGAGGATATTGGGAAGTCTCTTCCCTTTCATTAGTATTCTCATCATCTTCTATTTGCTTTCTTTCATTTATGTAATTGGCAATATAAGGATTTTCAATGCAATTCACCGCACAAAACATATAAATCGTCTCTAGATCAAAATCAAGAAGTTTATAACGGGCAAATTCTAGAAGGTGCTTAATTAAACGATACATTTCTTCATAACCCATAAGCAAACTATGTTCATTATAATGTGCAAGGGAAATCAAATCATCACAATTTTTGGACACGATTCGATCATGAAACAACTTGCATCGGAGATGTAAATGACCACTTTCGTTGCAAAGTTCACAAGTACAACCAAGGAAATATAATTTTTCAGTAATCTCGTTAGCCTTTCTTGCAACAATTTAGTTTCTACATGCTTATGCCTCTTGCAATATCTATCTTCTCTATTTGGTGTATCTATGCAAACCAAATGCTCTCCACAAAAATCGACATGCTTATAGGAGACATTTTCATCATAACTAGTGCAATAATCATTAGTACTATGGATATTCAAGGAGTTCATACTAACAACATTGCAATCATGCTCATCATTCAAAGATTTAGTGTCAAACATTCTATAGATTCTTCTTCTAGCACTTGAGCACAATTTTCCTTTTCATCATACTCACGAAAGATATTAAAAGGACGAAGCGAATGAGACAAACTTAACTCCATTTTTTTGTAGTTTTCTTTTATAAACTAAATTAGTGATAAAACAAGAAACAAAAAGATTCGATTGCAAGATCTAAAGATATACCTTCAAGCACTCACCTCCCCGGCAACGGCGCCAGAAAAGAGCTTGATGTCTACTACACAACCTTCTTCTTGTAGACATTGTTGGGCCTGCAAGTGCACATTTTTGTAGGACAGTAGCAAATTTCCCTCAAGTGGCTGACCTAAGGTTTATCAATCCGTAGGAGGCTTAGGATAAAGATGGTATCTCTCAAACAACCCTGCAACCAAATAACAAAGAGTCTCTTGTGTCCCCAACACACCCAATACAATGGTAAATTGTATAGGTGCACTAGTTCGGCGAAGAGATGGTGATACAAGTGCAATATGGATGGTAGATATGAGTATTTGTAATCTGAAATTATAAAAATAGCAAGGTAACTAATGATAAATGTGAGCGTAAACGGAATTGCAATGGTAGGAAACAAGGCCTAGGGTTCATACTTTCACTAGTGCAAGTTCTCTCAACAATAATAACATAGATAGATCATATAACAATCCCTCAACATGCAACAAAGAGTCACTCCAAAGCCACTAATAGCGGAGAACAAAACGAAGAGATTATGGTAGGGTACGAAACCACCTCAAAATTATTCTTTCGGATCAATCTATTCAAGAGTTCGTACTAGAATAACACCTTAAGATACAAATCAACCAAAACCATAATGTCACCTAGATACTCCATTGTCACCTCAAGTATCCATGGGCATGATTATATGATATGCATCACACAATCTCAGATTCATCTATTCAACCAACACAAAGTACTTCAAAGAGTGCCCCAAAGTTTCTACCGGAGAGTCAAGACGAAAACATGTGCCAACCCCTATGCATAAGTTCATTGAAGCCGCAAGTTGATCACCAAAACATACATGAAATAGATCACGTGAATATCCCATTTTCACCATAGATAAGCACGGCAAGACATACATCAAGTGTTCTCAAATCCTTAAAGATTCAATCCGATAAGATAACTTCAAAGGGAAAACTCAATCCATTACAAGAGAGTAGAGGGGGAGAAACATCATAAGATCCAACTATAATATCAAAGCTCGCGATACATCAAGATCATGCCATAGAGAGAACACGAGAGAGAGAGAGAGATCAAACACAGTACATACCCTCAGCCTCGAGGGTGAACTACTCCCTCCTCGTCATGGAGAGCGTCGGGATGATGAAGATGGCCACCGGTGATGGGTTCCCCCTCCGGTAGGGTGCCGGAACGGGCTCCCGAGAGGTCTTTGGTGGCTACAAAGGCTTGCGGTGGCGGAACTCCCGATTTATCTTCGTCTTTGATGTTTTTAGGGTACGTGGACTTATATAGGCGAAAGAAGTCGGTCGGGGGAACCTCGAGGGGCCCAGGAGACAGGGGTGCGCGCCTAGTGGGGTGGGCGCGCCCTCCTATCTCCTAGCCTCCTTGAACCTTCCCTGGCTTGAACTCCAAGTCTCCCGGATCATATCCTTTCCAAAAATCACGCTCCCGAAGGTTTCATTCGGTTTGGACTCCGTTTGATATTCCTTTTCCTCGAAATACTGAAACAGGCAATAAAACAGCAATATGGGTTGGGCCTCTGGTTAATAGGTTAGTCCCAAAAGTAATATAAAAAGTGTATAATAAATCCCGTAATCATTCAAAACAGATAATAAAATAGCATGAATGCTTCATAAATTATAGATACGTTGGAGACGTATCACTCGGCGTTTATCATCATGTGTGAGGCCTTCCTCTGAATTCCCCCACACTTCGGCTTGTGGCTCAAGACCTTTGGTGTGAAGCCAAAGGTGGTCGATGGGAAACAGGCATAGTGCGGCGGTGCTATAGTGAGCAAGCTTACCAACACTCTCTAGCCAAAAGGCTCTTTCACCGAAACTTCCAACCAATGGCAGCGGGAGTGGTTTTACGTCACAGAACCCCGCGGCACCAAGTGGGCAGCTATATCTGCATTCCATTCTTGGCCTTCGTTACAGGTTGCATCATGGATTAATAAGGGGCTGGACTGGGGATCAGTTGATGAAGTGTAGACCCTACAGAGCCGCATCCGAACCCTCCTTGAGAAGGACATCGATCTTGTCAATGTGATACAAGTAATGCTAGTCCACCGAGCCCTGCCATGCCAGCGTAGGCCTCTCTGCATGTGGGAGTTTAATCCGGAGGGACCACAAACCCTCCAACACTTCTTCGGAACTACGCTCAAAGGAATGTGGAAGTTATTTTTTGGGAAACGAAAACAGTGGCCGGACACCACCGAGGACATCGGCCTTGACTGCAACCATCCGGATACCTCGGTAAGCGCTCAATTCCCGAACACTTTATAGTTAATTATGCCGTAATATGTTACTGAGCAAACTATCTTCTTCCAGGGCTAGATAAAGAAAGCGGAGCGAATCAGGTGTTCGGCCCCCCTTCCTAATGACTCAGTGGATCACGTACTAACAAGGATGCTGGCCCCGGCACCGTACCAGGTGCCTATGAAGGGAGACAAGGCAGAGAGCGGGAAGGCCAAAGGTGGCCTCCCTGCCGAGGGTACATGCGACACCGTGTCCGGGGAGATCAAAATTCCCCCGCCCAAAGGCAAAAGTGAAGGAGAAGTCAACGTCTCTTCACCCCATGGTAAGAAAAGCGCTGCCTCCGAGGAATGGGAGGAAAGGGTTCCTAAGCGGGGCAAGAGGCCCTTGTCGGGTGGCTCGGGCCTGGAGGACAATGTCATTGCGCAGTCCCACAGTGAGGACAGGCCTTTAGCCATGTCCTGTTCCTTTCTTGCGGCCAAGGTAACATCTAGAGTATATGTTTTTTGCAGCTCGGCACACAGTCTTCTTCAACAATCCTCTTCCTTGGGGGAGCTTCTCCTAGAGATGATGGAAAGTGAGACGCCTCCACCGGTCTCCTCGCCCCATAGGGTGGACGACTTCGAGGTGTCGTCGCAGAGGGTCTCTCCTGATCAACAAGTGGTGCGAGGTATGACGAAGACACTACCCGAAGGTGACACTTCGGTATCCCAGGGTCCGGGGGCCAATGATAAAGGCCCCGGATTGTCCGGCTTACAGCCGGAGACGACTCTAGGGACGGATAAACGGATCCCTTTGAAGGGAGGTCGTACTCCTACAGTAGCTTTTGGAGGTCTAGAAGCGCCGGATATATTGACGAACATGCTGCAACAGGCGTCTGTCTTGGAGGAATATCCTACCTTGATGGGTACGGTGGTTGAAAAGGTTCTGTCCGCTAAAAGCGGATTGAATGAAACCTGCACGAGCCTGCTAAGAGGCTTCGAGGTTTTTACTGTAAAATTTTTGATGGTGTTTTATTCACAAACTACACCTGTGTATAGGTAGTAGCCCCTGAGGCTCGGATTGGCTTCCCGAGGGAGGCGGTCAGAGGATCAAAAAAGATATGTCTAGGAAATAACATGATTAATTGAAACGATGGCTGTCACTTCCCTGGCATCCGACCAGACTACAGAAGTTGTCGATCTGGAGCGGAATCTTGATGTGGCGGGAGATGACATTACGCTTATCAATAGGCGTCTTGACGAGTCGCACGGTATTTTTTGGGGCAGTCCTTACAAGCACGTGCTTTGTATTGTAAGAATGAAGCGAAATATTGTATACCGAGATATGCATGACCGCTGATGGTGCCGCCGCGGTCGAGATCCTTCGGGCTGAGTTGGCCTAGCCCAACGAGCAGGCCCAGATTGGTAATGGGGCTGTCGAGAAGGCATCTGCCAAGTTAAAGGCCGAACAGGCTGCTCGGCGCCAATGCAAGGAGAGAATATCCACGATGGCGCGTAAGCTAAAGGATGCTGCTAGCCGCTATGAGTTCCTCGAGAAGGATAATAGAGCCAAAACGGTTGATCTTGATAAGGCCTTACGAGAGGCGAAAGAAGCGCGGTCTGAATCTAGAGCGGCCCGGGAGGAGATCCGACAAGCTGGGGAGATCGAGGCTGGTAAGCCCTTTTTATTGCAAACTAAGTTCGGTGATCCAAATTATGCTCCGCTTAATCAAGTGTGGAGTTCTCCAGACGTGTTGTTGGACTTGCCGAAGAGTGCTTCCGATGCGGCGCAGTTTTACCAAGCGCGAGAAGGGTATGCAACGGAGAAGCTTTTCTGGTCACAATTCGGTGCGTCAAAGCGCCCACTGTTGCTGAACAAACAGATGACCCAATGGGCCGAGCTCCACAGACTATCCAGTTCTGCCATGAAGAATGCCGTGATCAGGCTGTGGCCGAACGAGCCAATTCCGGATAGTTATTTTGGTTTTGGTGCGGCGACTTGCTGATGCAGTGCCGCGTATCGACGTCGTTAAGCGGTCAGCATGCATTGAAGGTGCACGGATGGCCTTTGCCCATGTCAAGACATACTGGGCGAAGATGAAGGCCACTAATATTGAAGCGAAGGGTCCACCCAAGGGCAAGGACCATCACGCACCAGAGCATTATTTTGAGGATGTCCTGGAGGGTGCCCGCTTTATAAAGGGTCAATGCTCGAAGAACATGATATTCGAGTGAAATGTATGGAAATTTGTAAAAGACAATATTATAATAAGGCTATTTTTTGTAGTTTCACCTAAACTTTTGTTCCTCCTATGCGGCCTTTTTTGTATTAATCTGAAAGTTTTCTAGTCGTCGGCTTCAGCCCCCTCATATAAACTACGGGAGTGCTCGGAAAAGCATTTGATAACCCAACGTCTTGGTCCATTAAGGAGGTGTCAATGCGGTGAACTAGGCAATCGGACTATAGGGCGTTAACACTTTCACTTAGCCATAGGAGTTTTATGGTGGGACCACGATATAGCCCCTGGTATGTACACGGCTTATTCCAAGACGGTGCGTTACATATATGACCTGAAGAAAAAGGTCCTTCGTATAATACAGAGGGAATCACGAGAGATTTTGATAAGTCATCGAGTGGTTGACCTTCTCTCGCCGCATCATGACAGTCAGTTTTCGGCTTTCTCTACTGAGGTGCTTGACCAAATGAACTGGAAGCACAATCGCAGTAGTTCTCCCTTTACTACCCTAGACGATAGAGCGGAACGTAAGGTAGCAAGCACAGGAGCCGGGCAACCCAACTATTGACCCAAGACATGATTCAGAATTGATGCATATAAGGCCAAACTCGCGACGCCAAAGTACGCTATAAAGATGTTCGGACTTATCGGCAACTCATTTGTTCCCATACTGAGCCCCTGGCAAGTTATGCCAAGGTGTATGTGTGAAACAACCACAAGAGCCAAATTCAGTTCTTTTAGAAAAAAAGCGAATGCTGGATGCATATTATGTTTACTGGGACCT
Organism: Triticum dicoccoides; assembly: GCF_002162155.2. Taxonomy (NCBI): domain Eukaryota; kingdom Viridiplantae; phylum Streptophyta; class Magnoliopsida; order Poales; family Poaceae; genus Triticum; species Triticum dicoccoides. Next base: position 51,653,435 of record NC_041381.1, on the reverse strand, counting down.
GAGTGATATGCCGATCATTATTATATAGATAACAAAGCTGCAACCCCGGCTATTTGACATGCCAGGGGTCGAAGGCGGAGGAAAAAGGCACTTTACAGGCTCGAAATAGAGAGTGCGGTCTACAAAATGTTATTTTGCACCTCCTGTCGCACGTCTGTGCCGCCTATCCTCGGTGAAGGGACTCCCTGAAGGGAATAGACTTTGGGTGAGTATACGAGCCCAGGCTCCGATAGAGTCTGTGGCCAGCCATTGAGCCGCCTGTAGAGAGGATACTGAAAAGGAAAAATTAATTAGAAAAGAAAAAAGAGGTTACGAGAGTACTTGCAGACTCGTCCATATTGTGCTTCCGCCGATGCCCAGGGTATCTTAAGTGCATATTTATGTATGCGCGGTACATGTTTTGCAGGTATATGAGGCGGGCGACGGAAGCCGGACTGCTAATCCAGCTCTGAAATTGGTCGATCCTGTTGAATGGAGACCGGCGGCTTAATGGCCGACAAGGTATGCGGTTTAATAAGACCTCTTTGTACTTCGGCTAAAGTTGCGGTACTATGATCCTCAGTCCGGAGGGAGTGCTTCTCCTGCTCCCATGTAGAGTTGTGTGTCACGTATACCATGTTCACTTTTTTTACTTCGCGGGAAATTGCTTCTAACCCTCGGTATTTGGTTGGTGAGTCTCTTCGTCGTCGCTGTCACCGGGCGGCCTCCTCCCCTTGTGTTCGGCGTTGAGCTTGGAGCTTGCCGGCCTGCTTGAAGAGCCAACAGCTTCTGTTGGTATGATTAGCTGGTTTATCGGGGTGGCCATGAATCTGGTAGGGCCGATCCAATATCTTGTCTAAATTGGATGGTCCGTCTCTGTTTGCCTTGAAAGGTTTTTTCCATTGACCGGGTTTGGGGCCGCTGAATCCAGCGTTGACCGTTGTGTCGTGCGTTCTTTCATTATCACTTTGATGTTTGTGTTTACTGCGTCATGGCTTGCCATTGCAGTCTCAGACTTCGGAAGTGCCCGGATCACTGGCGCTCTTGCTTCTACGAGCGAGCCAGCTGTCTTCTCCCATGCAAAAGCGGGTCATCAGAGCGGTAAGGGCTGACATGGATTTTGGTTTTTCTTGACCGAGGTGGCGAGCGGGCCACTCGTCCCGGACGCTATGTTTGAAGGCCGCTAGGGCTTCCGCGTCCGGACAGTCGACGATTTGGTTCTTTTTAACTAAGAACCTAGTCCAGAGCTTCCTGGCTGACTCGCCGGGCTGCTGGACGATGTGACTTAAGTCATCGGCATCCGGTGGCCGGACATATGTTCCTTGGAAGTTGTCGCGGAAGGCATCTTCCAAGTCCTCCCAGCTGCCAATAGAGTTTTCCGGCAGACTGTTTAACCAGTACTGAGCTGGTCCTTTGAGTTTTAGTGGCAGGTATTTGATGGCATGAAGGTCATCTCCGCGGGCCATGTGGATATGGAGAAGCAAATCCTCTATCCATACCGCGGGATCAGTTGTTCCGTCGTATGATTCGATATTCATGGTCTTAAACCCATCTAGGAATTCATGATCCATTACTTCGTCTATGAAGCAGAGAGGATGTGCGGCGCCTCTATATTGGGCCACATTGCAGCGTAGCTCTGATGGAGTCCGTCCGCGGTTTTCGGCCCGGGCGTGGCTAGGCTTGTCGCGCCCGCGTAGATAGTTGTCGCCGCGCGTCGGGGCACGTCCTCGTGATCCATAGATCGACCTGGTATGTCCTGCTCTACTGTCCAAGTCTTGCCGAAGGTCATATGTATAACCCCGAGTTGTTTTATCTCTTCATTTACGGTGAGGTGGGGCGGGCTGGTGTTCGGATTGAGTTGCCGCTCTATCCCGACCGTGTTGTGGTCGGTTAGCCGCATTGTGTGATGGTGGTATGGGCTCCGGTGCCTCATCATCAAACTGAGGTAGCAATTAGCGCTTTGGGTAATTTTTGGCTGGGCACTTAAGGCTGTATTCTTCGGCTACCAGGACATCAGCCCATCTATCGTTGAGCAGATCTTGGTCAGCTTGAAGCTGCTGCTGCTTCTTTTCCAGGCTCCTTGCAGTGGCTATTAGCCGGCGCTTAAAGCGCTCCTGCTCGCGAGGTTCCTCAAGCACGATAAAATCCTCGTTGCCGAGGCTCACCTCATCCTCGGAGAGTGGGAGGTAATTACTGTCCTCCGAGTCTTTGTTTATGGCCTGTTCATCGGGGCTAACTTGCCCGTTTTCCCATTCCTCCTGTTTGGAAGTTGCAACGGGGTCTTCATTATCTTCTGCACCGTCTGGACTTTATATTCTCCGGTGCCGGTATTGCTATCCTTTGCATGACGTGACTTAGAGCGGCACCGCTGACGCTGGCGCTTAGGCTGAGTCTCAGAAGGTTTATCCTCGACTGGATTTTCTTTGTCGCTGTTAGGTTCTTTAGGTGTATCCACCATGTACACGTCGTACGAAGAAGTGGCCGTCCAACGTTCGATAAACGGTGGGTTTTGGCCTTGCTCCTTATCGGCATCGTCATCCATACCGTCGATGTCTTAGGAGCGAGCATGTCGGTTAAGTCCTTGACAGTGGCTATGAACTGGGTGGCGGGTGGGAAGCGAAATTCTCCATCATCAGCCTCCAGTTCGAACCGGACATAATTCGGTTGTGAGTCCCCTACTAAGGACAGATTTTTCAATGAGTTTAACACGTCACCAAGAGGCGAATGTCGGAAGATGTTTGCGGTGCTGAATTCGACGATGATCGATGACCGATCAAGCTCGATGTCCGTGGACACGCATGGTTCGGAACTTTTAGCCGGAAACGAATCTGGGGTTCCGGTGAAACAGATATTACACGAGGTTAGGTCTATGTGCAGCTCCAACGCCGCGGAATCTATGGCTTCCGTGGCGGGGTTGAGCTTCCCGTCTTAGGATGGCGCGATCTACTCCGGATCTAAGGCCAGGGCGGTTACAGGTGCAATTTCCTGGGTATGGCCTGATGATAGATTTAAGTCATGTTCATCGTGGTGACAGGGAGCGACTGCTGTGGTCTCGAATTCGTCGAAGATCAAGTCTCCGCAGATATCTGCGACGTAGTTCAAGCTCCCAGATCTGACCTGACGGCCAGGGGCATAGCTATCGATCTGCTCCAGATGGCTAAGCGAGTTGGCACGCAGTGCAAAACCGCCGAACTGGAACATCTGTTTGGGAAGGAAGACCTCTCCTTGGACAGCATTGTTGTGGATGATTGAAAGGGGCATCGAACCTTTTGGGGAGGGCACAGTGGAACTCTCAATGCAAGCACCAATGTCAGTGTCAAAACCGGCGGATCTCGGGTAGGGGGTCCCGAACTGTGCGTCTAAGGTAGATGGTAACAGGAGACGGGGGACACAATGTTTATCCAGGTTCGGGCCCTCTCTATGGATGTAATACCCTACTTCCTGCTTGATTGATCTCGATGAATATGAGTATTAAAAGAATTGATCTACCACGAGATCGTAATGGCTAAAACCCTAGAAGTCTAGCCTGTATGACTATGATTATGAGTATTGACCTCTACGGACCTAGCCCTTCCAGTTTATATAGACACCAGAGGGATCTAGGGTTACATAAGGTCGGTTACAGAGAAAGGAATCTTCATATTCGATCGCCAAGATGGCCTTCCACGCCAAGGAGAGTCCCATCCGGACACGGGTAGAGTCTTCGGTCTTTGTATCTTCACAACCCATCAGTCCGGCCCATGGCTAACAGGCCAGACGCCCGAGGACCCCTTAGTCCAGGACTCCCTCAGTAGGCATCCATGCCAGGTTTTGAACGATTTCTGATATTGTATGCAAGTTGCGACACGTCCGTCCATTTATCGGGCTTTTTTAAATGCAAGATTTGTCAAAAACCCGAACAACTTGGCATGGTGCCTTTAATTCGTCATATAAGCTTATGAAAAAAATTAGGGTCATTTGACAGATGTACAAAAAAGTGCTCTCAAACGGACCTTTCTGACCTATAAGGACACTCTACATTGAACATGGTGTCCAGGCCAGGTTTGGCAAGCAGGTTGGCATGCCCATAGTAGGCATCCAAGTCAGGTTTGAACAAATTCTAACACTGTATGCAAGTTGCGTCACGTCCGGTCATTTATCAGTCTTTTTACACCCAGAAAATTTCAGAGGAAAAACGAATTTCTATCAAATCAATAGAAGAAAGGATCCTTTCCCTGATTTGAATCCCGTCCTCCTTCAAATAGGATATCTCTAGACTTCCCTATAATAACTGCAATGATTTTATCCATTTTGCGAATTCCTACTTTGTTTTAAGTATATTTATTACTTTGTTTATAGATACATTATGTAAATTGATCAACTTTAAATAGAAAAAATAGTCGAAACCCGAGCAACTTGGCGTGGTGCCTTGAATTGGTGATACAAGGACATTTCAAGAATGTCGAGAAACAACGTGCTCTCAGACGGAGCCTTGTGACGTACCTGGACACCCTCCATTGAATTTGGTCTAGTTTTGGACATGTTAAAACGACCATAACTTTGTAAGCAGGTGGGCATGCCCATGGTAGGCATTCATGCCTGGTTTGAACAACTTTTAACACTGTATGCAACTTGCGGTACGTCCGTTCATTTATAGGACTTTTTTAACCGAGAAAACTTCAGAAATGCAAAACTTGTCGAAAACCCAAACACCTTGGATGGTGCCTTGAATTTTTCATACAAGTCCATGAAAAATAATTAGGGTCATTTAAGGGATGTCGAGAAACGATGTGCTACCAAATGAACCCTTTTGGCCTACCCAAACACTCCTCGTTGAACATGGTATTTTGTGGAAATCTCAGGACTGACCCCCAACTTCTGCAACCAGGTTGGCATGCCCATGGTAGGCATCCATATTAGTTTGAACCATTTTCGACACCGTATGCAAGTTGCGACACGTTCGGACATTTATCGGGCTTTTTTAACCGAGAAAATTCCAGAAAATATAAAATTTATCGAAAATCAAAACAACTTGGCATGTTGCCTTGAATTGGTCATACAAGCCAATGGAAAAAAATGAGGCCATTTCAATGATGTCAAAAACAACGTGTTCTCAGACGAAGCCTTATTTCCTACCAGGACACTGTATGTTGAACATGGTATTTTTTTTCTACACCAATATGAAAATTATTCGGGGAACTACAAAAATGGTTTCTTTTTTTTTCATATTTTTTTAATTCCAAATTTGTTAGTGATTTTGAAAAGATGTTTGTGTTCAGAATGTTGCTTGCTATATTTTAAACTATGCATTTTGACATTCTGAGCAATTTCAAAACGGACATTTCTTAAATTTCTTTACAAAGTTTTAAAGTATGAATATTTGTATTTTATGAACATAATTTGAAAAGACAATTTGTTTTGAAGTTTTGAACAAAATTTTAAATCACGACCATTATTCGGAAAAGGAAAAAATGAAAAGGAAAACAAAAAGAAACAAAATCCGAACGGAAAAAAGATAGTGGGAAAAAGACCGGCTCACTACGCTAAACCAGTCACTAAGGGATAGTTCTAGTAGTTTGCATTTTTGTAGTTAGACACCAAATTTATCACCTCGTGTGCCTAGTGAGGAGCGGTCAACAGCAAGAGTTACAAGGTTTGATCCCTCGCACTGCCATTTATTTCCTGATAATTTTTTCCTGTTTCCGTGCATGCGACAATGTGCCGCCTCAGTCGGGCAACCTCTCTGAGCATGGCGCCATCTATATGACTCTACTCCCTGAACAGCGAACCCTATTTGCCGTCCGCGAGTGTCAAACTGTCGTGGCTTCAATGATGCGAAGTGAGCGACCAACGCGACATGGGCTGGCCCACTTCAAGCAAGCAACCATTTCTGTGAAATTCTAGAAGGTTCCCTAAGTTTTTCTACTGTTTGTTTTCTTTCAGAGATTTCTCCGGTTTTCTTCATGTTTTTATTTTTGGACCGAAAACCGTAGGATAATCGTTCAGATGTATCTATTTATATATATTAGAAAAACATAAAAAGTTCATTTTATTATTTTCGTTTTCTTTTTTCTTTTTTTCTGCTTATTTCTTCATTTTCTTTTCTTTTTTACCTTATTTTATTTCTTTTCGGTTTCCTTTTTGTTTTCCAGAAACTCAAATATTAAAAATATATTCAGAATTTTCAAATTTTGTTTGAGTTTTTTTAAGAAAATGAAGTTCCAAAATAATTTAACTTAGTGACTGTTCACATTTTATTATTTATTCATGTTTCAGAAAAAGTTTGGAATTTTAAATTTCAATAAAATTTCGAAATTCCAGTTTTGTTCATTTTCAAGAAAAAAATCATGTTAAAAAAATTTCAACGCATTGATGAAAAATGTTCATCTTACATTGAAAAAATGTTCACCTTTTATATCGTGTATAGAAATGTTGTTCATCGTGCATTTAAAAAATGTATACAATATTTTGAAAAATATTCAGTGTGTATTTGAAAGAAAATCACTTTATACCGAAGACAAAAAAGAGGAGAAGAAAGGGAGGACACGGTGGAAGAACATATCTGTAATCCTCTTGGCCTGGAGGTGTCTCTGCTGGTCTAAAATTTTAAACTGAAACTTCTATTTGTTGTCCTGCTCATGTTCGTATTAGCAGTGTACTTCTGGCAGTGGACATATTCATACTTGCTATCATCGTACAAAGTTCCCAGTTTCCAAGAAATCGCCATTTCGTTTTGATATTGTTTGATAGAATAAAGCCGGGAAACCATCAGGTACCGTTGGTCCCATCTGAAAATAGAGCTTTTCTGATTTCTTCATTGGTATAAGGTTTACAGAATTCTGAATTCATGTCATCAGTGACTTTACAAGGTATGGCATTCAGTACCCGAGGCATATTGGAATAGTCCTCCGAGGAGAATAAATCAGCATAGAAATTCTGGATCATATTTCTAGTCTCAGGGGGGTTCTCACAAATTGAACCATCTGCGCGTTTAAGCAAAGAAATTCTATTTGTTCTTCTACGTGCATAAGCTCGAGCATGGAGGAAACCAGTGTTATGGTCACCATTCTTTAACCAGTCCACTCTAGAGCATTTACGAATTACGAGCCATAATTTCGTCTCTTTCAAACAACTCACACGACGTATTTTCCACACTCAGTCCATCAGCAATAGCCTCTGCTAATCCAGGCTCCGTTCTCAATCTCCTTAACTGAAGTTCCTTTTGTCTGGTTTCTTCTGTACAACCCTAAATGAAGTGTCACTCCAATCTTGTAGAGACCCTGATAAAAAATTCAAGTTGGACCAAGTATCACCAAGAGAACTGTGTCGTGATCTCTTCTCGGTCCAGGCCTTTTCCATGGTTTCCTTGTAATCAGGAGCTCTCAACCAAGCAGCCTCAAATTTGAAAGAGCTCTGCACTGGTAACTTTCGATGAGAATTCCCGACTTGTGTAGATCCAACAAGACATTTAGCCTCAAATTTGAAAGAAGCGTCCACTGGTGGAAAAACAGGCTTCCGTCCAGCCCCATAAGTCGCGAAGCTGTAGGAACCGCGACTAATGGGACCTTTAGTCGCGGTTCTGGAGGTGAACCGCGACCAAAGGCCTGGGCACAGGGCGCTCGGTGGCCAGCTGGCGCACGTGAGGGTCTTTAGTCGCGGTTGGCGAGGACAACCGCGACTAAAGGCCTTCGGGCACCTTTAGTCACGGTTTGCCAGGCCAACCGCAACTAAAGCCCCTCCCCTATATATACCCATCCAGCAGCCAACACTTAGCCATTTGGAGCCATTCTCTTCACAAGTGGGTGTAGGTTTGCTTTTGGTTCCTCTTATGCACATAAGGTGTTTGATGAAATGCCCCAAGAGCATGAAACAAACATGACATGAAGTGTTGGAGCCACACTCCTCGATCGCGGTTAGCAACTTGATGAACCTTTGATGTGTCATTGATAAAATATGCATGTGTGCAGTTCATTGTTTAATTTATATTGTTTGTAGCTAGTTAGTTTAACAAATGCATGATGGTTAATTATATATTTTATATTATAATAATGCAGATGAATCGGCAATGGATGTACGGTAACCGACTCTCCGGCGAGTTCACTACGGGTTTGAAAGATTTCCTCGTAGTGGCTAATGCGAACAAGCAGGGGGGTTTTGTTATCTTGTCCATGTGTTATCTGTAAGAATCAGAAGGGTTACTCTTCCTCAAGAGATGTTCACATGCATCTGCTTCGGCACGGTTTCATGCCAAGCTATAATTGTTGGACCAAGCATGGAGAAAGAGGGGTTATAATGGAAGAAGATGAAGAAGGGGATGATTTCATCGATGAAAGCTATCTTGCTCATTTCGGTGATACTTTCATGGAGGATGCTGAAGGTGAAGGGGAAGGTGAAGAAGAGGCACGTGATGATCCCGTTGATGATCTTGGTCGGACCATTGCTGATGCACGGAGACGCTGCGAAACTGAAAAGGAGAGGGAGAATTTGGATCGCATGTTAGAGGATCACAGAAAGGCGCTGTACCCCGGATGCGATGATGGTCTGAAAAAGCTGGGCTGCACACTGGATTTGCTGAAATGGAAGGCAGAGGCAGGTGTAGCTGACTCGGCATTTGAAAACTTGCTGAAAATGTTGAAGAATATGTTTCCGAAGGATAACGAGTTGCCCGCCAGTACGTACGAAGCAAAGAAGGTTGTCTGCCCTCTAGGTTTAGAAGTTCTGAAGATACATGCATGCATCAACGACTGCATCCTCTACCGCGGTGAATACGAGAATTTGAATGAATGCCCGGTATGCACTGCATTGCGTTATAAGATCAGAGGCGATGACCCTGGTGACGATGTTGAGGGCCAGAAACCCAGGAAGAGGGTTCCCGCCAAGGTGATGTGGTATGCTCCTATAATACCACGGTTGAAACATCTGTTCAGGAACAAAGAGCATGCCAAGTTGTTGCGATGGCACAAAGAGGACCGTAAGTCGGACGGGGAGTTGAGACACACCGCAGATGGAACGCAATGGAGAAAGATCGACAGATGGTTCAAAGATTTTGCAGCTGACGCAAGGAACATAAGATTTGCTCTAAGTACGGATGGCATGAATCCTTTTGGCGAGCAGAGCTCCAGCCATAGCACCTGGCCCGTGACTCTATGCATCTACAACCTTCCTCCTTGGTTGTGCATGAAGCGGAAGTTCATTATGATGCCAGTGCTCATCCAAGGTCCGAAGCAACCCGGCAACGACATCGATGTGTACCTAAGGCCATTAGTTGATGAACTTTTACAGCTGTGGGGTGGTGTCCGTGTGTGGGATGAGCACAAACAAGAGGAATTTGACCTACGAGCATTGCTTTTCGTAACCATCAACGATTGGCCTGCTCTTAGTAACCTTTCGGGACTGTCAAATAAGGGATACAATGCATGCACGCACTGCTTACATGAGACTGAAAGTGTACATTTGCCAAATTGTAAGAAGAACGTGTACCTTGGGCATCGTCGATTTCTTCCGAAAATTCATCCAGTAAGAAAGAAGGGAAAGCATTACAACGGCAAGGCAGATCACCGGCCGAAGCCTGCGGAACGCACTGGTGCTGAGGTATTTGATATGGTCAAGGATTTGAAAGTCATCTTTGGAAAGGGTCCTGGCGGACAATCAGTTCCGAAGGGAGCTGACGGGCACGCAGCCATGTGGAAGAAGAAATCTATATTCTGGGAGCTAGAATATTGGAAAGTCCTAGATGTCCGCTCTGCAATCGACGTGATGCACGTTACGAAGAATATTTGCGTGAACCTCCTAAGCTTCTTGGGCGTGTATGGGAAGACAAATGATACAAAGGAAGCACGGCAGGACCAGCAACGTTTGAAAGACCCTGATGACCGGCATCCGGAATGGTTTCAAGGTCGTGCCAGCTACGCTCTGACCAAAGAAGAGAAGGTCATCTTTTTTGAATGCCTGAGCAGTATGAAGGTCCCGTCTGCATTCTCGTCCAATATAAAGGGAATAATAAACATGGCGGAGAAAAAGTTCCAAAACCTGAAGTCTCACGACTGCCACGTGATTATGACGCAACTGCTTCCGATTGCTTTGAGGGGGCTCCTGCCGGAAAATGTTCGAGTAGCCATTGTGAAGCTATGTGCATTCCTCAATGCAATCTCTCAGAAGGTAATCAATCCAGAAGTTCTACCACGGTTACAGAACGATGTGATCCAATGCCTTGTCAGTTTCGAGTTGGTGTTCCCGCCATCCTTCTTCAATATTATGACGCACCTCCTGGTTCACCTAGTCGAAGAGATTTTCGTTCTCGGTCCTGTATTTCTACACAATATGTTCCCCTTCGAGAGGTTCATGGGAGTATTAAAGAAATATGTTCGTAACCATGCTAGGCCAGAAGGAAGCATCGCCAAGGGCTATGGAAATGAGGAGGTAATTGAGTTTTGTGTTGACTTTGTTCCTGACCTTAAGCCGATTGGTCTTCCTCGATCGCGGCACGAGGGGAGACTAAGTGGAAAAGGCACGATCGGAAGGAAATCAACGATATGTATGGACGGCCATTCTCTGACTGAAGCACACCACACTGTACTGACCAATTCCAGCTTGGTGGCTCCGTACTTTGAGAAACACAAGAATATTTTACGCTCGGACAACCCGGGGAAGCCTGAATCCTGGATTAGGAAGGCCCACATGGAGACTTTCGGCAGTTGGTTGAGAAAACATTTAATGAATGACAATGATGTTGTAGATCAGCTGTACATGTTGGCCAAGACACCATCTTCGACTATAACGACTTTCCAAGGGTACGAGATAAATGGGAATACATTTTACACCGCCCAAGATAAAAAGAGCACCAACCAAAACAGTGGTGTCCGCTTTGATGCAGCAACCGAGAATGGGCAAAAGGTCACATATTATGGTTACATAGAGGAGATATGGGAACTTGACTATGGACCCTCCTTTAAGGTCCCTTTGTTCCGTTGCAAATGGTTCAAGCTAACAGGAGGTGGGGTAAAGGTGGACCAGCAATACGGAATGACAATGGTGGATTTCAACAATCTTGGTTACCTTGACGAACCATTCGTCCTAGCGAAAGATGTCGCTCAGGTTTTCTATGTGAAGGACATGAGTAGCAAACCGAGGAAACGGAAAGATAAGAAAATGATCAGTACATCATGCGATGATCCAAAGCGCCACATTGTTCTTTCAGGGAAAAGAAACATCGTGGGAGTGGAGGACAAGACAGACATGTCAGAAGATTATAATATGTTTGCTGAAATTCCGCCCTTCAAAGTGAACACCGACCCAAGCATTAAGTTAAGTGATGAGGATGCTCCATGGATACGGCACAATCGTAAGCAAGCAGGGACACAAGGGAAGAAATGATGTGTAATAATTTATTGTACCAAACTTTGTTGAATGGATCATGTGAATTATATTACCCGTGATGTGTTTGGTGTCCATTTTCGAATGATACATGAAATTTGGAGTGATGTAGTCCATGACACTCCATGGATACCAAAGTTTGACGACCGGCCTCTGGTATATTATTTGATATATTATTTGTATTTTTAGAATTTTGAATTGAATTAGTTTTATTTTTCTGAATTTTTTGATATATTATTTGTATTTTTAACATTTTGAATTGAATTAGTTTTACTTTTCTTAATTTTTTGATATATTATTTTGTATTTTTAGAATTTTGAATTGAATTAGTTTTATTTTTTTGAATTTTTTGATATATTATTTGTATTTTTAGAATTTTGAATTGAATTAGTTTTATTTTTCTGAATTTTTTGATATATTATTTGTATTTTTAGAATTTTGATTTGAATTAGTTTTATTTTTTGATATATACCATGTTTACCTGGAGCACTCCACCACAACAACCCCATTCAAGATGGCTATGCTCGTGTCACGGTGGAGGACATAGTCCAAGGGTTTGAGGACCTGGAGATTGACATTGCTACACCTGAAGGGCAGAAAAGACTTGGAGATGTCAAGCGCCATTTCATTCTATGGCAAAAGAAGTTTATCAAGTTTCCAGGCGAGGCGCCAAGGACAACAAGTCCACCCCCCTACGGTGGTGGTGGTGGCGGTGGCGGTGGTGGTGGTGGTGGTGGTGGTGGCGGTTCACCTACACCTCCGTCACGTCAGCCGACGCCGCCCCCCAGTCCACAACGTCCGGCGGGTGATCAGCCGCCGCCCCCCAGTCCTCGTCCGGCGGGTGATCAGACGCCGCCCCCCAATCCACCTCCGGCAAAGAAGCAGAAGCAGTCCTGGATTATTAACCCGGACCCTTATGTACCTAAGACCACAAAGGTACCGGAGCCATCACTGAAGCCTCTCCCCACAAGGCCTTGGGAACGTAGTGCCGAGGAAGTCGACGCGGCCGCGGCTGCTGATTTGGAGAAATGGAAGGCGGACTGCAAGAAGAAAAGAGAGCCCGAGCCCAAGCCAGTATTTTCTGATGAGCAAAAGAAGTGGGCTAAGTCATTTTTGAGCACACCGTCCCAAGCACGTGAACTTCGCAGGCAGGCACTCATGTTCAAGGAGAACAAAGAGCGGGAGAAGGCCGAAATTAAAAAAAGCGGGAAACAAGTTGCCCAGCTCGGGGAACAAAGTAAACAATCGATTGCCCCGCTTATAGTGGAAGCCTTCTGTCCGGATGCCCCCGAGATCATACAAGCTGCGGCAGCACAGGGATTGACTGTAACGAGTGCCAGAGAACAAGCGGCCAACTTAGGTATTACTCTTCGTGAACTGTTAGGCCTTGATGAGGCGCCAGTGAAGGAGGTAGTAATTACATATGTCAAGAATGGGCCTCTCGTCGAGCCTGCGCAGGAAAAGGATCTACCTCCACAAATGAAAGGTCTGCTGAAATGGTACAAGGGTTACATAAAAAATAAAAATGCCAAAGAATATATTTATGCGGAAGTTAGACATGAGCATCACTTCAAACATTACTATGTACAAATTGAACTGAGTGAATTGTTCCAGCTTTTCAATCTGCGCGAGCTCGATAAATCTATCATCAGTTGCTACGTTCTGTAAGTGATTTATTAATTTCTACCCCATCTCGTTCATATTGCCTGCACTATATATATGTCCTAACTATATTGTTGTGTCCGCTATTATACATGCAGAATGAAGATTAAGGAATGCAGAGTAAGGAACATCCATGATGTTGGGTTCATTGACCCACACATCGTTAATGGACATGTGTTGGAGCGTCACCCCGCCGACGTGGAGGCAGACCTGTGGCACTTTCTTACAAAGCAGGAACTCAAAAGTGATATTCTATTTCCTTACCATTTTGAGTGAGTGTTTCTGTCTTGAGCACATTCTCTTTTGTTTACTCCATGCATGGTATGTGGACGGCTAATCGATGAGTTATGCATGACGTACTGTGCATGTATCGTGTCCGCAGGTTCCACTGGATTCTGCTAGTAATTAAAGTTAACACCTCAGAATGTCTCGTCCACGACTCTGTGAATATGGATCCAAAGCTTTGGGGCGGCATGAGAAGAATGCTGCAGAAGTAATTATTTTCATTCATTTGCGCTCTATATCGATCGGCCTATTTCGTTCATTTCCTAATATCAAGTAACTAATTAATAACTCTCTTGTTCATTTAATTTTCTTTGCCTCGTAGGGTTTGGAGACGGTTCGTAGATACAAAGGTCGGTGAATTCAAAAAAGAGCTAGAATTCAAAATGTTAAAGGCTAAGAATGCTGGGGATATTCACCCACCGGAGACCAATCTATGTGGATACTATGTCTGTGAGATGATCCGGAGATACACCTCTGAGCGGGTTCCGAGTGATACCAATGCTCAGAGGAATAACCTCCGGTGGATGCTTAGTCCAGAAGCTCGCTTCCGACCACTTCAAGAGGAACTAGCTGGATGGTTCAGCAGGGAAGTCCTCCATCCTAAAGGAGAACACTATTACGAGGACGTAGAACTTTATATGCATTAAATCATGTATGGAAACTTGTTCAAAATTGTATATGGTCATCCGATGATATTGAATATATATTGTATATTCCTCTTGAATTCTTTTTGGTTCTAATTTCAAATTTATTTGAAATTGTACATTCATATGCATGTATGTAGTACCGTAGAATATATGAAACTCCTTCAAAATTAAAATAAAGCACAAAAGAAATAAAACAATACAAATTAAACAGAAAACAGGTTTAGGGGGGGGGGGGGCTAAAACCCTAAACCTGTGGCGGCCTTTAGTCGCGGTTGGCCAGAAGAACCGCGACTAAAGGTCCTCCGCCCCGACGGCCGCCTGGCGCCCACGTGGACGGGCCTTTAGTCGCGGTTCTTAAGGAGCCGCGACTAAAGGTGGGGGGCTTTAGTCGCGCTTATTTGGTCGCGGTTGCGCAACCGCGACTAATGGCAGTTGCGAACCGCGACCAAAGGCCTTTTTTCCACCAGTGGTCATTTTGAGGAAAAGACAGTTGCTGGATTAATTCGTAGAAAACTCTACATGAACTTTGGCAAAGAAGAAACTAATACATAACCATGTACCATGCATGCCAACAATTTATGCATTTCTTTGGTAATGGATGTGAAACTGGGCAACCGGTGTATAGTGGTACATCATATTTCAGGTGTAAGTTAGGGAGACATCGAGGAATGCAGTAGTATTAACGTGTGTTTTGTCATTGACTATATCTCTCTATAGACTTAATTTAGTGGCATGCATGTTGCATGCTTCTCGTCTCGGCGTCTCCTTTGGCCTCTCAGGACACTTGTTGAATGCCCCCCATAAAGGCATGCTATATGGCCGACAGCCGTACTTCAACTCACCCACAATTCCCGCCGCCACCCACGTCGATGCTAAGGTCACCTGGTTGATGAATATCACCACGGTGGCATATGTACATCGAGGTAAAAAAGTCATGCGACTGACAAAACATTGTATATGTGAATTAGCCCATACAAATCCAGTTTTAGCTCAACCGGGTCTAGTATCCGCTCCACTCTAATGCAAGCCCATATATGTGCGATCATTGATGTCGTTTTTACTGCTGAAAATTCGTGTGCATCTCAGGGAAGATACATTTGTAATCCTCTTGTCATACAGTTGTGTTTGCTGGTCTTTAACTTTTAATCTGGAACTTGGGTATTTGATGTCTTGCTCATATTGGTATTAGCAATGTACTTTTGGTTGTGGTTATATTAATTCATACTTGCTAACATCATCATACAAGGTTCCCACTTTATGGGAAATCACCATTTAGTTGTGTTATTACTCGTCCTTGCAAAATTCATTCAGCCAAGTTCTTAGGAACACTTACATTGGAATTGTATGTTGTTCCTTTCAATTTCCGTTACATTTTTAGTGACAAGCAAGGCCCCAAGTACCAGGTTCACTTTTTTAGATGCCAGGTGCACTTTTGGTTATGAAGCAGGATGCAACCTCTTATCCGAAAAGAAAGGGCCCCACATCTCTCCCACACCAGGGAGACATGGGCGGCGGTGGGGGCGCCCCTATACCTCACATTAAGCGAGTCGAGTCATCCGACTCGCTTAAACGCACGACGATATGGGCCGGCCTAGTTCGCGGTAGGTACACCGCCTCCTTTTTCTATAGTTTTTTCATGTTTTTATTTCATTTTTTGATTCCAGTTTTTACTTTTAGTTACACTTTTAAATATTCTAAACATATATATTACAAAAATTACTTCACATAATATTTTAAAAAGTTGTTAATCATGCTTTGGAATATGTTGAATGTGTATACAAAAAATGTTGACCTTGTATTAAAAAAATGATGAAATTTCTTGATCATGTATATAAAAAATGTTAATCAAGCATTAAAAAAAATTGGACAAGTACTTGAATTTTTTTGAACAATTATTCGAAAAACATTGAATAAGTATTAAAAAATATTGAGCACGAATTCAAAAATGTCCAAAATTATTAAAACTGTTGAACAAGTATTGGGAAAATGTTGAATAAGTATTAAAAAATATTGAATGAGTATATGAAAAATGTTGAACAAGCTAGTATTTGAAAGATTAAGTTTAAAAAAAGTTGAACAAGTATTTGAAAAATATATTGAACAAGTACTAAAAAATGTTGAGCAAGTATTTGAAAAATATTGAATAAGTATTAAAAATGTTGAACATGAATTTTAAAATATTGAAAATGTCTTAAAAATGTCAAACAAGTATTGGGAAAATGTTGAATAAGTATTAAAAAATTTTGAACAAGTATATGAAAAATGTTGAACAAGTATTTGAATGATTAGGTTTTAAAAGTATTGAACAGTATTTGAAAAAATATTCCATAAGTATTTGAAAAATATTGAACAAGTATTTAAAAAATACTGAATAAATGTTCGGACAATGTTAAACGTGTATACAAGAACTGTTGATCACTTATTTAAAAAATATGACACGTACAAAAATGTTGAGTGAAAAAAAACACAAAAAAATTCGAGAAGAAAAACAAAACCAAACAAAAAATGGAGAAGAAACAAAATGCAAGAAAAACGAAGAAACAAATGGAAGAAAGAATGAAAAACAGGAGAACAAAAAAAAACAACA
>NC_041381.1:51618638-51636577 GCF_002162155.2 Triticum dicoccoides | reverse complement strand
CCCGGATCGAATAACAACAAGTAGCAAGTAGGACGTGCCCTACAACTTACCACGTGAGGGATCCTACGCGGAGTGGCTAGCAGCACCCAAG
The DNA here is from genome assembly GCF_002162155.2 of Triticum dicoccoides. Taxonomy (NCBI): domain Eukaryota; kingdom Viridiplantae; phylum Streptophyta; class Magnoliopsida; order Poales; family Poaceae; genus Triticum; species Triticum dicoccoides. The sequence continues at coordinate 51,636,486 of NC_041381.1, read as the reverse complement.
TACTACAATTTCCTGTCCTGTATTTTTTTTTTTTTGAGAAGAACATGCTTTACTTTATTGATCAATAGAACGAATTACAGGAATAATAGAAGTATCATGAGGGTGTAACAGCCATACATGGCCACCCTCCCCTAAATGTAAAGCATGTCGAGCTAAGCTATGAGCCTCCTTATTAGAGAGACGTCTCTCATGGGTGAAAGAACAAGACTGAAACTCCCTGCTCGAGTCGATGATCTCCTGCACGATTGGAGCAATTGTGCCCATAGTACCAGTATATATGTCCTTGACCACGGAAAGGCAATCGGAAGCCACCTTCAAATGAGTAAGTGCAACATCCCTGGCTAATGCAATAGCCTCGCGGCATGCCAAAGCTTCCAGTATGTTCGGATCGGTCATGCCATGGAATACCATCGCTGCTGAACCAGCAAATGCTCCTGATTGATCCCGACAAACCGCACTTATAGCCCCCACAGGAGGTTGTTTACAAATAGCAGCATCGACATTTACTTTGTGATGACCCGCCGGTGGTGGTATCCAAACTGGCGCCCGTTCCGGGGCTGTTTTGGGCTTCGTTATTTCATGTGACATGGAAGCAACACTCAAATCTGCCAGAAACCGTGTGATAAATGAATGAGTCCCCATGGGGCTCTGGTGCTCCCCTTCGTGGATTTGCTTTCGCCGCGCCCCCCATATAGCCCATAGTGTCACGGTTAGCTTTGTGAACTCGGCATGAGGCATCGATTCTTGCATACTGAAGAGCCAAGCCTTTGCATTCGGTTCTGCTGTTGCTATAATATGCTCAACCAGCTCCGGGTCACCTAGCGCCCATACATAATGCGCCATTGTGCACGTGATGAGTGAATGCATCCACGAGTCCTCCTCTCCACAGATGGCACAACGCGACGATGTGGACATATTACGATGACGAAGGACATCCGCCGTGGGTATAGAACATTGTGCAAGTCTCCACAGGAATACCTTCAGTTTTGATGGCACCGCAACCTTCCAGATATTGGTCCAGCTAGCTTCCTCTCTCGACCTGTCAGCCGGGCCTGATCGTCCTTTGAGCCAAGCCTCCCGCCTTAGCTTCGTGTTGATGAGCATCCGATATGCCGAGCGAACGGAGAAGGAGCCCTTGTGTTCATGAGCCCAAGCCCAAGAATCTCTGCATTGTCTTGTGGCTAGAGGAATATTGAGGATCACTTCCGCATCTATTGTGTTGATGCGCTGTCAATGAGCTCGAACACAAACTGTGGCCGATGTTGGCTCAAGCAAACTACTGGTCTGAGCGATGCATCTTTTTGTACCCAGTTATGCTGCCATATCAAAGTATCCTGACCATCACCTATGCATTTGATAAGACCCTGCGAGAGGATCTCCTTGCCCTCCACGAGTTCTCACCATATTTGAGATGGTTGGTTACCTAGTGAAGCATCAAGAAAGTCTGTAGTTGGGAAGTAGCGTGCTTTCAGAATTTTTGCACTTAGTGATTCAGGTGTTTGTAGGATTCTCCACGCTTGTCTTGGCAGCAAAGCAAGGTTAAACAACTCAATGTCCGGAAAACCCATCCCACCTTCATATTTCGGCCTTGTCATCTTCTCCCAGGAGACCCAATTTGTCTTCCTCTTTCGCCCCATTTACTCCCCCACCAGAACTTACGTATGATGGAGTTAATGTGAAGACAGAGGCCCCGAGGTAGCTTGAAACAAGCCATAGAGTAAAGCCGGATAGATTGAGCTACAGAATTTATAAGTACTTCTTTTCCTCCGGATGACAACACCTTTTCCATCCATCCCTTAACTTTGTTCCAAACTCTATCCCTCAAATATTTGAAGGCCCCATTTTTGCTACTCCCGACATCCGTAGGCATGCCCAAGTACTTCTCTGATAGACTCTCATTGTGAACATTCAGGGTAGTTTTCATGCTCTCTTTAATACCCTGCGAGCAACCCTTGCTAAAAAACACTGAAGATTTATCCAAGTTTATCTTCTGTCCAGAAGCATTGTAGTATGATTCCAACAAAGAGGATACCTGAATAGCCCCCTCAACACTAGCCTTGACGAACAACAGGCTGTCATCCGCGAAAAGAAGGTGGCTTACCGGTGGAGCCGTATCTGCCACTTTGATCCCATGCACTGGAGATGACTCTGTCTGGTTTTTTAAAAGGGTCGAAAGGCCCTCTACTGCCAGCAAGAAAAGGTAAGGTGATATTGGATCCCCCTGTCGGAGTCCTCGTGAAGGTGTGAATTTCTCAAGTTTCTTTCCATTGAACATAACCAAGAACTTGACTGAACATACCATCCTCATAACTGAGTTGACCCAAGCCGGCGAAAAACCCAGTTTAGACATGATAGCACGGAGGTAGTCCCATTCCAAACGGTCATAGGCCTTCATCATGTCAAGTTTAAGAGCACAAAACCCATTCCTCTTTGATCTATTCCTCTTCATAAAATTTAAACACTCATACGTGGAGATGATGTTATGATCATAGACTTATAGGGCGGAACTGTGACAAAAGTGTGGGATTGGTTACCTTGGGGATGAGGACTAGGATAGTATCATTCAACTCCTCCACTTCTTCCTCATCTCTCAAGATTTTCAGAATGATAGCAGATACTTCATCCCCACAGAGCTCAAAATGTCTCTGAAAAAATGCGCCGGGAACCCATCAGATCCTGGAGCTTTAGTAGGGGCCATCTGAAACAGCGCCGTTTTAATTTCCTCTCTGCTGTAATAGCTCATCAGCCGCTGGTTCATCTCGTTAGTAACTTTTCAGGGAACCACGTCAATCACTTCATGCATGTTCGTTGTCCCCTCTGATGTGAACAGATTTTTGTAGAAGTCCGTGACCATACACTCCATCTCTGCCGCATCTTCTACTGTAGTACCATCATGTCTTAGCAAACAGTTTATCTTGTTCTTAAGGCGCCGCCTACTGGCCCGTAGGTGAAAGAACTTGCTGTTCTTATCGCCCGCCGCCAGCCATGTTATTCGCGATCTTTGACGCCACATGACGTCCGCTCTGTGATAGAGCTCGATCAGGCGATCTTTAACTTTCTCCTCCTGACGAGTAGGTGTCGTCCTTGACGGGTCCGCACGCATGCTCTCTAGCTGAAGCTTTAGAGATCGGATCTCTTCCTTCACACTACCAAACGTTTTTCGGTCCCAATGTTTCAGATTTGTTGACAGTGTTTTAAGTTTTGCACACAATTCCTCAACTGTGGTTGCCCCTGGGCCTTGCCAGTGTTGTTCAATGGTCGCCTGAAAACCCTCATGAGATTCCCACATCATCTCATATCTGAAAGGTCTAGCTTGCCGTGGCTGATCATCTGCCGGTGAAAGTTGTAGCAAAATTGGTATGTAAACCGATGTGGTGGCAGATTTGTTAGACAAAACGGCTCCTGGATACATGCCGGACCATGATGGGGTGGGAAGTGCCCTATCAAGGCGCACTCGCGTGTATGTACCTCCGGCTACTCTCTTCTCAAAAGTCCAGTTGTTTCCCGAGAAGCCTAGATCAATAAGGCCACATGTATCAACAGCATCCCTAAAACCATTCACCTGTGTCATGCACCGATGACCAACCCCGTCATGTTCATTCAAGCTCAGTACTTCATTGAAATCACCAAAGCATAACCATGGCAGATCATTATCCTCAGCGAGAGATCTCAACATGTCCCAAGTTTTGCCTCTATCACTGACTTGTGCTTCGCCGTACATCACTGTGAGCCGCCATGGTGGAGCACCAGGCATAGTCACATGAGTGTCTATGTGGTAAGCAGAGTAACCAAAATTTTCGATCTTTATTTCATTATTACAAAAAACCACTTCTACCAGAGCTACTAACAGCAAATGCATTATCATAACCTAGGGTGCTTGCCAACTTTTCCACTCTATCTCTAGGGAGTTGAGTTTCAACTATACAAAGCACCAATGGGGCAAACTGCCTAATCGCGAAGCTCTCGAACTGTCGCGGGTTTGCCCGCCCCGCGACAGTTCCAACATGAGAGACTCATTGGACCCAGCGGCGCTCCTCAGAGAAGCCCGCCACGCTGTCCATATTGCTTTTGTTTGGTGAACTTCCATGCTTTTGCTTCTTTCTGTCCCTTGGGGTGACGTAAGGTGGTGGAGGAGGAGGGACAACAATGGCCCCTTGCATGGATGCATCCAGCGAGCCACCCCTGATGCTCTCAGCTGCAACCTGCTCATCCATGTTCAGCTTGCGAAGAACCGAGGTTTGGGGACGGACGGTCCCTGCATCATCGCCATTGTCCTTGAGAGGGCTCTCCGTCGTATCCTTGAGATCATCATCACTATCTCTGTCAACTTCCTCCCCTAGACCGGCCTCCTCCGATGACCGTTTCTTGGCTGCACTGTTCCTTCCGCGGCCGCCTCCACGGGCACGTCCACGTCCTCGTGTGGAGTTCCCCCTGTTCCAGCTCGGGTCACGGTTCTGGCTCTCCGGCATGGGTCTCCTGTATTTTTAATCCGTATGCTCACGCCAGTGGGCTGGCCCAATACGACGGTGTTCGGCAGTGGCTGCATGGGCGGCTGCCCCGAGCTACGGATCTGGAGGCGACCTGCTAGTCAGCACATCGGCCGGCCGGGCATGGGTACCTTGGGGCGGGGCGTAAGGGATTCCGGACCAAGTTCCTTGATTTGACGGCCGCGATGACAATTGCCATTGTATGGGCGACGACAGCAGCTGGCGCGATGGTGGGTGCTCCATGTAGCACCTGTATTTTTAATCCGTACGCTCACGCCAGTGGGCTGCCCCAATATGACGCTGCTCGACATGTGGCTGCACGCGCGGCGGGTCTCGGGCCCAGATCGAGCAGTGGCGGGCCAGATACATGCGGATTTGGCCTCTGGGGCGGCTGCCCGGGTTGCAGATCTGGAGGCGGCCTGCTAGTTAGCGCAACGGTCGGCCATGGATGGCTGACCTTGGTGCGGGGCGCAAGGTATTCCGGACCTAGTGCCTAGATCTGGCGGCCGCGATAATGGTTGCCATTGTATGGGCGACGACAGTAGCTGGCGCGATGGTGGGTGCTCCCTATAGCACCCAAATCGGGGAGGTAGCCCTTCTTCTTCAATAGAGGACCTAGTGCCTGGATCTGATGGCCACGATGATGGTTGCCATTGTATGGGCGACGGTAGCAGCTGTTGCGATGGTGGGTGCTCCCTGTAGCACCCGAATCGGGACGGCAGACTTCTTCGACGGAGGCGGATTCCATGGTCGCATGTACAACTTGGAGTCTAGTTCTCGAGGTGGTGGCGGCTTTCTGAGGATGGTGGTAGTACGGGACGCCCCCTTCATCAACAGACTGGGTTCAATGCGGCTCGGCAGATGAGACATACTTCTCTTTCGGAGTCGTTGGGCAGTGTTTGTTGCCGAAAAGTGAAGCCTCTGGCGGATGCACCGCCGAAAGATGCTACGCACGACGTCAAGTCATTCCTTCTACCGGCACATGTTGCATGGTGGCTCTGACGGAGGTCTCATGTCTAGCTGTTGCTGCTGGATCGAAGATGGTGCGATGGTGCGGGAGGCAATCGGTATGTGATGTTTGTCTTCTGGTGTCTTCTCCAGAGGTATCCGATTATCGAGGCATCGGTTTAAGATAAGGATGATGGTACATACGGCTTCAATGGAAAATTTATGCACTCTGGTGAAAACATAATATCTTTGATCAAGCTATGATGACACATGCGTGTGTCGTGTCCTTGCTGAAGGTGGTGGATTGAAGCTTGGCTTTGGGGGGTGAGAATCCGATGTTCAACCTTGTATTGGACTTGCCATTGTTAGAATAAATCCGAGGCACTCCGTCGATCATCCAAGGACCAAGCAATCACACGAGGCACGACACCGAGATTTGTTAACGAGGTTCACCGATATGGCTACATCCCCGGGGCCTGACTATGGGTGCTCCTCCCCATGACGCCGCTACAATACCGCACCCAGTCGCCCTGGACACACTACAAGAAATATGTCAACTTGTGACCAACACTATTGGTCACTGAATGGTGATAGTTTTCTATTTGTGACCTTTTTGTGACCAAAACCAGAAGGTCAAAAGCTGGCCGCCGTAAACTGACATTTTTGACCTTTCTTCTAGAATGGTCGTAGATGTTTATGACCAAAATATGCCTACTATTTTGTTTTGGTCACAAGCAACCTCCCCAGACCACGTAGTCATCCAGCGTAGCAAGCTGATGTGGCACAAGAATCAGCCTGGTCCAATTCGATTTTCTACATGGGCCTAGCCCAACAATTCGGCCTTTTTAATGTATTTTTTTCCTGTGCTTTTATTAGCTACATGGGTCTGGCCCAACAATTCAGCCTTTGATTTCTAGGCATTTAGCCTTTTTGCTGCCATTTCTTATTTGGGCCTCGGCCTTTTTACAATCCATTTCGAACCAGGTCCCACTAGTCAGGTCATCTAATTAGGTCCCACTTGTCAGTTTTATTTTGTTTCTTTCCCATTTTAAATGGGACCCAAGTGTGCTGTTTTGGTGCCGCACGTCAGTTCTCTATTGCGCCAATAACACATAACAAAATCAGCAACCAAAGTACTTGATTCAAATAAGACATAACACACAACAAATAACTTGATTCAAACAGAGCCAATAATACATAAAATTTTAAACGGCAACAAAAGTACTTCACAATCATGGCAGTATAAATCAGGTATTCAACTATAAAATACAACTAAATATTAATATGGCCAGCTCCAGCTCCAGGGTTTTCTTTGGGATTATTCGCCTGGAGTTCCTTGTACACCATCTTTTGACGAATGAAGGCCAAAATCTGCGTGTTATAAATAAGAAAAGTTAGGAATATAATCAAGTGAAGTCATGCATATAACATTCTCCTAACAATGAAAAATAGCTGCAAAATTTTAGATCTAATAAGAAACCATGCATATAACATTCTCATAACAGCAAGCCTGAGATATATTTGGAAATGGAAAATGACAAGTATCAATCCAGTGCAATATAACAGAGCAACTATGTCAAAGTAATTCAGATTTCCTGACGTGTGTGTCACGTTATACTGTTGGAAATATGCCCTAGAGGCAATAATAAATTAGTTATTATTATTATATTTCCTTATTCATGATAATCGTTTATTATCCATGCTAGAATTGTATTGATAGGAAACTCAGATACATGTGTGGATACATAGACAACACCATGTCCTAAGTAAGCCTCTAGTTGACTAGATCGTTGATCAATAGATGGTTACGGTTTCTTGAACATGGACATTGGATGTCGTTGATAATGGGATCACATCATTAGGAGAATGATGTGATGGACAAGACCCAATCGTATGTCTAGCACAAGATCGTGTAGTTCGTATGCTAAAGCTTTTCTAAATGTCAAGTATCTTTTCCTTGGACCATGAGATTGTGCAACACCCGGATACCGTAGGAATGCTTTGGGTGTACCAAACGTCACAACGTAACTGGGTGGCTATAAAGGTGCACTACGGATATCTCCGAAAGTGTATGTTGGGTTGGCACGAATCGAGACTAGGATTTGTCACTCCATGTGACGGAGAGGTATCTCTGGGCCCACTCGGTAGGACATCATCATAATGTGCACAATGTGATCAAGGAGTTGATCGCGGGATGATGTGTTACGGAATGAGTAAAGAGACTTGCCGGTAACGAGATTGAACAAGTTATCGGGATACCGACGATCGAATCTCGGGCAAGTATCATACCAGTAGACAAAGGGAATTGTATGCGGGATTGATTGAATCCTTGACATCGTGGTTCATCCGATGAGATCATCGTGGAACATGTGGGAGCCAACATGGGTATCCAGATCCCGCTGTTAGTTATTGACCAGAGAGATGTCTCGGTCATGTCTGCATGGTTCCCGAGCCCGTAGGGTCTACACACTTAAGGTTCAATGACGCTAGGGTTATAGGGAAGGTATGTACGCGGTTACCGAATGTTGTTCGGAGTCCCGGATGAGATCCCGGACGTCACGAGGAGTCCCGGAATGGTCCGAAGGTGAAGATTGATATATTGGATGAAGGGTTTTGGAGTCCGGAAGTGTACCGGAGGTACCGGGTGATGACCAGCATGACCGAAAGGTATTTTGGAAGCCCCGACAAGTGTTGGGGGGGCTTCATGGGCCAAGGGAAGGGGGCAAACCAGCCCACTAAGGGGCTGTGCGCCCCCCTCACCTATTCCCATGTGACTAGGGGGTTTGGGGCGCCCCATCTAGGGTTCCCACCTCCTGGCTTAGGGGCCAAGTCACCCAAAGGGGAGATCCCATCTGCCCTGGCCGCCGCCCCCTAGGGGAAACCCTAGGGCGCCTCCCCCTATGCATCTTGGTGCAGCGTAATGGTGTGTCCGGACGTCGTAATCGAACCTTATGAGATATGGTGTGATCTATGATGTCTCTTACCGATCTACCGCTATTATTTTGAGGTTATGCATTAGAGACAGCTGCATTCACTTTAGATAGGGCACCATCTAAGTCCGTTGAGACGACGTCATATGAACATTGGTTTGGCAAGAAACCAAAGTTGTCGTTTCTTAATATTTGGTGTTGCGATGCTTAAGGCTTCAGCCGGAAAAGCTCGAACCCAAAGCGGACAAATACATTTTCATAGGATACCCAAAGGTAATTGTTGGGTATACCTTCTATCTCAGATCCGAGGGCAAAGTGTTTGTCGCTAAGAACGGGTCCTTTCTCGAGAAGTAGTTTCTCTCGAAAGAATTGAGTGGGAGGAAGATAGAACATGATGAGGTTGTCGAACCCTCACTTGAACCGGACAGTAGTGCAACACAGAAAGATGTTTCTGTGGAACCTATGACTGTTGAAGAGGAAGCTAATGATAGTGATCATGAAGCATCGGATCAAGTTGCTATCGAACCTCATAGGTCGACAAGGATATGTACTACTCCTAAGTGGTACGGTGATCCTGTCTTAGAGGTCATGTTGTTGGACAACAATGAACCTACGAACTATGGAGAAGCGATGGTGGGACCGTATTCCGACAAATGGTTAGAAGCCGAGAAATGTGAGATAGGATCCATGTATCAAAACAAAGTATGTACTTTGGTGGACTTGCCCGATGATCGGCAAGCCATTCAGATAAATGGATCTTTAAGAAGAAGACGGACGTGGACAGTAAATGAAGCTCGACTTGTGGCGAAGAGTTTTTCACAAGTTCAAGGAGTTGACTACGATGAGATTTTCTCATCCGTAGCGATGCTTAAGTCCATCGGAATCATGTTAGCATTAGCTGCATTTATGAAATCTGGTAGGTGGATGTCAAAACGAGTTTCCTTACCAGTTCTCGTAATGAAAGGTTGTATGTGATACAATCAGAAAGGTTTTGTCGATCCTAAGGATGCTAAAAGGTATGCGAGCTCCAGCGATCCTTCTATGGACTAGAGCAAGCATCTCGGAGTCAGAATATATGCTTTGATGGAGTGATCAAAGCTTTTAGGGTTATACAATGTTTGCTAGAAACTTGTATTTACAAGAAAGTGAGTGGGATCGCTACAACATTTTTGATAAGTATATGTGGATGACATATTGTTGATCGAAATAATGTAGAATTTCTGGAAAGCATAAACGGTTGTTTGAAGAATTATTTTCAAAGGAAGACCTGGATAAAGCTGCTTACATATTGGGCATCAAGATCTATAGAGATAGATCAAGACGCCTGATGATACTTTCAAAGAACGCACACCTTGACATGATTTTGAAGGAGTTCAAAATAGATCAGTCAAAGAAGGGATTCTTACCTGTGTTGTAAGGTGTGAAGTTGAGTAAGACTCAAAGCTTGACCACAGCAGAAGAAAGAGGAAGGACGAAGGTCGTCCCCTATGCTTTTGTCATAGGCTCTATACGGTATGCCATGCTGAGTACCGCACCTGATGTGTGCCTTGCCACATGTCTGGCAAGAGGGTACAAAGGTGATCCAGGAGTGGATCACTAGATAGCGGTCAAAATTATCCTTAGAGGAATAAGGAAATGTTTCTCGGTTATGGAGGTGATAAAGAGTTCGACGTAAAGAGTGACGTCGATGCAAGCTTAACACCTATCCGGATAGCTCTGGGTAGAGATACCGGATACGTATAATGGAGCAACAATTTGGAATAGCTCCAAGTGGAACGTGGTAGCAGCATCTACGATATGACATAAAGTTTTGCGAAATACAAAGGGATCTGAATGTTGCAGACCCGTTGACTACAACCTCTCTCACAAGCATAACATGATCAAACCCAGAACTCATGGAGTGCTAATCACATAGTGATGTGAACTAGATTGTTGACTCTAGTAAACTCTTTGGATGTTATCACATGGCAATGTGACCTGTGAGTGTTAATCACATGGTGATGTGAACTAGATTATTGACTCTAGTGCAAGTGGGAGACTGTTGGAAATATGCCCTAGAGGCAATAATAAATTAGTTATTATTATTATATTTCCTTATTCATGATAATCGTTTATTATCCATGCTAGAATTGTATTTATAGGAAACTCAGATACATGTGTGGATACATAGACAACACCATGTCCCTAGTAAGCCTCTAGTTGACTAGCTCGTTGATCAATAGATGGTTACGGTTTCCGGACCATGGACATTGGATGTCGTTGATAACGGGATCACATCATTAGGAGAATGATGTGATGGACAAGACCCAATCCTAAGCCTAGCACAAGATCGTGTAGTTCGTATGCTAAAGCTTTTCTAAATGTCAAGTATCTTTTCCTTAGACCATGAGATTGTGCAACTCCCGGATACCGTAGGAATGCTTTGGGTGTACGAAACATCACAACGTAACTGGGTGGCTATAAAGGTGCACTACGGGTATCTCCAAAAGTGTCTGTTGGGTTGGCACGAATCGAGTCTGGGATTTGTCACTCCGTGTGACAGAGAGGTATCTCTGGGCCCACTCTGTAGGACATCATCATAATGTGCACAATGTGATCAAGGAGTTGATCGTGGGATGATGTGTTATGGAACGAGTAAAGAGACTTGCCGGTAACGAGATTGAACAAGGTATCGGGATACCGACGATCGAATCTCGGGCAAGTATCATACCAGTAGACAAAGGGAATTGTATGTGGGATTGATTGAATCCTTGACATCGTGGTTCATCCGATGAGATCATCATGGAACATGTGGGAGCCAACATGGGTATCCAGATCCCGCTGTTGGTTGAATACCAGAGAGATGTCTCGGTCATGTCTGCATGGTTCCCGAGCCCGTAGGGTCTACACACTTAAGGTTTGATGACGCTAGGGTTATAGGGAAGGTATGTACGCGGCTACCGAATGTTGTTTGGAGTCCCGAATGAGATCCCGGACGTCACGAGGAGTTCCGGAATGGTCCAGAGGTGAAGATTGATATATTGGACGAAGGGTTTTGGAGTCCGGAAGTGTTCCGGAGGTACCAGGTGATGACCAGCATGACCGAAAGGTATTTCGGGATCCCCGGCAAGTGTTGGGGGGGCTTCATTGGCCAAGGGAAGGGGGAAAACCAGCCCACTAAGGGGCTGTGCGCCCCCCTCACCTATTCCCACGTGACCAGGGGGTTTGGGGCGCCCCATCTAGGGTTCCCACCTCCTGGCTTGGGGGCCAAGTCACCCAAAGGGGAGATCCCATCTTCCCTGGCCGCCGCCCCCTAGGGGAAACCCTAGGGCGCCTCCCCCTCCCCCTTGCCCCTATATATAGTGGAGGTTTTGGGGCTGCCCAACAGACGAGTCTCTCTCTCCCAAGGCGCAGCCCTACCTCTCTCCCTCCTCGTCTCTCGTAGTGCTTGGCGAAGCCCTGCTAGAGTACCGCGCTCCTCCACCACCACCATGCCATCGTGCTGCTGCTGGACGGAGTCTTCCCCAACCTCTCCCTCTCCCCTTGCTGGATCAAGGCACGGGAGACATCATCGGGCTGCGCGTGTGTTGAACGCGGAGGCGCCATTGTTTGGTGCTTAGATCGGAATCAACCGCGATCTGAATCGCTATGAGTACGACTCCTTCATCCGTGTTCTTGCAACGCTTCCGCTTAGCGATCTACAAGGGTATGTAGATGCACTCCCCTTCCCTTGTTGCTAGATTACTCCATAGATTGATCTTGGTGATGCGTAGAAAATTTTGAATTTCTGCTACGTTCCCCAACATATACATGCATCAAGAAGATCGTATATATACACAGATTTAACGCCTAAAGCACACCAGGCTTGGAGCTTACACGGTTACTAGATGGAACTAGTGAACAAAGGTTGTGAATGATTTTCATACAAGTATGTATAGTCATGGTTCTGGACATGAAAATGTTTATGTACATTCATGAAAGTTTTGCACATGACATGAGCAAGTCTGCAGTCCCTAATTAGATTACATGTTCTGACTTATGAGCATGAGAGGAATACATAGACACTGAAATATCCTCATGCTTAAACTAGAAAGGGAACAAAAGAAAACTGGACCTATCTATGCAGCAGAGAGAGATAGCAGGGCAGGAGGACCTATGGACCAACTTGTCCTTCACCAGATCGTTCAAGGGGAGAAAAACAGTAGCAAATCACCTTGCCTGTTACCGTTCACACAACTAAACCAGAGCAGACATATCGGAACATAAATATATGCTGAATAGTTTGACACTATCAGCTATGCAGTTATATGGCTTAGGAACATCTACTCAACAAACAAAGAGTGCTACTACTCTGGCACATAGAGTTGATGCATCGGCAAAATATTTCAAAACTGGATAACTGAGATGATTTGCTGAATGAAATCTTGTGGAGATACTTACACCACATAGCTAGCGTACCATTGCACTTACACCATATAACGAGCGAGGGGTTGGGTCGGGGCACTAACCTAGAGTCGCCGGCGCGGGAGCTCACCTTGGCCTTCATCCTGCCACCGGACGCCAAACTGATCAGAGCCCGCAGAAGCCAAAATCATGAACTGGCCGGGAACCGCACGGTACCTTGGGATTGGAGCGAGGGCGAGGGGTGGGCTGGGACTCGGATGCTGAGCTCCTTGCACATGACATATTGTGTTAATGCTTACAGCAACATAAGATACTCACATATAAAAAATGCACCCTGGAAGTATAAAGAGTGGTTCCTAGCACACCAAGAATCCAACAGAAAGCAAACATTTACACCGGTGAGTTGGTGACCATAAAGTAACATCACAAAGACTCAGCCCGATCCTAATATAAAGCAATTCAGAAACTCAATGACAACAGAATATATAGAAGAAAGAAAAGCTCATTTGGTTGGAAATTAATTTTCAAATCGGATTTTAAGTTGCTTTCTATTGCATGAACAACAACCACATAAAAGTATGATGAATAAACTATATGTCAGAAGAGAACTGAGCAGATAATAGATACTAAAAGAAAGCAGATAGTATACTCGGTACTTTCTACAGATTTGCTCACTGGATACACACACACACACACACACACACACACACACACACACTTTGCACATGCAGATTTGCTCCCCGCAAAATCAACTCTGAACTGTTGACTATAATAATTACGGCAACAAAATTCCCAAAACAGAGAATGGTGGTACTGGTCAAAATTCCCCAAAAATAAGGAAATGCGACATGCATGACAAGCTGTGGCATTACTAGAGGATTTGATTAAACCAACATGCTGGAGTGTGTTGAATAGATAAAAGCAAAGAATAGGACCTCTTAAACAATGAGATTTAATCTACAGGATAAAAAGAATAGTTTAGTAAAGTAATGTAATATTATCTGCTTTGTTATTATTATTTTTGGATGGTCACCTGGGGGGGAGAGGATCCCCACCTGAATTTATTTCTCAAAAAGCTGCCAGAGCCAAGAGTCACCCCTTAAGCTTTGGCTGATCCAGTTTATAAGGGAAATCGGATAAAAAACCTAAACAAGTTGACCCCGTTTATGAGGGAAACTGGGCCGAAAACCATACAGGTAACAAGGTTACAGAAGATGAGGAAAAAGTGCCACCCAGGAGAGGGCATGACCTAGCTAGCAGGCAGAAAGACAAACACCACGAGAGACACAAGTAGATGTGAGGTTCTGTCAAGGGATCACAATACCAAGACTTTGCAAACAACCTAGCGCACCGCACCGGCGTGCGTACCGAGCCCCACGGCACAACAGAGGGTCAACCATAATCAACGAGTGCCAAACCATAACACGAACCTTGACTGGAAGATCCGCCACGGGCGGTCAGAACAATTAGCAGGTTGGGGAGGCATCATTGCGTCGTCATTGAGCAAAGGTGAACCAAGACAACATCAGGAGCCCAAAGCTCTCCGCAGCACAACGGCAACCATGGGAGGGTCTTGACCATGCACAACAACATGACAGAGACCACGCGAAGGACAGCCAAAGAGAAACACATGAAGAAGAAACACACCACCGTCGGCCCCAAGCTCGCCGCACCACCACCACCAAAGCGCACCATCCTCAACCACACGCCGCATCAGGAACCGTCGCTTTGGGCCCCCAAGATGACGCCTCCAAGGAGGAAGTGTTGTTGAAGATGCAACACCATCATCCGATCCGGCGAGCCTGATCTTAGGTTTTTACCCGGTGACCATAAAGCAGAGTACCGTACGTGCTGGAGCTCCACAGTAGCACCTCCTGCGAGGAAGGCCACGTCCATAGACGCCGCTGCAGCCGGCATCGACAAAGTCGATGCAAGGCTCTCACCCGGAGTTTGAGCACATCCCTAAAGCAAGATGGCCTGAACCACGCCGAAGCAGATCCACGCGACATAGCTCGGAACCACGCCTCTAGGAAGGTATTCGACGCTGGTGGGGCACCGTCGTGGTCGGCTCACACAATGGGTGAGCAGGGATTTCTCCCAGAGCACAAGCGCACAGGACTCGAATCGGCCCAGTGAGGTCAAGATCGCCAGATCGGGAACATGAACGTCGACAAACTCCGACCACTGCCAAAACTGGAGCCGGCACGCCGGCCCCTCCAGTCCCACCTCGCCTCGCAGCTCCCCATACTCGCGCCCACCCTGATGCAGCACCGCGGCAGCCCCCAGGAGCCGGCAGGAAGCCGACCCGCATGGAGACGAAGGACCCGAACGGAGGAAGGGGTGCGCCACCGCACCCCCACTCGCTGGGAAGGAGCCGCCAGGCCGCAGCCCCGAATCTAGCCAACGACGCCCCTGCGGCTGCCACCCGCCGGAGGCGCAGCCTTGAGGTCACCACCCGCCGGAGCCGCAATGCCAGATCCGCGCCGCTAGAGGCCAGCGCGCCCGAGCTGCGCCCCGCACGCCCACTCGGGCCACCCCGCGCGCCCTCACGCGCCTTCCCGAACGCGGACGCCCATGCCAGCGCGAGTGCCACGCCGAGCTCCCGCCGAAGCAGACGGCCCGCGCCGCCCCTCCCCGAGCTGGAGGGAAGGACCCCGCCGCAGCCGAGGCGTGCAGGATTCGCCTGGCGACTTTTGCCGGCGGCGGCGAGGGAAGGTGGAGACAGAGGGGAGCTTGCTGGCGACGCCTAGGGTTCGCTCCCGGGCCGCCCGCGGGAGCGGCCAGGGGAGCGTCTCTTCCCTTCGACTGCTTTTTTATTATTGATTCCAAATAAGTGGGATGCGACCGCTTGACCTGACGATGTCTACGGATTGCCCGCTTGACCACTTGACCTCTTAAACAACCTAACACTCATGCACCCTGAAAGTACCTTCAAACTGCAACAACCATCTGTAAGTACTTATATGCTATTAGCCCCTCCTTACAGATTGAAGTTTTATGCATCAGGCGCTTACCAACATTGTGCAGAAGGACTTGACATGTCTACGGATTGAAGCAAACAAATTACGACAACACACAGTGATTCATGTTCTTCGTAGTAGATTTTAGTCCATTTGGCAAGTTAAGAACTGAGAAAGCTAAGAGCTAAGGCCTCCTTTGGTTTACAGGGTAAGAAAATCATAGGAATAGGAAAGTCATGGGAAATGAGATGACATGCATCTCAAATCCTATGAGTAGGAATAGGAAAGAAGATGCCCTTTGATTCACATCATAGGATTTTTTTTCATTGAGTCTAGGCTAATTTTTATTTTCCAATGAAATGTGGAGGATAGGAAGAATTCCTTCATAGGAATATGATTCCATTCCTACAAACCAAAGGGCTCTAAAGGAATTATTCCTATAGAAATCCTATCCTATGAAATTCCTACAAGATTCCTCTAAACCAAAGGAGGCCTAAGAAAGCACAACCATGTAAGCTGCAGTTTGAGAGCTAAAGAAAAAACATGTGGCTGTGCTGAAGAAAAAGAAAGGAGCTCAACCATGTAAGCAAGCAAAATTTAAAAACCTGACACGCATGGGTTTATAAAATCCTAACACAGCAAGGGTAGTTCTTTAAAATGTTCTGTATCACATACTAGGAGCCTGTGGCTTTCTTGGCGCTGGTACTTGTTAATTAAGACATGAAAAGCAAAGTGCATTTCACTGGATCAGAGTACACTCACAAAAAGACAGCGGCATGTCAAGTCACAGTGGAATAGGAAACCAAACTTTTTATTATAGTCCACATAAGAGTGAGGTTGCAGGCAGGCTAAATCTCGGCACACCATCAAACATGAAAGTTAAAAATATTCATCTAAATAACATGGAATCAAACATTCCCCTCATTTTCTTCATCAGTATGCAGATAACACGAAAGATAACTTATTCTGCTGGGGCTGAATGAAGACTCAAAACTGAATAAACAATGGCATATATGTTCTGCTAATTGAAAAATACAGTCAACCGAAGCTGAACTTCTAGGCCAGTGCAATGTTTGACGCTTTAGATGAAGCTCAATTATTAATGTAAACATACATTGATGTGAGTTGTGAATGTGGTATCAGAGATCATTATGGCGGACAGTGTAGAATTGAAATCCCTAAATGAGACAAACAACTCTGAAACCCCCGTCATGGGCAAACAATCCACTCTGCAACCCAAGAATCTACCGCGAGATCGCATCTTGGATGAGCAAGAATCGAACCGAAGCAAGCGGGCCAAGATCCAATCTTGGATGATCATAAATCTCTCGGACTAGAGCGTCGAGGGGGGAGGAGGGGCGGACGACGGACTTGCGGTTCTGGATGGTGTCGCAGGTGATGTCCTGGAGGTGGACGATGGTGCCTTGGCGGAGGGCGTCGGTCTTGATGATGTGGTTGTGGTTGGTGGAGATCATGGACTGCTGTAAGTGGATGCCGTCAGAGAGCAGCATGCGGTAGCGCTCCGACTGGTGGCCGACGGGGTTCTTGGTGGTGATGGCGCGCAGGTTCGCCACCTACATCACCGGCTGGATGGTCCCCGACCCATCCGGCAACTCCCATATCTCCCTCACCACCCCCGCCGTCATCCGCGATGGCCCATCCATCCCCTCACCGACGAGGACGTACCGGACCGGATTGGATTGGGTTTGGACAGAGCAACACGGAGAGGGAGATGGTGTCCTGCAGCAGAGAGAGAGAAGCACGAGCGTCATGAACAGAGCAACATGAGCCCCAAAACAAATCGGGTCGAACCACACACACACACACACACACAGAGAGAGAGAGAGGAGACCTTGTTGACCAGTTCCATGGTGTCGGAGCATCCGAGCCGCAGTGAACTCTCTCCTCGCGCGGAAGAACCCGCACGGCCGCGTCGTCGCCCGAGAGAAAGGAATGAAAAAGTGGTTGCCCTCTCTTCCTCTCCTGGCGCGCGAGAGATTGGGGGGCGGGAGCAGACGACCTCGAGCATCCTATCGCGTGTCGACGGTGCGAGATTGGATCTGGTAGCATCGGGGCGGAGCTGGCGGCCGCTTGACGTGCTGCTCGATCTAGGAGGGAGAGGAGGAAGGTGAAGGGTTTC
>NC_041381.1:51614588-51618260 GCF_002162155.2 Triticum dicoccoides | reverse complement strand
GGGGGCGGCGGCGAGGCGAGGAAGAGATGAGGAGGGAATCGAGCGAGGAAGATAGAGAGTGCGGGTGGGAGTGCGGGTGTCGAGAGGTGGGAGGGAAAGGGGAGGGGGAGCTCGATCTGAGGGAGGGAGACGGCGGTGGGAGGGATCGAGGGGAGCACCGTCGTTGGCGGCAGCGAGGAGATGGGGGGAGGAGGGGTGCGATGGGAGGAGGGGATCGATGGGATCTGGGTAGGGTTTGGGTAGGTGGATGCGGGTGGGGTGTTCTTTTTCTTTTTCTTTTTTTCTGTACATAAATGGATGGATGGATGGATGGATGTGGTATGGAGAGATGGATGGATGGATGGGCGCCATGTCATCGATCCGTGTGACAACGAATTCCACCAATGGGAATAGAGCACATATAATTGTGTTTTTTCTTTTGTTTTTCTTCTACTTTTTCACCTGAAAAAAATCAAATATTGATCACATATTGTGCACAAGAGTGCATCTTCAAATGCCAAACAATGTTGCCTAAAAAAGTTTTCATTTTCTTTAGACAAAAACTCAATTTCCCATTTTGAGTGCCCAAAATGGGTTTAATTGTGAAGGGCCTGCCAAATATTTGTTGCAAAATTGGACCAAATCATTTTTCTAAAATATTAGGTCATATTTAATGCACAATTGACCAAATTGTTGGGCGTCAAAAGCTTTTATACACCTCTCGTGAAAAAGACAAATTTCTGCCGATTCAGTAGGAAGCGGGTCAAATTTGAACTGTAGCTACCTTATAGTTTGCTCTTTATTTTTTCCAAAAATCATTTCTAGGTACATAAGTATCTATTTAATCAGAGAAACAATAAATGGTCTCCAAGATTCAACAACTAGCTAGGAACGGTCAAGCCCGCCGTTTTGCTGCATTTTGAAACGGGCATAAAAATTTCAAAAAAATAAAAAAATTGGAAAACCTTCGCATTGTGTGATCATATGTGACCAAGTTTTCAGGAAAAATAATAAACTTGTAATACGGTAATTTAAAAGAAAGTGTTCTCAGAAATGAGCTATCATGCGTGAAGATTCATCGCTTTCAAGCCAAATGATCAATCTTCTGGCCATATTCATGGCATAGTTTGTTCAAATGATCTCATATTGTGCACAAGGGTGCATCTTGGAATTCCAAACAATGTTGCCAAAGGAAGTTTTCATTTTCTTTGCACGAAAAATTCATTTTCCATTTTTTGAGTGCCCGAAATGAGGTTTTTTTTTGAATGACCTACCATATATTTATTGCAAAATTGGACCAAATCAATTTTATAAAATACTAGTACATATTTAATGCACAATTGACCAAATGGTAGGGTGCCAAAAGTTTTGATCCACCTCTCGTGAAAAAGACAAATTCCCGCTGATTCAGTAGGAAGCGGATCAAATTTGAATTGTAGCTACCTCGTAGTTTGCTCTTTAATTTTTCCAAAAATCATTTAAGTATCTATTTAATCAGATAAACACCCAAAAAATTCCAAGACTCAACCACTAGCTTTGAATGGTCATTCCCGCCATTTTGACCTCATTTTGAAACGGGCATAAAAAAAAATTGGAAAACATTTGCATTGTTTCATCATATGTGGCCAAGTTACCAGCAAAAATTATAAACTTGTAATAAATCAATTATTTTTAAAAAGTGTTCTCATAAATGAGCTATTATGCATGGAAGATTCGTGGCTTTCAAGCCAAATGATCAATCTTATGGCCACATTCATGGCATAGTTTGTTCAAATGATCTCATATTGTGGACAAGGGTGCATCTTGGAATTCCAAACAATGTAGCCAAAGGGAGTTTTCATTTTCTTTGCATGGAAAATTCATTTTCCATTTTTCGAGTGCCCGAAATGATGATTTTTTGTGAAGGACCTACCATATATTTGTTGCAAAATTGTACCAAATCAATTTTATAAAATACTAGGACATATTTAATGCACAATTGACAAAATGGTTGGGTGCCAAAAGTTTTGATCCACCTCTCCTGATAAAGACAAATTCCCGCCGATTCAGGAGGAAGCGAGTCAAATTTGAGCTGTAGCTACCTCGTAGTTTGCTCTTTAATTTTTCCAAAAATCATTTCTAGGTACATAAGTATCTATTTAATCAGAGAAACACCAAAAAAAATCCAAGACTCAACCACTAGCTAGGAACGATCATTCCCGCCGTTTTGACCTCATTTTTGAACGGGCATAAAAAATTCAAAAAAAATCAAAAAATTGGAAAACCTTCGCATTGTGTCATTATATGTGGCCAAGTTACCAGCAAAAATTATAAACTTGTAATACGGCAACTATTTTAAAAAAGTGTTCTCAGAAATGAGCTATCATGCGTGAAGATTCATGGCTTTCAAGCCAAATGATCAATCTTATGGCAACATTCATGGCATAATTTGTTCAAATGATCTCATATTGTGCACAAGGGTGCATCTTGGAATTCCAAACAATGTGGCCTAAGGGAGTTTTCATTTTGTTTGCACAGAAAATTCATTTTCCATTTTCTGAGTGCCTGAAATGAGTTTTTTTGTGAAGGACCTACTATATATTTGTTGCAAAATTGGACCAAATCAATTTTCTAAAATTCTAGGCCATATTTAATGAACAATTGACAAAATGGTTGGGTGTCAAAAGTTTTGATCCACCTCTGGTGAAAAAGACAAATTCCCGCCGATTCAGTAGGAAGCGGGTCAAATTTGAACTGTAGCTGCCACATAGTTTGCTATTTATTTTTTCCAAAAATCATTTCTAGTTACATAAGTACCTACTTAATCATAAATACATGGTCTGGTGGCGATACGTCGAGGTTTGGACGGTGGCCGAGGGCCCCAACTATAGAGCGCGTAAACTCGCATGCCCACCGCGTGGTCACTGCGTGACCGTGGCGTTGCCATGTGTTCTGGGCGGCCTAGACATGTCTAGTGGGTTGGGCACTCCCCAGGTAGGTGCTAGGAATAAAATCACAACATAAGATTCTCACAAGGACACCG
The DNA here is from genome assembly GCF_002162155.2 of Triticum dicoccoides. Taxonomy (NCBI): domain Eukaryota; kingdom Viridiplantae; phylum Streptophyta; class Magnoliopsida; order Poales; family Poaceae; genus Triticum; species Triticum dicoccoides. The sequence continues at coordinate 51,615,259 of NC_041381.1, read as the reverse complement.
ATCGATGCTCAAACATGAATAAGCAGCCAAGTGTTTGATTAGCGGTACGGGAAATGCACATGGCTAATGGGCGTGAGTTTTGGCTGAGGATGATCAGTTACTAAGAAGACCGGCTTCACAAATTTTCAGCTCAAAAGGAGGAGCCTAGGTGGTACTTGCTTTGCAAAGTACCACACTGGACATAAATACGAATGTTGAAGTTGGGCTCAAAAAAATGAATGGATTGAGCTGGCATTTGGTGGAGGATGGTTATTTGGGCATAGGAAAGCACTGTAGAAAATGGATACCATTTGGACATGCCAAAGTGGTACTTCCTTCACAAGGTGCTGCTCTGAACAGAATAGGAAAATGAATATTGTTGAGTTATTTTTGAACTAGGCAAGGAAGGTTTTTGACATATTTGATGAATATATGATCCAACCAATTTATGAGAATTTTTTGGGAACTTTTGGCATAACAGAAATATAGGTTGCTTCACAACCTAGGGCAAAAATTGACACATGGACATGACACATAAGCAAAACTGATGAGATGGCGCCTAGTCATCACAACCCACCACAATCTACAAAGCTATGACCATCTATATTGGTCGTTAACAATTAGAAATAAGGCAACGGACCAACACTGTTTGCTTTATGACCATTTTGTGTAAGGAAATTACGACCTTTCTA
>NC_041381.1:51603434-51614370 GCF_002162155.2 Triticum dicoccoides | reverse complement strand
TGGTCTCAAATGGTCATAGATCTATGACCAATTCTTCCAGGGTCACTGACAGAAGGTCACTAGTTGACATATTTCTTGTAGTGACACCGGCACTTGCCGCCGGCTTCCCCTGCGTTCCGGTGCTATTATGTTGGCATAGGTTACATCGTGTGTCTACTCTCGCTATATAAGAGAGGCCTAGGACACAAGTGTCCTACTAGGACACAACTCCACATCCATTGTAAACACGATATAACTACAAGTCCAACTGTAACCTACCTTGTACACTATATTCGACACAACTCCAACAAACTCCACCTTGGCGAATATACTCCACCACCCTGGATTTGTTCATGCGTCAAACTTCCATGTACATTGGACTTGAGCTTATCCCATGATCACGGCTGCTACTCCAAAGACTCCATATGACTTCACCTGCAACTTGTAGTCCCTTCTTTTCTTGACCATGGTCAACACTCGAGCAAAATTAAGTTCCTTGTTACTCTAGCTTGCGCTTCCAACTTCCAGAGTATCCGTCCAATGCCATCACGCACTGATCATAGACCTGCGTGAAAGTGAACAACTCACATATTGGATGTCACACATAAGAGTTACTTGAAGTCAACATCATCGCTCCTTTCTTGACCGCCTGTCTGAAACTTGAAAGAATTTCACCGTTGCTTGTAGTCATCCCGAGTCAAATTCGCAGTTGTCTCACCACATGTACGACCACCAGAGCCCTGGCCCATCTCCATGCCCCGTGCATACTGTTCGCATCGTCGCTATTACCGCGTCGAGCCTCCGCTGCCCTGGTGGAGTCTCAAGTGTCGCAAAACCACACCACTCAACCCCCACAACAGAGTACCACCGATCATCACCGACCGATGACGAGTTCCACGGTTCCATCAGACCATTGGGCTCCAGTCCGAACTGCATATCACTCGCTTTTCCTGCTGAATAGGCTTCAATTCTCTGGATCCTTACACCGTAGCCCCTCAATCCAGCTCCACCTTCAACATGACTCCATGGTAGATGATCAGTCCACCTTCGCGTCCCGTCGACTTCAAACTCACATGCGTACGCCATCTTGAATCAACCCCACGCCATAGGCTTGTCGAAGCCACACAAGCCTCTGGCTTGTGACACGTGTTTCCACATCCCAGAAGTCGGTCACCATCAGCATCACACTCCTATGTCGTCGTCACCGATCCCACCATCGTCTTCTGATCCAACCGGCATCCAAGTCGATCCGTCAGACTGCCTAGTCCGACCCAGCCGAACATATCCGACTGCAACCATGTTTCACCCCGCATCGTTCAACCAGCACATACCATGCATTACTCGATGCCCTGTTAAACATGATCCTCATGACGCGTTTGTCTGTGCGCCTCCATAACATGTCGACGTGTTCCAAGCCTTCACAACAAATCGACTTCAAAAACTTCCATGCAACCTGCTCAATTTTTCTATCTATTTGTTTTTATGGCTTCTCTGTGCACCTTGTAGCAGAAACAAGAACCAAATCGGATCCAATCAAACTGCCCTGTACACACACGTGGCCCTGGTAATTATTTTTTTCAACAAACAAATCTCTCTGTTCTTCTTTGTGTGCTAGCTCCAGATCGATTAGTTCACAGCTTCTGCTTCGCACGCGTCTAGCCTGGGGACTCCAGCAGCGTGGTTTGCACTTGCCGCATCCGGGTTGTGCCCCGCCGGCCTACTCAGGCCCGCACCCGGACGACGCCATCACCTCGTGCTGATTGGGTCGTGTGGTCCTGCTACAGGCAGAGATATAGCCCTGTCGCCGCTACGCACCTACTGCCCCAATTGCCGTCAAGCCGCGTGTGCACGCCGCGCTCCTTCCATCGATCCCGTCAGCTTCGAGACGAAGAACTCTAGCGGTTCCACCGCTACCACTTGGATCAATCCCGCTCTGCATGCGCATCCGATCTGCAAGATCTTCGGCGTACTCGCCTCACGTCGCCTTCTTCCGATTGCTTTTTTCAATCTCGTCAAAAACCACACTGCAGCCTGCTGCATCTCAACTCAATACTTGCTCTAGATCAACAACAACCTCCTCTTCGTAACCTTGCTCTGATACCATTTGTTAGAGTAAATCTGAGGCACTCCGTCGATCATTCGAGGACCAAGCAATCACACGAGGCACGACACCGAGATATGTTAACGAGGTTCACCGATATGGCTACATCCCAGGGGCCTGATTATGGGCGCTGCTCCCCATGACACCGCTACAATACCGCACCAGGTCGCTCTGGACACCGGCACATGCCGCCGGCTTCCCGTGCATTCCGGTTCTATTATGTTGGCATATGTTAAATCGTGTGTCTACTCTCGCTATATAAGAGAGGCCTAGGATACAACTGTCCTACTAGGACACGACTCCACATCCATTGTAAACACGATACAACTACAAGTCCAACTGTAACCTACCTTGTACACTATATTCGGCACAACTCCAACAACCATCATCAGCGCACGTGCGGTGATTCCTTCTTTAAAGCGTAACCTAGGAGTTGTGTATTTTTTATTTTGATGTCATATTGTAACATTGGGTTGGTGGTTATCTGGTGGAGTTACTGTCGTGAGGCATGCAGCCACAGGTTTGATTTTCGTTTTATTTCATGGTCAATGTTGTTCGACTGCTGGATTTTACATTCTTAATAATATATGCCTGCATGAATCGACCTGATGTAGAGGGCGGGGTTACCCCCTTTGAAAAAAATAACTTTTGGAGATGAAGCATGCAAACATTATTTGCTTTTCAAAGGTCTTGTTCAGGGTGGTAAAATGGGACTATACACAGATGGGGCATTTCGGAAATCCCACTTATCTTACAAACACGGCTAACAACCTAATCCAAAATGGAGAATGTTGATGTGGCCTGCCGAGTCCTTTCTTCTAGGTGAGTTCCTTTTATCTCCAACAACAGGACAAAAGGGGTTCAGACACAATGCACCTCCATAGTGGAAAGTGCACATAGGTCTTGAGGCACATTAATTTTTGCGTCCATTACATGGTTGTTGCATTGAACTACAACCAATATGATGGTGCCCTTACTCTTTATTATAAGGAGCAACAGCCCAAAGGTAAAGATTGTTGCTTCAATAAAGGAGAGAAACCTCAATATGAACATTGGCGAAGAGGAGACAGTTAACCTGGACTGTCTTTGCTAATGGATGTGAAATTAGGCAGCCACTCTGTAGTACTCCCTCCATTTCTTTTAGTCTGCATATAAGATTTGATCAAAGTCAAGCGATGCAAAGTTTGACCAAATATATTGTTGGGGAACGTAGTAATTTCAAAAAAATTCCTACGTACACGGAAGATCATGTTGATGGCATAGCAACCAGAGGAGAGAGTGTTGTCCACGTACCCTCGTAGACCTTAAGTGGAAGCGTTATGACAACGCGGTTGATGTAGTCATACGTCTTCACGATCCGACCGATCCTAGTACCGAACGTACGGCACCTCCGAGTTCAGCACACGTTCAGCTCGATGACGATTCCCGGGCTTCGATCCAGCAAAGCTTCGGGGATGAGTTCCGTCAGCACAACGGCGTGGTGACGATGATGATGCTCTACCGGCGCAGGGCTTCGCCTAAACTCCGTGACGATATGACCGAGGTGGAATATGGTGTAGGCGGGCACCGCACACGGCTAAGGAACGATCCGTAGATCAACTTGTGTGTCCATGGGGTGCCCCCCGCCCCCGTATATAAAGGAGCCAGGGGGGAGGAGGCGGCCGGCCAAGGAGGGCGCGCCAAGGGGGGAGTCCTACTCCCACCGGGAGTAGGACTCCCTTCTTTCCTAGTTGGAATAGGAGAAGGGGGGAAAGAGGAGGAAGAGGGGAAGGAAAGGGGGGCGCCGCCCCCCTTCTCTTGTCCTATTCGGACTAGGAAGGGGAGGGGCGCGCGGCCCCCTCTTGCCTCCTTCCCTCTTCTCCCTCGAGGCCCATGTAGGCCCAATAACCCCCCGGGGGGTTCCGGTAACCTCCCGGTACTCCGATAAAATGTCGATTTCACCCGGAACGATTCCGATGTCCAAATATAGGCTTCCAATATATCGATCTTTATGTCTCGACCATTTCGAGACTCCTCGTTACGTCCGTGATCACATCCGGGACACCAAACAATCTTCGGTACATCAGGACTTATAAACTCATAATAAAACTATCATCGTAACGTTAAGCGTGCGGACCCTATGGGTTCGAGAACTATGTAGACATGACCTAGAACTATTCTCGGTCAATAACCAATAGCGGAACCTGGATGCCCATATTGGTTCCTACATATTCTACGAAGATCTTTATCGGTCAAACCGCATAACAACATACGTTGTTCCCTTTGTCATCGGTATGTTACTTGCCCGAGAATTGATCGTCGGTATCCAATACCTAGTTCAATCTCATTACCGGCAAGTCTCTTTACTCGTTTCGTAATGCATCATTCCGTAACCAATTCATTTGGTCACATTGCTTGCAAGGCTTATAAAGATGTGCATTACCGAGAGGGCCCAGAGATACCTCTCCGACAATCGGAGTGACAAAACCTAATCTCGAAATATGCCAACTCAACATGTACCTTCGGAGACACCTTTAGTACTCCTTTATAATCACCCAGTTACGTTGTGACGTTTGGTAGTACCCAAAGTGTTCCTCCGGTAAACGGGAGTTGCATATCTCTCATAGTTACAAGAACATGTATAAGTCATGAAGAAAGCAATAGCAATATACTAAATGATCAAGTGCTAGGCTAACGGAATGGGTCATGTCAATCACATCATTCTTCTAATGATGTGATCCCATTAATCAAATGACAACACATGTCTATGGTTAGGAAACATAACCATCTTTGATTAATGAGCTAGTCAAGTAGAGGCATACTAGTGACTATATGTTTGTGTATGTATTCACACATGTATCATGTTTCCGGTTAATACAATTCTAGCATGAATAATAAACATTTATCATGATATGAGGAAATAAATAATAACTTTATTATTGCTTCTAGGGCATATTTCCTTCAGTCTCCCACTTGCACTAGAGTCAATAATCTAGATTACATAGTAATGATTCTAACACCCATGGAGTCTTGGTGATGATCATGTTTTGCTCGTGAGAGTGGCATAGTCAACGGGTCTGCAACATTCAGATCCGTACGTATCTTGCAAATCTCTATGTCTCCCACTTGGACTTGGTCCCGAATGGAATTGAAGCGTCTCTTGATGTGCTTGGTCCTCTTGTGAAATCTGGATTCCTTTGCCAAGGCAATTGCACCAGTATTGTCACAGAAGATTTTCATTGGTCCCGATGCACTAGGTATGACACCTAGATCGGAAATGAAATCCTTCATCCAGACTCCTTCATTTGCTGCTTCCGAAGCAGCTATGTACTCCGCTTCACATGTAGATCCCGCCACGACGCTTTGTTTAGAACTGCACCAACTTACAGCTCCACCGTTTAATAAAAACGCGTATCCGGTTTGCGATTTAGAATCGTCCGGATCAGTGTCAAAGCTTGCATCGACGTAACCATTTACGACTAGCTCTTTGTCACCTCCATATACGAGAAACATATCCTTAGTCCTTTTCAGGTATTTCAGGATGTTCTTGACCGCTGTCCAGTGATCCACTCCTGGATTACTTTGGTACCTTCCCGCCAAGCTTATTGCTAAGCATACGTCAGGTCTGGTACACAGCATTGCATACATGATAGAGCCTATGGCTGAAGCATAGGGAACATCTTTCATTTTCTCTCTATCTTCTACTGTGGTCGGGCATTGAGTTTGACTTAACTTCACACCTTGTAGTACGGGCAAGAACCCTTTCTTTGCCTGATCCATTTTGAACTTTTTCAAAATTTTATCAAGGTATGTGCTTTGTGAAAGTCCTATTAAGCGTCTTGATCTATCTCTATAGATCTTGATGCCCAATATGTAAGCAGCTTCACCGAGGTCTTTCATTGAAAAACTTTTATTCAAGTATCCCTTTATGCTATCCAGAAATTCTATATCATTTCCAATTAATAATATGTCATCTACATATAATATCAGAAATGCTACAGAGCTCCCACTCACTTTCTTGTAAATACAGGCTTCTCCAAAAGTCTGTATAAAACCATATGCTTTGATCACACTATCAAAGCGTTTATTCCAACTCCGAGATGCTTGCACCAGTCGATAAATGGAACGCTGGAGCTTGCACAGTTTTTTAGCACCTTTTGGATCTACAAAACCTTCTGGCTGCATCATATACAACTCTTCTTCCAGAAATCCATTCAAGAATGCAGTTTTGACATCCTTTTGCCAAATTTCATAATTATGAAATGCAGCAATAGCTAACATGATTCGGACAGACTTAAGCATCGCTACGGGTGAGAAAGTCTCATCATAGTCAACTCCTTGAACTTGTCGAAAACCTTTCACAACAAGTCGAGCTTTATAGACAGTTACATTACCATCAGCGTCAGTCTTCTTCTTAAAGATCCATTTATTCTCAATTGCTTGCCGATCATCGGGCAAGTCAACCAAAGTCCATACTTTGTTTTCATACATGGATCCCATCTCAGATTTCATGGCCTCTAGCCATTTTGCGGAATCTGGGCTCATCATCGCTTCCTCATAGTTCGTAGGTTCATCATGGTCAAGCAACATGACTTCCAGAATTGGATTACCGTACCACTCTGGTGTGGATCTTAATCTGGTAGACCTACAAGGTTCAGTAGAAACTTGATCTGATGTTTCATGATCAATATCACTAGCTTCCTCACTAATTGGTGTAGTTGTCACAGGAACCGGTTCTTGTGATGAACTACTTTCCAATAAGGGAGTAGATACAGTTATCTCATCAAGTTCTACTTTCCTCCCACTCACTTCTTTCGAGAGAAACTCTTCTCTAGAAAGGATCCGATTTTAGCAACAAAAATCTTGTCCTCAGATCTGTGATAGAAGGTGTACCCAATGGTCTCTTTTGGGTATCCTTTGAAGACACATTTCTCCGATTTGGGTTCGAGCTTATCTGGTTGAAGTTTCTTCACATAAGCATCGCAGCCCCAAACTTTAAGAAACGACAACTTTGGTTTCTTGCCAAACCACAGTTCAGAAGGCGTCGTCTCAATGGATTTTGATGGTGCCCTATTTAACGTGAATGCGGCCGTCTCTAAAGCATAACCCCAAAACGATAGCGGTAAATCAGTAAGAGACATCATAGATCGCACCATATCTAGTAAAGTACGATTACGATGTTCGGACACACCATTTCGTTGTGGTGTTCCGGGTGGCGTGAGTTGCAAAACTATTCCGCATTGTTTCAAGTGTAGACCAAACTCGTAACTCAAATATTCTCCTCCACGATCAGATCGTAGAAATTTTATTTTCTTGTTACGATGATTTTCCACTTCACTCTGAAATTCTTTGAACTTTTCAAATGTTTCAGACTTGTGTTTCATCAAGTAGATATACCCATATCTGCTCAAATCATCTGTGAAGGTGAGAAAATAACGATACCCGCCGCGAGCCTCAACATTCATTGGACCACAAACATCAGTATGTATGATTTCCAACAAATCAGTTGCTCGCTCCATAGTTCCGGAGAACGGCATTTTAGTCATCTTGCCCATGAGGCACGGTTCGCAAGTACCAAGTGATTCATAATCAAGTGATTCCAAAAGCCCATCAGTATGGAGTTTCTTCATGCGCTTTACACCGATATGACCTAAACGGCAGTGCCAGAAATAAGTTGCACTATCGTTATCAACTCTGCATCTTTTGGTTTCAACACTATGAATATGTCTATCACTACTATCGAGATTCAATAAAAATAGACCACTTTTCAAGGGTGCATGACCATAAAAGATATTACTCATATAAATAGAACAACCATTATTCTCTGATTTAAATGAATAACCGTCTCGCATCAAACAAGATCCAGATATAATGTTCATGCTCAATGCTGGCACCAAATAACAATTATTTAGGTCTAAAACTAATCCCTATGGTAGATGTAGAGGTAGCGTGCTGACCGCGATGACATCGACTTTGGAACCATTTCCCACGCGCATCGTCACCTCGTCCTTAGCCAGTCTTCGCTTAATTCGTAGTCCCTGTTTCGAGTTGCAAATATTAGCAACAGAACCAGTATCAAATACCCAGGTGCTACTGCGAGAATTAGTAAGGTACACATCAATAACATGTATATCACATATACCTTTGTTCACTTTGCCATCCTTCTTATCCGCCGAATACTTGGGGCAGTTCCGCTTCCAGTCTCCAGTCTGCTTGCAGTAGAAGCACTCAGTTTCAGGCTTAGGTGCAGACTTGGGTTTCTTCTCTTGAGAAGCAACTTGCTTGCTGTTCTTTTTGAAGTTCCCCTTCTTCTTCCCTTTGCCCTTTTTCTTGAAACTGGTGGTCTTGTTAACCATCAACACTTGATGCTCCTTCTTGATTTCTACCTCCGCAGCTTTTATCATTGTGAAGAGCTCGGGAATAGTCTTGTTCATCCCTTGCATATTATAGTTCATCACGAAGCTCTTGTAGCTTGGTGGAAGTGATTGAAGAATTCTGTCAATGACACTATCATCAGGAAGATTAACTCCCAGTTGAATCAAGTGCTTATTATACCCAGACATTTTGAGTATAGGTTCACTGACAGAACTATTCTCCTCCATCTTGCAGCTATAGAACTTATTGGAGACATCATATCTCTCAATCCGTGCATTTGCTTGAAATATTAACTTCAACTCCTGGAACATCTCATATGCTCCATGACGTTCAAAACATCGTTGAAGACCCGGTTCTAAGCCGTAAAGCATGGCACACTGAACTATCGAGTAGTCATCAGCTTTGCTCTGCCAGACATTCTTAACGTCGTCAGTTGCATCAGCAGCAGGCCTGGCACCCAGTGGTGCTTCCAGGACGTAACTTTTCTGTGCAGCAATGAGGATAATCCTCAGGTTACGGACCCAGTCCGTGTGATCGCTACCATCATCTTTCGACTTTTCTTTCTCAAGGAACGCATTAAAATTCAATGGAACAACAGCACGAGCCATCTATCTACAAACAAACATAGATAAGCAAAATACTATCAGGTACTAAGTTCATGATAAATTTAAGTTCAATTAATCATATTACTTAAGAACTCCCACTTAGACAGACATCTCTCTAGTCATCTAAGTGATTACGTGATCCAAATCAACTAAACCATGTCCGATCATCACGTGAGATGGAGTAGTTTCAATGGTGAACATCACTATGTTGATCATATCTACTATATGATTCACGTTTGACCTTTCGGTCTCCGTGTTCCGAGTCCATATCTGTATATGCTAGGTTCGTCAAGTATGACCTGAGTATTCCGCGTGTGCAACTGTTTTGCACCCGTTGTATTTGAACGTAGAGCCTATCACACCCGATCATCACGTGGTGTCTCAGCACGAAGAACTTTTGCAACGGTGCATACTCAGGGAGAACACTTCTTGATTATTAGTGAGAGATCATCTTAAAATGCTACCGTCAATCAAAGCAAGATAAGATGCATAAAGGATAAACATCACATGCAATCAATATAAGTGATATGATATGGCCATCATCATCTTGTGCTTGTGATCTCCATCTTCGAAGCACCGTCGTGATCACCATCTTCACCGGCGCGAAACCTTGATCTCCATCGTAGCATCATTGTCGTTACACTATCTATTGCTTCTACGACTATCGCTACCGCTTAGAGATAAAGTAAAGCAATTACAGGGCGTTTGCATTTCATACAATAAAGCGACAACCATATGGCTCCTGCCAGTTGCCGATAACTTCGGTTACAAAACATGATCATCTCATACAATAAAATATAGCATCACGTCTTGACCATATCACATCACAATATGCCCTGCAAAAACAAGTTAGACGTCCTCTACTTTGTTGTTGCAAATTTTACGTGCCTGCTACGGGCTTTAGCAAGAACCGTTCTTACCTACGCATAAAAACCACAATGATAGTTCGTCAAGTTGGTGCTGTTTTAACCTTCGCAAGGACTGGGCGTAGCCACACTCGATTCAGCTAAAGTGAGAGAGACAGACACCCGCCAGCCACCTTTAAGCACGAGTGCTCGCAACGGTGAAACCAGTCTCGCGTAAGTGTACGCGTCATGTCGGTCCGGGCCGCTTCATCTCACAATACCGCCGAACCAAAGTATGACATGCTGGTAAGCAGTATGACTTGTATCACCCACAACTCACTTGTGTTGTACTCGTGCATATAACATCAACGCATAAAACCTAGGCTCGGATGCCACTGTTGGGGAATGTAGTAATTTCAAAAAAATTCCTACGTACACGCAAGATCATGTTGATGGCATAGCAACGAGAGGAGAGAGTGTTGTCCACGTACCCTCGTAGACCGTAAGAGGAAGCGTTATGACAACGCGGTTGATGTAGTCGTACGTCTTCACGATCCGACCGATCCCAGTACCGAACGTACGGCACCTCCGAGTTCAGCACACGTTCAGCTCGATGATGATCCCTGGGCTCCGATCCAGCAAAGCTTCGGGGATGAGTTCCGTCAGCATGACGGCATGGTGACGATGATGATGCTCTACCTGCGCAGGGCTTCGCCTAAACTCCGCGATGATATGATCGAGGTGGAATATGGTGGAGGGGGGCACCGCACACGGCTAAGGCACGATCCGTAGATCAACTTGTGTGTCCATGGGGTGCCCCCCGCCCCGTATATAAAGGAGCTAGGGGGGAGGCGGCCGGCCAAGGAGGGCGCGCCAAGGGGGGAGTCCTACTCCCACCGGGAGTAGGACTCCCTTCTTTCCTAGTTGGAATAGGAGAAGGGGGGAAAGAGGAGGAAGAGGGGAAGGAAAGGGGGGGCGCCGCCCCCCTTCTCTTGTCCTATTCGGACTAGGAAGGGGAGGAGCGCGCAGCCCCCTCCTACCTCCTTCCCTCT
>NC_041381.1:51544267-51603125 GCF_002162155.2 Triticum dicoccoides | reverse complement strand
AACCTCCCGGTACTCCGGTAAAATGCTGATTTCACCCGAAACGATTCCGATGTCCAAATATAGGCTTCCAATATATCGATCTTTATGTCTCGACCATTTCGAGAATCCTCATTACGTCCATGATCACATCTGGGACTCCGAACAATCTTCGGTACATCAAAACTTATAAACTCATAATAAAACTGACATCGTAACGTTAAGCGTGCGGACCCTCTGGGTTCGAAAACTATGTAGACATGACCTAGAACTATTCTCGGTCAATAACCAATATCGGAACCTGGATGCCCATATTGGTTCCTACATATTCTACGAAGATCTTTATCGGTCAAACCGCATAACAACATACGTTGTTCCCTTTGTCATCGGTATGTTACTTGCCCGAGATTTGATCGTCGGTATCCAATACCTAGTTCAATCTCGTTACCGGCAAGTCTCTTTACTTGTTCTGTAATGCATCATTCCGTAACCAACTCATTTGGTCACATTGCTTGCAAGGCTTATAAAGATGTGCATTACCGACATGGACCAGAGATACCTCTCCGACAATCGGAGTGACAAAACCAAATCTCGAAATACGCCAACTCAACATGTACCTTTGGAGACACCTGTAGTACTCCTTTATAATCACCCAGTTACGTTGTGACGTTTGGTAGTACCCAAAGTGTTCCTCCGGTAAACGGGAGTTGCATATTTCTCATAGTTACAAGAACATGTATAAGTCATGAAGAAAGCAATAGCAATATACTAAACGATCAAGTGCTAGGATAACGGAATGGGTCATGTCAATCACATCATTCTTCTAATGATGTGATCCCATTAATCAAATGACAATACATGTCTATGGTTAGGAAACATAACCATCTTTGATTAATGAGCTAGTCAAGTAGAGGCATACTAGTGACTATATGTTTGTCTATGTATTCACACATGTATCATGTTTCCGGTTAATACAATTCTAGCATGAATAATAAACATTTATCATGATATGAGGAAATAAATAATAACTTTATTATTTCTTCTAGGGCATATTTCCTTCATATATATATATATCAAAAGATATCAACATCTACAATACTAAACCTATATGCTATGAAAATTAATATCATGATGCATATAGTAATGTTGATTTCATATTATGAATGTTAATATTTTGTTCTATAAAATTAGTCAAAGTTTATGAATTTTGACTTTGATCAAATCTTACATGCGGACTAAAAAGAAACGAAGGGAGTAGTAGTGGACATTTCAGGTCTGAGTTTTGGAGGCATCGTGGAAGGCAACACCACCAGGTTGTCCGTTTTAACCGCTGATGTCCATATTGACCCAAGGTAGTGCCTAGCCTGTTGCTAGCTTATCGTCTCATGTCGCGACGCGGAGAGTCTTTCAGATTCCATTTAGTAGAATGTCGGTAGCTTCCTTTCTCATGTCATGCACCGCAGAGTTCTTCAGATACAATTTAGTAGAATGTTGCACTTGTTGACGACGCCTCGTGGGGCGACAGGGTCCGGGCCGGACGGGGATCTCACCCTCCCAGGCGCCCCTTTTCAGGGGACTTGGGCCCGGTCGGTCACTAAGGACGCCTCTCCAGACTACAATTCGAACGGCACAGCTGCCCGATTCTCAAGCTGGGATGCTCCCGGTTCGCTCGCCGTTACTAGGGGAATCCTTGTAAGTTTCTTCTCCTCCGCTTATTTATATGCTTAAACTCAGCGGGTAGTCCTTTCTTTCTCATGTCGCGCACCGGAGAGTTCTTCAGATTCCATTTAGTAGAACAGATGGATTGACAATTTGTGACTTGCCTTTTTATTTTTGACTTGCCGGTGTAGACATGGCAGGAAGCTGCCACAACTTTGTATATGTGTCAATTGGGTCAATTAACACACAAAGATCAGGTTTTGGCGCAACTGGGTTTATATTATGCACTCCACCTTTTTTTTTGAGAAGCCGATAGGAGCGCTGCCTTTTTATTACGAAGAGGTAAATATGCACAATGTGGCATGTTTTAAAGAGGACATGCCGGAAACACCAAGATCCAAAGGATCACATAGAAGACCGCATGCTTACTAATAAATTTGGATCACTTTTGGCCGAAAGGCCAGATCGCATTTCGTGGTCTCCTCGAAGGTGAGGTGGGCCACCTTGATGTAAGTCAATATTGCGCCTTCGAATATATGTCGGTTCCTTTCCTTCCAGGCATTCCACATTATATAAAATGAGGCAGACACTGAGCCGGCTTCTGGGATTGTTGTCAGTATGCTTGAGGCCATCATCTCACCAGATGTCGATTGGGGCGGAAGCGGCAATCGAAGCGAACGTGAACGACTTCTTTGAGCTGTGCCCTCTCCCTAGCTCACTGAAGCTCTCTCTCTCTCTCTCTCTCTCTCTCTCTCTCTCTCTCTCTCTTAATCCTCTTGGCCTGGAGGTGTCTCTGCTGGTCTAAAATTTTAAATTGAAACTCCTATTTGTTGTCCTGCTCATGTTCGTATTAGCAGTGTACACTAGTAGAAAAACACCTAATAGTCCCGGTTCATAAGGGTCGTTACTAATACCTCCACCCATTAGTCCCGGTTCAAACACGAACCGGGACCAATGTGCCTCCACGTGGCCTGTGCGCCGAGCCCAGTCAGGGGGCCTTTTGTCCCGGTTGGTGGCACCAACCGGGACCAAAAGTCCATGTTTTTTTAGAAAAGTGGCTGCTTTAGGGGTTTTGGGGGTTATTTTTAGGTTGTTATTAGCTAGCTAATAGAGAGAAGTGTCCTCTCTTATATCTTCGTCCTTGGTTTACCAACGCTGCTGCTATATATGTTCATTTCACCCGCTGATATAATAACTCATGCATGCTCGCATCATACATCATCATATATAATAACAAGTCCTACTAATCATGCATCATACAACTTCTACTCGTTATTAATAATAAGTCATACGATCATCATCCTCATAGTCATCGAACTCAACCCTACATAATTGTTCTTAGCACATGATCATCAGTATCAGGTAGGACCTAAACACCCTTAAGATAAAATAGCATAAAACAATATAGACCCTGACTCTCCATTATGAAGAATGGCGATCATCCTGTCTCCAATTATTGCCATTCGCTGCTTTTTGCTTCCAAGAAGCTCCTTACGACTGTCCATACATTTTTTCCATTCTTTGATTGCCATGTCTCCACTTATTTTAGAAACCCAGTATGGACAGTTGAGATTCGTAAGAAGACCTGGTTGTATGTTCAAAACATGAAGGGTACCGTGCGTATACATCAGATGAGGCACACAATCATTCAGGATTATCTGTTGAAAAACATAGTAATAACTTCGTAGTTAGCAATGATGTACTAGTTTTAGAAGTGTGCAAAAAGATGCACGGATGTCGTAATAGTAAAAAATCTTACCAGGGTATCTCCATGGTAGTTACAGTAGTTCAACACGTGCACTAGTGGCACGTATTGACCATAATGTTGAGGAGTTTGATTGTAGATATTGTAGTTCTTAAGATCATTACAAAATGTGACCAGATGATTTTTCTCCTGATAAGTTAATTCGGAGCCTTCGGTGTAGTAGGTTATGTCTACCATCTTCCGCACGTTCTTTGAAGAATGAAAATAAGCTGGCAATGGAAATAAGTTGTTAACTATTTTGAAATAAACAATATAAATTACTTAGTAACTATGTTAAGCTCACATGGGGGAAGAATTGGAGGTGTATCCACAAGGATGCAAATCGAAGTTCTCTCTTGCTCGATGATCCATGATGACAAGCATACCCTCATCAAAACCATACATCTTGCAAAGTGCTTCCCAATTTTTTCAACCAAAATGCGTGACACTCTGAGCATTGTACAACTTTACTTGAAAATCCACACCATGATGGGTACTTAGGATAATTGTTTTGGTTTCCATACTTTCATGGTCTTCAAAACCCATCCTCTCCAAGACATAGCGTCTTGCAAAGCATGGGATAAGCTAGTCGAATTAGAAAAGATAAAAAATACACGTTAACATAGTTGAAGTCCTGCTTAATTACGAAAAAAACTATTGTCGTTGTTGCATACCGTATGAACATCGAAGGTCTCCTTGAGCTTAATGTTGAAGCGCCGATCTTCGTCCAGCTCAATGAACCTGTCGTCGTGGCACCAGTCGCACTCCCTGGGGCGGTTTTCATCGTCCGAGTACGACATTTCCGGCCTAAGTTCATAATTCAAATATTAAATATATGTACTAAAAAACCTAAATTAGATCATTATTATTAATCACGGGTTGACTATCGGTGATGGTACATAGCTCCTCCTTTCATTCCCGAGTGCATTATTACAACAAATTGTCTAGCACACGGGAATGAAGGAGAAGCTACCCCCACGACAGCGTGGATGATGGAGGGGGCTCCTAGATTTCTGCATAGAGTGCTCTTCAATTTTAGCATTCAAAGTAGGAGTACTTTTCCAATATGAGCATTTAATAAGCAAAACCAAATCGTAAAATAAAGTAGTATTCAAATTAGCATGCATTCAATTATAACCAAAAGTACATCATCTCTTGTGTCCGTACATCGTCGAATACTCCTCGAATACTATCATACATATAGCATCGCTAATTAATACAGCTAGAACCGTAGCGCCCAACGGGTATCGTCGCGGGCTATGGGCACCCAAAGATAAGGAACGATCGCAGAATCATAGCTCCAGTGAGATCCCTGAAGAACCTGCCAGGTATTGTCGAAGCTGCCCTTCAACGCAACCATGTAGCGACGGACGTGCTCGTCCTCTTCGCTGACACGGTGACATACCACCTCCGCGGTGTCCAGAAGCCTCGGCACCGTCACTGGCCCACGCGACCGCCACCAAACAAGGATCGGGTCAACAACAGGCTGCCTCCTCACCAACCTACATCCCCCAGAAGGTAGCACCTCCCAATACCAGCCCGGCGGAGCCCAGTCCCGAACATGGCCCTGATCAAGCAGGCCTCCACTGCCGAGTCGACGACGACGAGGATGCGGGATAGGCATCGCCGACGTCGATGCGGGAACTACGTACTTCTATATATAGTTAAATAAAGTAGTTTTATTAATTAAATCAACTATCTAGTTCAACTACTAAGCACTTACTATAAATAAATAAAGTAGTACTTACTAAAAACAAAGTAGCACTTACTATAAATAAATAAAGTAGCACTTACTATAATAAATAAAGTAGCACTTACTACAAACTACTTCTATATATAGTAAAATAAATTAGTTTATTAAATCAACTAGCTAGTTCAACTATATATGAGCACTTACTATAAATAAAATAAAATAGTACTTACTAAAAATAAACTAGTATTTTTCTAACTAACTAGTATTTTTCTACCTAATTATATTACCAAAAAAAATAAACTAGTACTTAGTAACACAATCTAAATATCATCAAAAAAATCTATTAACAATAAGATCACCAAACATGCATATTCAACAATAATATCACCAAAAAAATCTATTAACAGAAAAAAAAATCTAACACAATATGAACAAATTAATTATACATTCTAAATTAACATGCTATGAACTACATATCTAAATTACTACACATCTAATCTAACAAAAAAATCTATAAACTACAAAAAAATCTAAAAGAATCTAACAAAAATCATAAAAAGTTGCTCACGGCGAGGTCGACGGCGACAGCGATGGTGACGGCGACGGCGAGGTGCGGCGCGGGGCGGCGACGACGTCGGGGTGGTGCTGGCCAGGGCGGCGACGTCAGGGCGGCAGGGCGGGGCGGGGCGGCGACGGTGTCGGGGCGGGGTGGGGCGGCGACGGCGTCGGGGCGGAAATAAATAGAAGAAAAAATAGTTGTGATTAACTTTACTAAAAAATGAGCATAGATGCTTATTTTTAATGACTTATTACCACAAAGAAATAAATAGAAAAAATAAATATAGCAGAAAAGAAAAAAAACTATATAAAAAACTACTCAGAAATAAATAGAAGAAAAGATAGTTGTGATTAACTTTACTAAAATCTTTTTTATTTTTAATGAATTATTACAACTCAGAAATAAATAGAAAAAATAAATATAGCAGAAAAGAAAAAAACTATATAAAAAACTACTCACAAATAAATAGAAGAAAAAATAGTTGTGATTAACTTTACGAAAAAAATGAGCATAGATGCGCTTATAGAGAAAATTGAACCTAAATTCATAATAAATTTCTACTAACTTCAGAGAAATTCAGTATAAATTTAGGTCAAATTTCCTGTATAAGGGCATCTATTTTCATTTTGAGAGGAGCTCAACAAGGCAGAGAGGGAGGGGCTTATAAACCGGTGTGAGCCCCCTTCGGTTGGCAGGTGGGAGTAAACTCTGGCCGCAACGAGGACCAACCCTTTAGTCCCGGTTGGTTGTATGAACCGGGACTAATGGGCGGCCTTTGGTCCCGGTTCATGCCTCTAACCGGGACCAATAGTGGTGGGCCAGGAGCGAGGACCATTGGTCCCGGTTCGTCCCACCAACCGGGACCAAAAGGTCCAGACGAACCGGGACCAATGGCCCACGTGGCCCGGCCAGCCCTCGGGGCTCACGAACCGGGTCCAATGCCCCCATTGGTCCCGGTTCTGGATTGAACCGGGACTAATGGGCTGACCCGGCCTGGACCATTGCCCCCTTTTCTACTAGTGGTACTTCTGGCAGTGGACATGTTCGTACTTGCTATCATCATACAAAGTTCCTAGTTTCCAAGAAATCGCCATTTAGTTTTGATATTGTTTGACCTCGTGGAATTCATGCAGCCAAGATTCTAAGGAACTAATCTTTTCAAATGCCACTCATTCTTGAACATTTTACTTTTTATTTTAGAAACATAGTTCATATAAGTTTAAGCAATTCCAAACATGCGGTACCATGCAATTCCATGAAACCAAAATTATTTGAATTATCGAAGAATACTAAGGAAGCACTACATTATTTTCAGTAAATCAAAACAAAGCATATTAAAAAAAATCAAAAAGAAGGATTACCACTGGCCTATACATCAAAATGATACATGCAACCGTATTATTAAGACTACTCACAATGGAAATAATATAGATTGTAACATCACACATATCTAGACAAAATAGATGATGTGGCAAGTAATAAATGAAGAAAAAGAGGCATGTGGTAACATAGCTAGTTACTACTAGTATGAGTGACATCACACATATCAAGATAAGATGAGTCTATAATATAATAAATAAAGTGTTGCATGATACCACACATATGTTACTCCCCACTTTGAAGGTAGTAACATATGCGTGCTACTAGTCTAAGGTACTCCCCATTATGACTAGTGTAACCAAAGTATCCACCAAGTACGCAGTTCGATACAAGTTCACAAATCAAATTGAAAAAATACAAATTGACACAACTGGCAAAAATAGGACAAGATGACTATACATATCTTATGCTACCGTCTCCCAACGGTTGCACCCATAAGCCATATGCTCCTTGACTCCCGCACGACTGAGTAACGATCACGTACGGATCCAGCCAGTTGCCTTGTAGATAACTGCAAAAAAAATTGCGATATTTTTGTGATAGATGGCCTGCAAAAAATTGGGATAACCTGCAAAAAAATTGCCCTGTACAACGGGATCAATATGGCTCAATCTTGTGCGTAGATTGATGATTGTTAACCTATTTGATGGGTCAGATACATTACACTAGAAACTTTCGGTGTCCGGAGTTTTCTCACTGAACTCGATGTACATGGATTTGATATACAATGATCCAATCCCAAAGTCGCTTCACGGCTGGAAAATTAAGGTACCTTTAAAAATAAATGTCTTCATGTGGTTTGTTCAGAAGGATGTGATCTTGACTAAGGACAACTTGGCAAAGCATAGATGGGATGGTAGTAAATGGTGTTGTTTTTCTCGAATTCCCACTAGCCAAGTTACTGCAGCATACAGTTCATGTGGCATTCAATATCAGTCCCTTCTAGCTACATGTGGCGTTTTTTTGGCTCCTTCAGCTGTCTCCCGATGGGCTGGGCGAACGGTCAGGCGGCCGCGCGGAGGTCCAGGCGGGTGACCGCGGCCGCGACGCCTCTGGTCTCCGGTGATCGCCGACGGGTTGGTGGCCGGTTCTGGGCCCTAGCAAATCCCGATGAGGAGGATTGTCACGACCGGTTTTTAAATAAAGTACTTATTGAGAAATTGATCTCTTGATTCCAGTATAGGAAGAAATATCCTTACTGGTAGACAAATACTTGATACAGAAGGCCAGTAGCATTAAAAATATTACATGGTTGAGCTGAGGCTGCTCAACAATTTATTACAAACATGCCAATATTGTACATAAGGTCGGTTATGATACAGGGGTGTGGTGGCATACTACTGACTCAAGATAAAAGTGGTGGTGGGTATATCACAGTGGAGTGGATAACATGACTCCTAAACTGGCGGCTCATCGAACGTCGAGGTGAGGCTCGATGAATTTATTCGGGTAGCCGAAGCGGATATAATACAATGACCAAATCCAGGGTCGCACGGGACTGACTGGGACTCCTCTAGGCGTCGGACTCGCTATCGAACTCTTCATCCATGAGATCGCCTTCATCAACATCTGGCCAAATCAACAAGCCAGGTGAGTACTTTGAAAGTACTCGCAAGACAGTTCGGACATAAGATATAACAAATGCATGCATGAATGCGTTATGAGCAAATAACAATGCACACTCAATTAATAAATATTTGCACGACATGCTAAGTAAAAAGGAAGTCAGGCGGTAGTCCTCCCGAAATCCCAACAAACAACTGAAAACCGATCGGGTGTCTGGAGCGACGCCTCGAAGGGTAAACAAATAAATAATCATGCCGCAGTCGGGCGTCTAAGCGACACCACATATAGGGTTTATATTGAAAAGTAAATGACATGCGTGCCACAGTCGGACGTCGGAGCGACATCGCAGAAAGGGCTTATATTGAAAGTAAATAACATGCGTGCCACAGTCGGACGTCTGAGCGACATTGCAGAAAGGGCTTATATCGAAAGTAAATAACAAGCGTGCCACAGTCGGACATCTGAGCGACATCGCAGAAAGGGCTTATATCAAAATTAAATAACAAGTGTGCCACAGTTGGACGTCTGAGCGACATCGCAGAAAGGGCGTAAATTTCATTATTCATATCTGATAAATTCACGAAGATACAATACTCATAGGAAATATTCAACACGTAATAATAAACGGGTTAGTCCATCCACAGGAATAAACATTTAACCAGACTTAACACTCATGTGGTTCAACGGAGTTTTGTCACTGAGACTGATACTTGACAAGATAAGTTGAACACAGTACTTGGACATGGATAAGACGATTCAAAGGATTTTTTACTCTGCAGAGTTTGTACTAATTACCCATAGCCAACGGATTTCCGTAGTCACAAAGGACTAGTTCCGTTTCGATATTTCGGTAGAAACACATCTAACCCGTACACACCCATCCCACCTCACGATGCCTGGAATCACCCTAGACAACGTTCAAGAAAAACTTTGAGATGGGGAGATCACAACCTCGAATAGCATGGGATCAAATTTATGTACGCACGCTCTAAGGGGTGCCCCCCTCTCGGTCCCAACCGAAAACACCCATGCCCCCTGACCATATGACTGGCTTTAATCCAGGGCCATGGAACCCTCATCACGGCCTCTCTATTTGGTGTGTACCAGGAAAGAGGTTTGCAACTTACTAAACCATATCCCTTGCGGAAAACACGTGGTAGTATAGGAAGGGAAAACGGACGGAAACGTGACTTGATTCACATTGACACTAGAGTCAAATAGTCTGGCATAAGACTGGCATGCTACAACACTGCCATCTTACCCATCCTCATTCCATCACATGGCCATGCAAACTCATATACAATAACATATGGATTTCCGAAACTCACTTGCCTCAACTTTGCATATAATATAACATTTATCGAAATGCTCATAAACATGCCATGAAACTACTTAATGCAAACATGCAACAAACACTCATCATATCAAAAGTTCAAACATGCTTGCCTGGTTCGGAGTAGTCGGATTCTAGCTTGGTGAAGTTCGCGGTTCCGTCACCTCCTCCGGTATCTACGGTATAAGAAAATACATACTAACGTAAATACCAAGAGTGCACAAAAAAGTGCTCCAAATATTTTTCAAATAAATATGAAAAAAAACTAGACATAAAAATAAAGATGACAGAAAAAGAATCAATCAAAAATCAGTTTCTGTTTAAAAGCTATAAAGGTTTTAATCCAGGAACTCATCTGTAATGAAACAGAAAGTTTCCAGGGGCCAACTTATAAAAACAGAAAACGCTTCGGCTAAAAAGCCGTCAACTGCAAAGAGAGATGTACTCTGCCCGAAGGCGTTTTTAGAAAACGGTCGAAAAAAAGAAAATACTGACGAGGGGTCCCACCCGTCAGGTTTGAAATTTCGAACGGGGGGAGAAACAGAGCTCGTCGGCGCCCGAGAGCTGCGGTGGTCACCGGCGGCGATCCACGGCGAATTAGGAGGATCGGAGGGTACCTACGTGCTTAGTGTGTCCTTCCGCGTCGGTGGGTGGTGGTGGTCATCGGCGAGCACCACGTCGACGACGGTCCTTGCTCCGGCCGACGGCGGCTCGGGCGAAGTTGGATCTTGTCGGGGAGGGCTGCAGAGGTCAAATTGAAGCCTCGGTTAGATCACTGGGTGCACGAGAAGACTACTGACGAGGTTTGGGAGGCGGGGATGGCCTCACCGGAGTGGATCGAGCTGGTGGCCGAGGCGGATCGGGGCGGCCGGAGTTGGGGGAGGAGACCTCCTCGAGGTCCTCCTGGTGTCTTGGCGGGGTTCTGGTGAGGAGTATAGGTGGTGCGTGCTTGAGAACGAGCTCGGGACTCCATTTTATAGGCGATCCGAGGCGGTGGCCGTGAACGGGGATCTCCGGTGGTGGTTACGGCGGCACAGTGCTTGGTCGGGTAGTTTAGGGGGTTGGGCATCAACGTGGAGGTCCACGGGTTCCGTTTAGAAGCTAAACCGGGTTGGATTAGGCGCTCTTGGGTGGTTTCGACAGAACGGGGCGGTGCGGGCCCGTCGGTGCCAGAGGGCGCGCCCTGTGCTTGCCGGGCCACGGCGACGGTGCTGCGGTGTGCGCTGGCATGCATGAGGCCACGCAGAGGGCTAGGGGGCTGTGGGCGGTGCCGGACGGTGTAGCGAGATGGCGCTGGCTCCCGTTGGCCGCCACGGGTGGCTCTGCCACCGCAGAAGCTGGCGGCGTCGGCGATGCTCGCCGCCACCGACACCTGCGCCCGTCCAACAGAGCATGCGGTGCTCTGGTCAAGGAGGAGAGGCTGTGCGCAACGCGCCAGGGTGCACTGGTGATCGATGACAAGGCACTGACGAAAAACGACACTGACAAAACTCTGAAACTCTAAATTTACTAAAAGTGTACATGAACAGTGTTGGCCAAGTGTTTGATGAAATGATTCAAGCATGAGAAGAATTTTTCTGGGGCTGATCTTTGGTGTGGTGGCCTCTCAAAGCACCTGGGGGCTGCCTGAATTTTGGTGGAATTTTTGGAGAAAGGGAAATATGAATTTCACCAAAAATGATGAATCTGGTCCAAACTTGCAGAGGTTGAAACTTGAAAATTTTGAAAAGAGGAAGAGTGGATCTTGATGGTTCTAGGTTGGGGTTGCTAGGGACTATCTAGAGGAGTTTGTTTGAGATCAAAACTCAAAGGAAATTAGGTACTTCCTTTGGAAATCATCTAGGCTTAGAATAATTGACAGAATTGTTTTTGGAGAATTTACCACATGAGGCATGGTAAAACAATGGATGGTTTCAAAACAAAGGAATAGCCCCAAAACCCATAGGGTTTCTTTTTAAAAGAAAATAAATTCCAAATATATATTTGAGATGGGAAAAATCAGAAGAAAGGTTTTTAATAACCAAACACCAGGGTTGAAGAAGATACAAAAATAAAACCCTTGCCATGGGGAAAAGTTTTGAGAGAGAGAGGTTTTTGGAAGGATTTAAATGACCTGCTTCAAATCAAACAAAGTTTTTGTTGAAAACTAAATAATTGTGGGTGCTCTGTCCGAAGAAAATCCTCTCTTTCCCAAGTTTCTTCATTCTCGGTGTGATTGCTCCACTGAACTCTGAAAAACTTGATGGTTTTCTGTCGGGTCCTCCTTTCAGCCTCCTCTAATATTTTTATTGGACATTCCCGGTAGGTGAGGTCTGGTTGCACGTCAATGTTTTCATGGGATACTTGCTTCTCTGGGTTGCTCACACACTTCCTCAACTGCGAGACGTGGAACACGTCGTGGACATCGGATAATTCTTCGGGTAAGTCTAGCTGGTAGGCTACCGTGCCTCTTCGGGCCACTATACAGAATGGTCCAATGAATCTTGGTGCTAGCTTTCCCTTAACCTTGAATCGTTGCGGGCCCCTCATAGGAGATACTCATAGGTACACAAACTCACCGGGTTCAAAACTGATTCCCCGATGCTTTCGATCGTAATAACTCTTTTGTCGACTTTGAGCTATCTTGAGTCGATCCCTAATCATCTTAACTTTTTCCTCCTCCTTGAGCATATCTGGGCCGAAGATATGGCTGTGTCTGGTCTCTGACCAATTTAGCGGTGTACGACATCTTTGCCCGTACAGAGCTTCAAATGGTGCCATTTGCAGGCTGGTTTTTCAATAAAATACTTATTGAGAAATCGATCTCTTGATTCCAGTATAGGAAGAAATATCCTTACTGGTAGACAAATACTTGATACAGAGGGCCAGTAGCATTAAAAATATTACATGGTTGAGCTGAGGCCGGTCAGCAATTTATTAAAAACACGCCAATATTGTACATAAGGGCGGTTATGATACAGGGGTGTGGTGGCATACTACTGAGTCGAGATAAAAGTGGTGGTGGGTATATCACAGTGGAGTGGATAACATGACTCCTAAAGTGGCGGCTCATCGAACGTCGAGGTGAGGCTCGATGAATTTATTCGGGTAGCGGAAGCGGATATAATACAGTGACCAAATCCAGGGTCGCACGGGACTGACTGGGACTCCTCTAGGCGTCGGACTCGCTATCGAACTCTTCATCCATGAGATCGCCTTCATCAACATCTGGCCAAATCAACACGCCAGGTGAGTACTTTGAAAGTACTCGCAAGACAGTTCGGACATAAGATATAACAAATGCATGCATGAATGCGTTATGAGCAAATAGCCATGCACACTCAATTAATAAATATTTGCACAACATGATAAGTAAAAAGGAAGTCGGGCGGTAGTCCTCCCAAAATCCCAACAAACAACTAAAAACCGATCGGGTGTCTGGAGCGATGCCTTGAAGGGTAAACAAATAAATAATCATGCCGCACTCGGGCGTCTAAGCGACACCACATACAGGGCTTATATTGAAAAGTAAATGACATGTGTGCCACAGTCGGACGTCGGAGCGACATCGCAGAAAGGGCTTATATTGAAAGTAAATAACATGCGTGCCACAGTCGGACGTCTGAGCGACATCGTAGAAAGGGCTTATATCGAAAGTAAATAACAAGCGTGCCACAGTTGGACGTCTGAGCGACATCGCAGAAAGGGCTTATATCAAAAGTAAATAACAAGTGTGCCACAGTCGGACGTCTGAGCGACATCGCAGAAAGGGCGTAAATTTCATTATTCATATCTGATAAATTCACGAAGATATAAAACTCATAGGCAATATTCAACACATAATAATAAACGGGTTAGTCCATCCATAGGAATAAACATTTAACCGGACATAACATTCATGTGGTTCACCGGAGTTTTGTCACTGAGACTGATACTTGACAAGATAAGTTGAACACAGTACTTGGACATGGATAAGATGATTCAAATGATTTTTGACTATGCAGAGTTTGTACTAATTACCCATAGCCAACGGATTTCTGTAGTCACGAAGGACTAGTTCCATTTACGGTATTTCGGTAGAAACACATCTAACCAGTACACACCCATCCCACCTCATGATGCCAGGAATCACCCTAGACAACGTTCAAGAAAAACATTGACACGGGGAGATCACAACCTCGAATAGCATGGGATCAAATTTATATATGCGCGCTCTAAGGGGTGCCCCCCTCTCGGTCCCAACCGGAAACACCCATGCCCCCTGACCGGATGACTGGCTTTAATCCAGGGCCATGGAACCCTCATCACGGCCTATCTATTTGGTGTGTACCAGGAAAGAGGTTTGCAACTTACTAAGCCATATCCCTTGCGGAAAACACGTGGTAGTACAGGAAGGGAAAACGGACGGAAACCTGACTTGATTCACATTGACACTGGAGTCAAATAGTCTGGCATAAGACTGGCATGCTACAACACTGCCATCTTACCCATCCTCATGCCATCACATGGCCATGCAAACTCATATCCAACAACATATGGATTTCCGAAACTCACTTGCCTCAACTTTGCATATAATATAACATTTATCGAAATGCTCATAAACATGCCAAGAAACTACTTAATGCAAACATGCAATGAACACTCATCATATCAAAAGTTCAAACATGCTTGCCTGGTTTGGAGTAGTCGGAGTCTAGCTTGGCGAAGTTCGCGGTTCCGTCACCTCCTTCGGTATCTACGGTATCAGAAAATACATACTAACGTAAATACCGAGAGTGCACAAAAAAGTGTTCCAAATATTTTTCAAATAATACGAAAAAAACTAGACAGAAGAATAAAGATGACAGAAAAAGAATCAATCAAAAATCAGTTTCTGTTTAAAAGCTATAAAGGTTTTAATCCAGGGACTCATCTGTAATGAAATAGAAAGTTTCCAAGGGCCAACTTATAAAAAACAGAAAACGCTTCGGCTAAAAAGTTGTCAACTGCAAAGGGAGACATACTCTGCCCGAAGGCGTTTTCAGAAAACGGTTCAAAAAAAAGAAAATACTGACGAGGGGTCCCTGTCACACCCTGATTTTCATGGCACAACACATAATGTGATAAATAATGGTAAAATGTGGTTTGACAAAAACTTTTGTGTGTTTTGGACTCTACCTTGATTGGTTTTTGTCTATTGTTTGCAAGTGCTCTAAAAATAAAATATATCCTCCAAGTCCTATACTTCATCTCCTTGCTCCAAACTCTTGAACCAATGATCATGCCATGTATATAGTATAGTATAGAATTTTCTTACAAAAATAATTTGGCCAAAGAGTATTTTCTAATTTTAGTTTTCCAAAAACCCCCTGGATTGAGGTTGCACTGCAAGTACTTGATTTGGGGTATTAAAAATATTTCAAAGAATACATTTGACTGCTATTAGGTATAGGGCTCCCATAAACCACAAAAATATAATTTTAAAATTTATTTTGATATTTTATTTAAGGACTTTTTCTTGAGGCTAGAAATGGTCTTTAATAGGTTAAAATTATTTTAATGCTTTAAAAATATTTGTGAAAATTTAGGGAAACTCAGTGGACATATATTGTCCATATATAAGAGTTTGAGCACATGGTCATGTTCAAAATATTGGACAAAACCTCCCAAAACCATTTCTGCCAATTTCAAGGATTTGAAATATTTCCACAAGAAATATTTTCATAAAAATACAAGAAACTTCCATCATGTCACAAATATATCGTGTCTTGGAGAACAATATAACATCATCAAATCCCCTCAAAACCATTTCTGTCCATTTTGAAGTTTGAACAACTTTACATTGCCAAACATTTCCAAATGTTCTCAAACTTTGTGAACATGCTCAAATGTTCTAATTATGCATCTAGACCAAGTGGCACAAGTTGGAGAACAAGTTAAATTGATCAAAGTGCCCCAAAACCCTCCTGTCCAGAACCAAATTTGAACAACTCTACATTAACAACTTTCTCTCCTTGATTCCAACTTTTGTGAGCATGATCACATGACCAAATGAGGCCACCACACCAAGTGGTGCATCAAGAAGAAGTGATTTGATCAACTAGATCTACACAAGTTCATTTCTGCTAATTTCTAGGGTTTACAAAAGTTGCATTGGCAACTTTGCCCAAATAAGCTCCAAATTGGTGGAAGGCCCTATTTATATGTGTCATTTCACCCTGTGGAGTCTCATGGCAGTTGGAAATCATCTGCTGGTCCAAACCATTATCAAACACCTTCTGCCACTTTTCAAAAATCACCATTTTGACCACTAACACTGTTCTCCTTGAGCTCAACTTTTTACCACAGTTCCTCCTAGTCCTCTCCTACCTCCAGTAACCCTCCCCTGGCCATTGCTCAATGATTCAGGGGTGAAACACCCCCATTTACCTTCCTGGACAGCAACTTCTCTCTCTCTCTCTCAACCCCACCTCTCTCCCATTGGGTCACCAGGGCATCCAAGGCCACCACCCCTTTGTTTACTCCTACCCTGACCCCCTAGACACTAGTGGCCACGCCCTGGGAGCCAAAAAGATGCCAATGCCAGCCATATGCATGCTCTGGATCGCGCTACAGTGCACCAGGGCACTGTAGCCACGTCCTTCCCGAGGCTTCTGACCACCTAGGGCCTTCCCCTTGTGTCCCCCGAGGCCTCCTCGGCGTCCGGGACACGCAAGACGGTCGGCCCCCTCCTCCTTCTCTCTCCTGCGACCTCTGACATGCGTGCCCGAGCGCCGCTCGCGTCCGCCAGTCGCCGCACTCGTGCGGGACCTCCTGGAGCTCGCCCTGCTCCATCTCTCCTCTCCTCTCGGCCTGGACCACGACCACGAGCACCCCAGGCATGCACCAGAACGCCCTTTTGGCCTCTGGCAACGCCACGGGCGGTGGCCGTGCGCCCCGCCTACGGCACCTCCTGGCCGCGCCCATATAAGGCCACCCCCGAGCCTTCTCTCGTCTCCAACTTCTCTCTCTCCCTTCCTTGCACCCCCGGACCAACCCACTACTCCTCCCGTGTCTTCTCCCTCCTCCTCTACGGCCATTGCCGCCTCGGACCCACGCTCAATTTCGAGCCGCCCCGGCCTCCCTTCCTCCTCTGAACCGGTCCGTGGCACCCCCCAAGCCTCCACTAACCTTCCCAACACCCTAGGACCCCTCCTCCGCAGCCAAAGTGGGCGCCACCACCAAGCCCGCCGCCGCCATCTGCTGGACCCGAAGCCCTGCTCAACTCCGAGCATCGGCGCGTGCGTGCAGCACATGGACAGGTGCGCCTCGTCGCGCTGAGTCCGCCGGTATGCTGGGCGCCGCCGGAGGTTGCCCGTGCTGCCCGGGAGAGCGCCGGCGCCCACTCGGCCTCCCCTCCCCTGCCTCTGCTCTGTTCGAGCAGGACGTAGGCGATGGCCTGAGCGCTGGGCCCCACGCGTCAGCGACCAGCAGCTAGGGCCTGCCGTTTAAGTGGAGACGGGCCCGGAGAAATGCACCTCCGACCTCACCCCTCCTCACCCGCGCAGCTGAGCAGCTGGGCCGGCCCACTGCGCTGCGGTGCTAAGCAGCGCCCTGAGCACAATTTAGGTATAAGTCCATTTCCTTTTCTTTTTCTTTTCCAGTGAGCTTCTAAAATCCATAGTTAATTCATTTCCTGTCCAAATTTCATGATTCAAATTTCCAAAGACTCCATAAATCCAGATCTATTTAATGAGGCATAGTGCACATTTTGACTATGCTTGGTTTACACTGGGTGCAATAAATAGGTCATTTATTCACATAAGTCCACTTCAAAAATCCATAGGATATTCATTTGAACTCCAAATCCAGTGAAACCAATTTCTAAATGTTTCTAAAATCATGCCTGATTTAATGGGTACTTTTACTCATTTTTATAAAAGGCATTATGTGGACAACTTGCAGATCCATTGAATCCATTTATTCCATCATATTGAAATGTTCAGAAATAACCACTGATCCAATTCCGATGAAACTACTCTGGTTATTCTTCATATAACCAGAGATGCCCCATAAAAGTCAAATCCATATTTTTAGAGCACTTTTATTTTCTGCCTTGTTGTGTTGCTTATTATGGTTGCTTTCGACGATAGTTGACGAAGTAGACGAAATGCTCGGAGTTGGACCAAAGATATTTGAAGACCTCGAAGACTTTGTTAAAACAGGCAAGCAGCCCTTTGACCATGTCTATGAAACCCTTTTTATGCATGTCATATAGCACCATATTGTTGTTGCATCGGAATCATGATGAGGTGGTATCCACATTGATGGTTTGCCACCGTACTTCCTCGTTGATACATGCATTGTGCATAACCCTACCTTCTTATGAGGGTTATGACGGTGGGAGTAGATAGGATGCTAAAGTAGCGCTACGCAAAAAGGGA
The DNA here is from genome assembly GCF_002162155.2 of Triticum dicoccoides. NCBI lineage: Eukaryota > Viridiplantae > Streptophyta > Magnoliopsida > Poales > Poaceae > Triticum > Triticum dicoccoides. Next base: position 51,584,834 of record NC_041381.1, on the reverse strand, counting down.
CGGGAATATGCATGGTGATGGAGACAAAGTATTTGCAAAAGACTTTTCGAAATCCCCATCGGGTGCCACTTATGCCCGGGGGAGATGATGAGATGGGTAACCACTTGATGACAAAGTGGTGTACCGCGGCAAGTGTGTGTTGATTTCAAAAACGGATTAGATTTAAAAAATTTTGACTGTTCCAACCTTAGATGCGCAACCACTCTACCGTTATATGGGAAAGGGAATTATTGATTACCTAAACCGATACTAGCTTGGAGCCCGCATTACTAGTGACGGGAGAGTTGTTGGTGCACTCTCTCGGGACGGGGTCGTGCCAGGTAGGGCTGCCAAGAACATTTTTATGGGGCACCGGACACACCGTTGTGTCCCCTCTCGGATGTTATGATCTCAAGCGAGTCTCATATGATGTACATCGTGCGGATACAGAACAACGAGTGGACTCCATGTTAGTGTCGTCTGGGGAAAGATAGTGATCAGGTGCTTACCCCGGGTACTTGAGGTACCGCGGGTCGTGGATGACACGGAAGTTCCCCGGATCTTGTGGGTAAAGTGTGCAACCTCTGTAGAGTGTAAAACTATTCGAATAGCCGTGTCCACGGTCAAGGACAGTTGGGCGGTGCTGCTTAAACTATGTCCAGAGTTTACAAACCAGTGTGTGTGTGTGTTTGGGATAACTACTTGAGTCAAGTCAAAGGACTTAACGTGATTGAGATTGGGTTGGTGCCCACTCTATTTATGTTGATACCTGTAACCTGTCCTCATGGTTACTTAAATTCTCTTGATGCATGACTTACAAATTGTTGAACATGTCATTGCACTCAAAACTAGCTTTCTGCAAAAATTTACCTATGTCATACATTGTTGTATCTTGAGCCAAAACATGGGTTGCTTGCGAGTATATTCAAACGTACTCACTGGCTTGTCCCTGGCTATTTACTTGGCCAGGCTTGAAAGAGCAGGTATATGAAGAAGAGATTTTGGTGACGATTGTGCGAGCTAGGACGCTTCCCAGTCAGAATGCATGTAGGGTTAAGGCAGATAGCATGGGTCCAAGTTATCGACGAAGATTTCCACTGCGATGATATACTCAAGACTTGACCATAATGGTCATAATTTATGTAAAACGGTATGTATGGATGTAAGACTCTTGTTATTCAGCTTCTGTGTGTTCAGTGAGCATTGATCTCTGGGATCACTGTACATGTGCAATCGGTGATCACGACTTATGAGTCGGGGTCCCCCACAGAGCTGGTATCAGAGCCATCCTGACTGTAGGAAGCCTTAGTTAGCATGGTCGTTAGTTAGGGTAAAATATTTCCAAAACTACTACTAGTTTTCAAAACTATCTATACTTCTCTTCCCTTCTCAGTTTTTCAAAAACTAAGGTATACTTTCCTTATTAATCTCTTCCCCTTCAAAACCTTTGGTCGCTAGAACCCTTATGCCCCTGACCACTGGATTCCTTGTAATCCTCGTGGATAATCTAGAAGGAAGATGCCTTGCCAGACGTTCACCCACATCTCCTGAACACAAGATTGGCGACATCACCACAAGACGATACCAACGGAAGATACATCCTCAAGGAATGAGGACCTGAAGACCCAGAGGATGGTGACACCTTTGAATTTGCCCAGGATGATGTAACCTTGTCCTATGATGATCAGGGTGTAAGATATGCAAGACCATGATAGACATCGCTAATAGAGCAATCATGTCCTTACCGTTGTTGTATCGGCAACCACCGGTGGATGAGAACCTCGCCATTTGGCCGCCTCACCATAGTGAGCAGGAAAACGGTTCTCTTCATCCCTTGCTCTCGGTGACGATATTGTCAACAATGTGTCCGACAGATTGGACCTCTATTATGCCTTGTTAATGTCATTGCATAAAGGATGGCCACCTGGAACCGCCGACACCTTAAAAAGGCAAAAGTGATCATCATGATTAAGAAGACAAGAGAAGACCAAGTCAAAGACAGCCACGAGGAGCCACCATCACCCCATCACCTCATCAGGCGAGAAGTTGTCGAAGATTCTTCAGGCTCAACTCAGATCATTTCATCAAACAAGAGACGTAGCAACACCTGAGGAAAACTCAGGAGATTGAACGAGGCACAAGGCATGACTACTGGGTCCGAGAACCCCTAGGGTAGGATGAGTCGTGTAACCCCTATGTGCAGTCGAGTCTATATGATGGTTCGAATAGGACCATGATTGTGTGTTTCTTGTTTTTATTTGTTTGTGATATAGGTCACACTTTTGCCCTAGGCAACAAGTACGCAACTATATCACCTTCCTTACCTTGTTTCTTTGGTTTGGCCCTTTTTGCATCTGTTTGTTTGCACTTGCACTATAGAACCCCCTTTAGGCATTCCCCTTCTCTATGCTACCTATCCCTCTCATCTCTCTCCTCAACTGAAGGCTGGCAAGACAATATGCACCAAGGATTCCACCTTGGCGACCAACAAGCACTGAAGACTTTTGCTACAACCTCCTCGACCAAGTGCAGCCCCTTAGAGTGATGGTTGCCCCTCAAGATTAGAGACCCATTCCTAGACCCTTCAAGACTTCATAAGATACCCCATCTCGAATCCTTAACCATGTGCTTAACCCACGGAATTGCAAGAGAACCTGTTAAGCCTCCGTAACCTTGCTTATCATTGGGTTCATTATGGAACTAGTGGACATAGTGAACGAGCACATTATAATCCTAAGATAGCACCAAAACTGACGATGCCATAGGGAAGACCAATTTGAGGATATAGGAACAGAGGACAAATGACTTGATGAGTTTATATCAGTGACCTTGAGGAATTATTTGGACTCTTTGGTGGATTATGAGATTTTCATGTTGATAGATGAACTTGGTGGGATCATGAGTATAGATTAGCATAGCTTTCATTACCCCTGAGTAAATTGGATTTAGTAGGATAATTGTGTTCGCAAGCTGGAATTCTTGGAAGTATTTGCATTTAACTTAGCCATGTGATATTAATAGGAGATAGTTGATATTACGTAAATGACTTGGGGGAACATGTAGGAATTCTCGTTGGACAAGAGATTTGGATTTAAGTAGGTGATTCTAGTTGAATATAGATGTTGAGTATGTCTACATGGTTCGGAGTAAATTGGATTTAGACTGATGATCTCAATCATTGATACCATGTTTCTCGGTGGATGATAAACTAGGAGAATGGACTAGTTGTCGGAGTTTATTTAGGCATCTTTGTGAGCATGACCTCGGAGTATTACTAGATCACAATAACGGGAATTGGTGGACTGACTATAGTAAGGCAGCCCTTTCAAGTATTGGGGATTATAAGGACTTTAGGAGATCATGTGGAACACCAACATAGGCGTTGGATTTGTAGAATTAATGGATTATGTAGTGATTAATGGAAGTTAACGGGTTGTTGGAGTTGATTCATAGAAAAGGAAACAAGATTTTGGAGTGGCATACGACGTGTTTCCTTATGATAGAGATGCACTAGCATGGACCTTGGAAGAATAGGATGAGCACTTAGATTGTCGTGTTTTATTCCAGCTGGGAAGCTTGTATGCTCTACCCATGGATTTTTAGGGGTAGCCATACATATGAGTCTGGGGATCATAGACATATATGTTTTTGTTAGACCTCCCCTCAGGAGCCATGAGGATATGAATAGCATGAGTTATGATTGGAGTTGACCTATAGGAGATGATGCTATCAGTGATACGATGTGATTTGTTTAAAGGACTAGATTGCACAATTGGCATCTTAGAAACTGTGCTCAAGGATAAGATGATAAACGTTCACTCGCACCCTAGAATCCTTGAAACCCTTAAGCCCTACCAAGCCACAACATGTTCGGATCCTAACCTTGGGCTTTGGCTCTAGATCGGTAAGACCTTGGCCGATACTCAACCATGACCACCGCCAATGCCTCAGCCCACTTTACGTACCCCATACACTTCATGGAGTGCTTGGACAAGTTAGTTGTCATCTTTCTTTGATGACATACTTGTCTACCCGAAGACGGAAGAAGAATCATTGAGCTGGTCAAGGAACATCTGAAGATAGTCATGTCTAGGAGGAAGAACTACACCAACCACCATCTTCAAGAAGTATACTTCCGCGTCAAAGACCATGTGCATCAGCAAGCCACTCCTCTCTAAGGAACCAAGCATTTCCATGACAAGGAGACCCACACCAAGATTCATCGGCCCCCTTCGAGATCACTCCAAGATTTAACAACCCCCTCTGAGATCACTACGAGACGAAGAGAAGACAGTTACCAGCTGGAGTTGCCACCACAGTTACCTGATGTGCACAACGCTTTCCATGCATCACAACCCGGGAAGTGTTTCCAACTTCCTAACTTGCCCGATCTCTACGAGGGCATTGACCACCAAGCCATCGACCCCTAGCCCAATATGACCTACGCGAGAGAACCCATTACCAACCTCGACCAAGTAGAACATTATACACGAAGCCGCACCATCAAGTACTTCAAGGATCAAAGGAGCACCGCTCGGAAGGAGAAGAAGTATGAGGACGTGAAGACTACCCCAGATCCAAGTTTCCATACTCCTTTCCACGCCTAGTTTGGAAATCTCAGGTGAGATTCTTGTAAGGGGGGTAGGTCTGTCACACCCTGATTTTCATGGCACAACACATAATGTGATAAATAATGGTAAAATGTGGTTTGACAAAAACTTTTGTGTGTTTTGGACTTTGCCTTGATTGGTTTTTGTGTGTTGTTTGCAAGTGCTCTAAAAATCAAATAAATCCTCCAAGTCCTATACTTCATCTCCTTGCTCCAAACTCTTGAACCAATGATCATGCCATGTGTATAGTATAGTATAGAATTTTCTTACAAAAATAATTTGGCCAAAAAGTATTTTCTAAATTTAGTTTTCCAAAAACCCCCTGGATTGAGGTTGCACTACAAGTACTTGATTTGGGGTATTAAAAATCTTTCAAAGAATACTTTTGACTCCTATTAGGTATAGGGCTCCCATAAACCACAAAACTATAATTTTAAAATTTATTTTGATATTTCATTTAAGGACTTTTTCTTGAGGCCAGAAATGGTCTTTAATAGGTTAAAATTATTTTAATGCTTTAAAAATATTTGTGAAAATTTAGGGAAACTCAGTGGACATATATTGTCCATATATAAGAGTTTGAGCACATGGTCATGTTCAAAATATTGGACAAAACCTCCCAAAACCATTTCTGCCAATTTCAAGGATTTGAAATATTTCCACAAGAAATATTTTCATAAAAATACAATAAACTTCCATCATGTCAGAAATGCCCAATTTGGTGATGTTGCCAAGTCTCATGTCTTGGAGAACAATATAACATCATCAAATCCCCTCAAAACCATTTATGTCCATTTTGAAGTTTGAACAACTTTACATTCCCAAACATTTCCAAATGTTCTCAGACCTTGTGAACATGCTCAAATGTTCTAATTATGCATCTAGACCAAGTGGCACAAGTTGGAGAACAAGTTAAATTGATCAAAGTGCCCCAAAACCCCTCCTGTCCAGAACCAAATTTGAACAACTCTACATTACCAACTTTCTCTCCTTGATTCCAACTTTTGTGAGCATGATCACATGACCAAATGAGGCCACCACACCAAGTGGTGCATCAAGGAGAAGTGATTTGATCAACTAGATCTGCACAAGTTCATTTCTGCTAATTTCTAGGGTTTACAAAAGTTGCATTGGCAACTTTGCCCAAATAAGCTCCAAATTGGTGGAAGGCCATATTTATATGTGTCATTTCACCCTGTGGAGTCTCATGGCAGTTGGAAATCATCTACTGGTCCAAACCATTATCGAACACCTTCTGCCACTTTTCAAAAATCACCATTTTGACCACTAACACTGTTCTCCTTGAGCTCAACTTTTTACCACAGTTCCTCCTAGTCCTCTCCTACCTCCAGTAACCCTCCCCTGTCCATTGCTCAATGATTAAGGGGTGAAACACCCCCATTTACCTTCCTGGACAGCAACTTCTCTCTCTCTCTCAACCCCACCTCGCTCCCATTGGGTCACCAGGGCATCCAAGGCCACCACCCCTTTGTTTAATCCTACCCTGACCCCCTAGACACTAGTGGCCACGCCCTGGGCGCCAAAAAGATGCCAATGCCAGCCATATGCATGCTCTGGAGCGCGCTAGACACTAGTGGCCACGCCCTGGGCTACAGTGCACCAGGGCACTGTAGCCGCGTCCTGCCCGAGGCTTCTGACCACCTAGGGCCTTCCCCTTGTGTCCCCCGAGGCCGCCTCGGCGTCCGGGACACGCAAGACGGTCGACCCCCTCCTCCTTCTCTCTCCGGCGACCTCTGACATGTGTGCTGGAGCACCGCTCGCGTCCGCCAGTCGCCGCACTCGTGCGGGACCTCCTGGAGCTCGCCCTGCTCCCTCTCTCCTCTCCTCTCGGCCTGGACCACGACCACGAGCACCCCAGGTACGCACCAGAACGCCATTTTGGCCTCTGGCAACGCCACGGGCCGTGGCCGTGCGCCCCGCCTACGGCACCTCCCGGCCGCGCCCGTATAAGGCCACCCCCGAGCCTTCTCTCGTCTCCAACTTCTCTCTCTCCCTCCCTTGCACCCCCGGACCAACCCACTCCTCCTCCCGTGCCTTCTCCCTCCTCCTCTACCGCCATTGCCGCCTCGGACCCCCGCTCAATTTCGAGCCGCCCCGGCCTCCCTTCCTCCTCTTAACCGGTCCGTGGCACCCCCCAAGCCTCCACTAACCTCCCCAACACGCTAGTACCCCTCCTCCGCAGCCAAAGCGGGCGCCACCACCAAGCCCGCCGCCGCCATCCGCTGGACCCGAAGCCCTGCTCAACTCCGAGCATCGGCGCGTGCGTGCAGCACATGGACAGGTGCGCCTCGTCGCGCTGAGTCCGTCGGTGTGCCGGGTGCCGCCGGAGGTGGCCCATGCTGCCCAGGAGAGCGTCGGCACCCACTCGGCCTCCCCTCCCCTGCCTCCGCTCTCTTTGAGCGGGAGGTAGGCGATGGCCTGAGCGCTGGGCCCTGCACGTCAGCGACCCAGCGGCTGGTGCCCGCCGTTTAAGTGGAGACGGGCCCGGAGAAATGCGCCTCCGACGTCACCCCTCCTCACCCGCGCAGCTGAGCCGCTGGGCCGGCCCACTGCGCTGCGGTGCTAAGCTGCGCCCTGAGCACATTTTAGGTATAAGTCCATTTCCTTTTCTTTTTCTTTTCAAGTGAGCTTCTAAAATCCATAGTTAATTCATTTCCCTTCCAAATTTGATGATTCAAATTTCCAGAGACTCCATAAATCCAGATCTATTTAATGAGGCATAGTGAACATTTTCACTGTGCTTGGTTTTCACTGGGTGCAATAAATAGGTCAGTTATCCACATAAGTCCACTTCAAAAATCCATAGGATATTCATTTGGGCTCCAAATCCGGTGAAACCAATTTCTAAATGTTTCTAAAATCATGCCTGATTTAATGGGTACGTTTACTCATTTTTATAAAAGGCATTCTGTGGACAACTTGCAGATCCATTGAATCCATTTATTCCATCATATTGAAATGTTCAGACATAACCACTAATCCAATTCCGATGAAACTACTCTGGTTATTCTTCATATAACCAGAGATGTCCCACAAAAGTCAAATCCATATTTTTAGAGCACTTTTATTTTCTGCCTTGTTGTGTTGCTTATTATGGTTGCTTTCGATGATAGTTGACGAAGTAGACGAAATGCTCGGAGTTGGACCAGAGATATTTGAAGACCTCGAAGACTTTGTTAAAACAGGCAAGCAGCCCTTTGACCATGTGTATGAAACCCTTTTTATGCATGTCATATAGCACCATATTGTTGTTGCATCGGAATCATGATGAGGTGGTATCCACTTTGATGGTTTGCCACCATACTTCCTCCTTGATACTTGCATTGTGCATAACCCTACCTTCTTATGAGGGTTATGATGGTGGGAGTAGATAGGATGCTAAAGTAGCGCTACGCAAAAAGGGACGGGAATATGCATGGTGATGGAGACAAAGTATTTTCAAAAGACTTTTCGAAAACCCCACCGGGTGCCACTTATGCCCGCGGGAGATGATGAGATGGGTCTTGATGACGAAGTGGTGTACCGAGGCAAGTGTGTGTGTTGTTTTCGAAAACGGATTAGATTTAAGATTTGTCGACTGTCCCAACATTACATGCGCAACCACTCTACCCTTATATGGGAAAGGGCATTATTGATTACCTAGACCGATACTAGCTTGGAGCCTGCATTACTAGTGACGGGGAGTTGTTGGTGCGCTCTCTCGGGATGGGGTCGTGCCAGGTAGGGCGGCCAAGAACATTTTTATGGGGCACCGGACACACCGTTGTGTCCCCTCTCGAATGTTACAATCTCGAGCGAGTCTCGTATGATGTACATGGTGAGGATACGGAACAACGAATGGACTCCATGTTAGTGTCGTCTGGGGAAAGATACTGATCGGGTGCTTACCCCGGGTACTTGAGGTACCGGGTCATGGATGACACGGAAGTTCCCCCGATCTTGTGGGTAAAGTGTGCAACCTCTGCAGAGTGTAAAACTATTCGAATAGCCGTGTCCACGGTCAAGGATAGTTGGGCGGTGCTGCTTAAACTATGTCCAGAGTTTACAAACCAGTGTGTGTGTGTTTGGGATAACTACTTGAGTCAAGTCAAAGGACTTAACGTGATTGAGATTGGGTTGGTGCCCACTCTATCTATGTTGATACCTGTAACATGTCCTCATGGTTACTTAAATTCTCTTGATGCATGACTTACAAATTGTTGAACATGTCATTGCACTCAAAACTAGCTTTCTGCAAAAATTTACCTATGTCATACATTGTTGTATCTTGAGCCAAAACATGGGTTGCTTGCGAGTACATTCAAACGTACTCACTGGCTTGTCCCTGGCTATTTACTTGGACAGGCTTGAAAGAGCAGGTATATGAAGAAGAGATTTTGGTGACGATCGTGCGAGCTAGGACGCTTCCCACTCAGAATGCCTGTAGGGTTAAGGCAGATGGCATGGGTCCAAGTTATCGACGAAGATTTCCGCTGCGATGCTATACTCAAGACTTGACCATAATGGTCATAATTTATGTAAAACAGTATGTATGGATGTAAGACTCTTGTTATTCAGCTTCTATGTGTTCACTGAGTGAGCATTGATCTCTGGGATCACTGTACACGTGCAATCGGTGATCACGACTTATGAGTCGGGGTCCCCCACAGTCGCACCCGTCAGGTTTGAAATTTCAAATGGGGGGAGAAATAGAGCTCGTCGGCGCTCGAGAGCTGCGGTGGTCGCTGGCGGCGATCCACGGCGAGTTAGGAGGATCGGAGGGTACCTACGTGCTCAGTGTGTCCTTCCGCGTCGGTGGGTGGTGGTGGTGGTCATCGGCGAGCACCACGTCGACAGGGGTCCTTGCTCCGACGGACGGCGGCTCAGGTGAAGTTGGATCTCGTCGGGGAGGACTGCGGAGGTCAAATTGAAGCCTGGGTTAGATCACTTGGTGCACGAGAAGACTATTGACGAGGTTTGGGAGGCGGGGATGGCCTCACCGGAGTAGATCAGGATGGTGGCCGAGGCGGATCGGGGCGGCCAGAGTTGGGGGAGGAGACCTCCTCGAGGTCTTCCTGGTGTCTTGGCGGGGTTCTGGTGAGGAGTAGAGGTGGTGCGTACTTGAGAACGAGCTCGGGACTCCATTTTATAGGCGATCCGAGGCGGTGGCCGTGAACGGGGATCTCCGGCGATGGTTACGGCGGCGCAGTGCTTGGTCGGGTAGTTTTGGGGGTTGGGCATCAACATGGAGGTCCACGGGTTCTGTTTAGAAGCTAAACCGGGTTGGACTAGGTGCTCTTGGGTGGTTTCGACAGAACGGGGCGGCGCGGGCCCGTCGGCGGCAGAGGGCGCGGCCTGTGCTTGCCGGGCCACGCCGACGGTGCTGCGGTGTGCGCTGGCATGCATGAGGCCACCCGGAGGGCCAGGGGGCATTGGGCGGCGCCGGACGGCGTAGCGAGCTGGCGCTGGCTCCCGTTGGCCGCCACGGGTGGCTCTACCACCGCAGAAGCTGCCGGCGTCGGCGATGCTCGCCGCCACCGACACCTGCGCCCGTCCAAGAGAGCATGCGGTGCTCTGGTCAAGGAGGAGAGGCCGTGTGCAACGCGTCAGGGTGCACTGGTGATCGATGACAAGGCACTCATGAAAAACGACACTGACAAAACTCTGAAACTCTGAATTTACTGAAAGTGTACAGGAACAATGTTGGCCAAGTGTTTGATGAAATGATTCAAGCATGATAAGAATTTTTCTGGGGCTGATCTTTGGTGTGGTGGCCTCTCAAAGCACCTGGGGGCTGCCTGAATTTTGGTGGAATTTTTAGAGAAAGGAAAATATGAATTTCACCAAAAATGATGAATCTGGTCCAAACTTGCAGAGGTTGAAACTTGAAAATTTTGAAAAGAGGAAGAGTGGATCTTGATGGTTCTAGGTTGGGGTTGCTAGGGACTATCCAAAGGAGTTGGTTTGAGATCAAAACTCGAAGGAAATCAGGTACTTCCTTTGTAAATCATCTAGGCTTAGAATAATGGACATAATTGTTTTTGGGGAAAAATAAATGAAACAAAATTCAAAAAGGGGTTGGACTTGTTGGAATAGAACGTTTGGGTTGCCCCAAAGTGGAGGGAGGGGTTTTGGGAGAATATACCACATGAGGCATGGTAAAACAATGTATGGTTTCAAAACAAAAGAGTAGCCCCAAAACCCATAGGGTTTCTTTTTAAAAGAAAATAAATTCCAAAAATATATTTGAGATGGGAAAAATCAGAAGAAAGGTTTTTAATAACCAAACACCAGGGTTGAAGAAGATACAAAAATAAAATCCTTGCCATGGGGAAAAGTTTTGAGAGAGAGAGGTTTTTGGAAGGATTTAAATGACCTTCTTCAAATCAAACAAAGTTTTTGTTGAAAACTAACACTAGTAGAAAAGAGGGCTTTGGTCCACCTCGGGTTAGCCCATTAGTCCCGGTTCAATCTAGAACCGGGACTAATGGGGGCATTCGTCCCGGTTCGTGCGCCCAGGGGCCACGTGGGCCATTTGTCCCGGTTCGTCTGGACCTTTTAGTCCCGGTTGGTGCCACGAACCGGGACTAAAGGGTGCGATGCCCATTAGTCCCGGTTCGTGGCACCAACCGGGACTAAAGGGTTAGACCTTTAGTCCCGGTTCGTGCCACCAACCGGTACTAATGGGGTTTGAGGCATTAGTACCGGTTCATGGCACGAACCGGTACTAAAGGTCCCATTTTCAAACTCTCCCCCCCAGTGGATCGCCTTTTCAATTTTAAAAAAATAAAAGAAAATGATGAAAATGTCAAAAAAATAAAATAAAATAAGTTTCCCATGTGATATGTGGTCTAGTTGTTGGGAAAATTTGCAAATATGAATTTCGACTTTATTTGCAAAATCTCTCGAGAATTTGTAAAAATGGGCATAACTTTTTCATACTAACTCGGATGAAAAAGTTTTTTATATGAAAAATCATCTACTCAAAAAGTTACATCCAAATTTAACGGGGGGAACCCCGTTAAACATTTTTTAAATCCTCAAAAACCTAACAGAAAAAAGTTACGGGGCTTTTAAGATCTAGAGTGGAAAAAATCGAAAAAATTTCAAACTGTGGTCAAACAATGGTCAAACTAATTATTCTACAATATTAGTGTGACTAAATATTTATTTCAGATATTTTGAATTTTGGGCAAATCTGGTCAAACTGTGGTCAAACAATGGTCAAACTAATTATTCAAGAAATATTAGTGTTACTAAATAATTATTGTTTTTTAAAACTATAGTTTCAAACTCAAACAATGAAATGTGTCACTTCATGCTCAAGCAAAATTCCTGAAGGTTAATAGGATTGACATCTTACTATTGTCAGGAAAACAACAAGTGCAGACTTGCAAACGAGGGAGAATAGAACCTGGAAGTCAAGCGTGCTCAGGGTGGGGGAGTGGGAGGATGGGTGACCATTCGGGAAGTTAGATGATTTGAAATGATGAGGGGTGATTAGAGATTAGAGGATAAATTGAGCAGTGATGAGGGGTGGTGATTAGAGATTAAAGGTTAAAATAATTCAGAAATTTGAAAAAAAAATTGAATTTTTTAAAAAAAAAAATTCAAAAAAATTCGTAAAATTTCCTTTAGTCCCGGTTCACGTGGAGCTCCACGTGGCCGCGGCCTTTAGTCCCGGTTCATTTAAGAACCGGGACTAAAGGGGAGAGGCATTACTAACGACCCTTTAGTCCCGGTTCAAAAACCGGGACTAAAGGGCGTTACCAACCGGGACAAAAGCCCCTTTATCTACTAGTGTAAATAAAAAAAATTGGAGTGTCACAAGGATTCAGACGGCGACAGGGATGGGATCTTGGCGGTTTCTTCGCCGTCACTGTCTCCGTCCGACTTGATCTGTGAATTCTTCAGTTCGGGGTACGACGAGGATGAGGTGGCAACGATGATCGACAAAGTCCTGCCACCTAATGATCCGGCAAGGCATGGGCTCCACGCGGGAGAGAAGAAAGAGATGATTCGTCGTGTTGTTCACCGGAGAACGGCGGCGACGGCAATCTGGCCATGGAAGGGTCCCCTCCCACAGGTATGTCTTCCGAACCTTACTATTTTCGATTTGATTAGACAGGAAGCATGGATTGCGGTTAAGAGGAATAAGAGAGATGCACGCCGGGCCATTGAGTCCAGGACGCCGGTGGCGGCCGCGACGGCATTGCCGGACGGGGGATCGATCTCGATTTTCGGCATGCGGGCAATGCGTTTGAATCTCATTTTGGGACGAGACAGCGATCGCGAGGGGTTGGGCCGGCTCTGTGTGAGCCGGGCCGCGGTGTAGATGGGCCGGGAGTGGTTGGGTATGTGGCCAAGTCTATCCCGAGCGCTACACCCAATCGCCGCGAACCCCCATGCACGTTCAATCCTCTCCCGGTGTTGCCATCGTCTAAGACTAGGTTTCTTCGACGCGGCCGGACTGGTTTTTGTCATCGCGGGGCGGGACGGGCTAGGCGAATCCCTCCCCTCGTGCCCATGGCTGGTAGAGGGGCTTCTGCACCGGCTGGAAAGTCTCCCGCTACGGGGCTGCTGGTCACGGGGGGTTAGTACCGACGCCGGGAACCGGCCATGGTGGTTCGGTCCCGATGCCTGGCGCTGGCTCCGGTCGGGTTGCTCCGGAGTTCACCGGCCCTCAGCTGCAGGCGGGTGGTGGGGCGCCGCATGGTGTGGCTGGGCACGGTGGCGCTAACCTGGGCGCTCGACCTTCAGCACCGGTTGTGGTGCCTCAGCCGGCGGCAGCTCGGGCCAGTGCGAATATCCCTCCACATCCACCGGTGCCAAACACGGCTGCGAGTGCTGCTGCAGGCAGGGGAGGGTTGGCGCATGGACCTAGGCCTCCGCCCCCGGCGTCTAGTTTGCATCCTAGGCCGGTGGCACCTCAGTATGGCGCAAGGCCGCCGCACTTTGTCGCCCGGTCCTCGCAGAACCGGGCTGCGCCAGTGCTGACGCAGGCACCGCCGACACTCACTTCAACTGTTGAAGGTGTGATGAGTGCGCCCCGAGGGAAATCGGGCGATGACGGTCATAATGCTTATGGAGAAGGTCAACATCGTGGATCCTCGTCCACAGATGGTGGTCGGGGATATGCTTGGCAGAGCAATGGTTCGGCAGAGAGACCTTTCTTGGGTCCTACGGGTGGCTTTGTTGAGGGGACGTCTGGCCTGGGATATCGACATCGAGGTGGCTACCGCGGTCATCGTGGTGGTCGGGGCGGTCGAGATGGCCGGTACCGTCCCTGTCAGCCTCATCCGACTGTGGTTGTTGAGAAGACGGTCGTTGGAGGGGTTGCCGAGGAGCCGGGGCTGTCTGGTCAAGCTATGGAGGTGGTGATAGCGCTCGGTGAGGTTCCGGGGAATGAGACCATGGGATCTGTGTCTACGGAAGCGTCAGATAAGGCTAATTTGAACAGGGCGTCCAAGTGGGCGTGCAAGAAGGAAAAAATGTTGTACTATCGTTATGGCGAGAAGGGCCATTTTATTGCTGATTGCATGGCAGAATTATGTGATACTTGTGGCAAGCCGACCGATGACTTGGGGGATTGTCCTCTTCTGCGGGATCAGGCGCCATCCCTGATGATGTATGGAGTGTACTGTGCTGAACGTACTTTCTTTGAGTCTCCGAATGAGAGGGAGGTTCCTGATTAGGCTCAGAGCATGACCACTGGGATTGTCAAAGTGACCATAGGAGAGGTTACTGAGACACGGATAGTGCAGCGGCTCCGGGAGTTAGCTCGTGGGGACTTCCAGTGTGAGCTTGTCAGTCTCGAGGCTAAGCTATTTAGGGTGGAGTTCCCTTCGGTGGAGGATTTACAGAGACTTCTGAGCTTTGGGATGTGCAAGGTACCGGGTACTGATGGTGTCCTCGAGTTCCACGAGTGGAAGCGGGTTGAGCCTCAGGGAAAGCCTCTTACTGAGGCTTGGTTGCGTTTTTCTGGGGCTCCTTCGAGGCCTATGCAGGATGCTAGAGTCATGGCTAGCCTGGGCATTATGGTGGGGAAACGGAGTGAGTGGATATGGCGTTTACCAGACCTCACGTGGTAGCTCGTCTTCTGGTCAGTATTTTGGACATTGAGTTCGTGCCTGATGTGGTCAAGTGGTCATATCGAGGCCAGATTTATAACCTGGTGATTGAGTTTGAGGATCAGAGCCTCTTTGCTGAGGCGGCTCCCGGGACTGATGATGATATGCACGAGGGAGATGACGGTGCGGCAGCTAAGGAGACACAGGTTGATGACCCTGGATGAGAGTTGTCCATGGGACCAAAGTCCGCTCCTTAGACGTCCGGGAATGGGACGGCCTCACCCTCCTCGGTGCCTACGTCATCTTTGAGATTTGGGTCTCTTGAGCCTGCCTCTACACCTCCCAGACTTTGGAGTGAGCGGGTGGAGTCGGTCGAGGCTTCTGAGCACACGTTACCTGCATTGGATTTTGAGGATGCTGCGACTCCCGTCCTTGGGGACGCACCGCTCTTGCTCAGGGGTTAGGAGGAGGGGGCTCCTTTGCTTGTTTGTGATTCGTCTCAGGCCGTGTGTCCAGCGGTGGAGGTCTCTCCCTCGGGAGGGGGTCCGAGGATGTTGGTCTCGGTTCCCTCTTCTTCGGTCGCGATGACGGAGCTACAGGTGGTGGTTCTGAGTAGCGGAGGGGGCTCGGGGCAGGTGTCCTCGGCGCCCTCTTCTCCGACTGCGGTGGACGAGGACTTGGTGATGGAGGCTTTGTCTTCGGGAGGGGGTCCAGGGAAGGTGGTCTCGGCACCTTCTTCCCCTCTTGCGAGCTCGCAGCTGCAGGCGGCGATGCCGCTTCCGGGAGGGGGCTCGGGGCAGGTGGCCTCGAGGCCCTCTTCTCCTGCGGCCTCTGGGCGGCCGGCCCTATGGTGGCGCCGACGAGCCCTTCCTCCAGGCGGGCCAAGGTGGGGGTGGGGGGGGGGTACTCGGGCAAGTGGCCCATTCTCCCCCATCCACCGGCTTGGAGCCATCCCTCGGCCGTGGGGCGCCATCAACGTCAGCAGTTTCATTGAGCGCCCCACCTGTGTCCGGCGGTCCGGCTGGATAGTCGTTGGAGGATGACTGGCTTCGTGTTAGGGGTGAGGCAGGAGGCCCTACCCCGGGCAGGATCTCGCAGGAGGAGGTGATTGCGTTTGGCGGGATTCCGGACCCGGTTTCTAAGAGGCATCATTTGAGCTGTCGTCTCCAGAACCATCCGGAGGTTGACGACATCCAGCAGCGGTGCGCCATGCGGGCGGCCAAGCTTCGTGACATGGAGGTCACTACTGGTATGTCGGTTAATACTTCTAATTCTATCTTGCATTTAACTAATGATGAGATTGTTTATAATGCAAACCAATTAGGAATTTCACTAGGTAGTAATGATAGTGAAATTTCAAACTCCGTTAATGATATCCTGGATCTAGAGGCTGAGCGGGCTTTAGAGTTGATTCGTAATTTAGCAGCTGTTAAACCCATGAATGACTCCGATATTGATGCTTTGGGGGTCAGGGTGCTTGATAATTTTTGTGCAGATCTTGCCAGTACCCTCCCTGAACCTGAGGAGGAGGAGGAGAGTGTCGATCATGTTATGGTAAGACCTCCTGAACCTGGTTGTGAGGACCGGTTGGAGAGGGAGGCCACTACTAAACACAAATGGAAGCGGAAACTTTACCCGACGTCCGCTGTGCGTAGGAGTGCTAGGATCCGGACAGCTAAAAAATTCCATGACAAGATATGAAAGGAATCTTCTGGAATAGCAGAGGTCTCAAAGACTTGGCTAAAAGAAGGTTTCTTGCCGAAGTGTCTATCGAGCACAGCTTGGACTTTATCGCATTGTCGTAAACTGGTAGAGACAATTTTTTGCCACAATTTCTCAATACTTTGCCGGGTGGTATTGACTTTGACTGGCATTGTATGCCACCGCGAGGAAGATCGGGTGGGATCCTTCTCGGGGTTAGATGCGATTCTCTCGAAGTCCGTAGTATGGTCATGGGAGATTTTGCTGTTAAGTTTAGGGTGCGGTCGAAGATTGATGGTTTATTTGGGCTTTGGTGGCGGTTTATGGTGCCGCTCAGCCAGAACTCAAACCTCATTTCTTGGCTGATCTAGTTAGGATTTGGGGCTCTGAGCAGCTTCCAATCCAGGTGGGGGTGATTTTAACATCATTCGAAGGCGTGATGAGAAGAATAGTGATAATTTTGATGGCGGATGGTCGTTCATGTTTAATACTATCATTGAAAGCTTGGATCTGGGAGAGATAGAGCTTTCGGGCAGAAACTTTACCTGGGCTAACGCGATGCCAAACCCAACGTTTGAGAAGTTGGATCATGTACTGGCTAGTGCCGAATGGGAACAGAAATTTCCCTCTGTAACAGTTCAGGCACTCTCTCGTGGGATTTCTGACCACACACCTTTATTTCTTGACTCTGGGGAGGCCACCCACATGGGTAACAAAAATTTATTTTCGTTCGAGCTCGCTTGGTTTGAAAGAGAAGGCTTCCTTGATCTCGTAGCCAGAGAGTGGGCTAAGGATGTAGGAGGCAGGACTGTGCTTAAGCATTGGCAGCATAAGATTAGACAGCTAAGAAGTTTCCTACGCGGGTGGGCTAAGCATCTTAGTGGGATTTATAAGGTCGAAAAGGAAATACTCCTTGCCCTTATTTAGGCCCTAGATGTAAAAGCAGAAACCACGATTCTGCCGGCCTCATAGCTTCATGCCAAGCTCGACGCTGAGTTGAGGCTGAAAGAGCTTCTTCGCGAAGAAGAATTAAAATGGGCGTTGCGGGCCAAGGTCCGAAGAGTTGTCCAGGAGGGACGCTAACACTCAATTCTTCCACATGATAGCTAATGGCAAGCACAGGAAGAAGAGGACTTTTCATCTTGAACAAGATGAAGGAACGATTCTTGGTTAGGAGAACTTAAAAGTTTACATTACTGAGTACTACAAGCAGTTGTTTGGGCCTCCAGAGGATAACTGTGTGTCTCTGGATGAGTCTAGGATTGAGGATGTGCCTCAACTGACTGCTGTTGAGAATGATATTTTAGCTGCCCCCTTCT
The DNA here is from genome assembly GCF_002162155.2 of Triticum dicoccoides. NCBI lineage: Eukaryota > Viridiplantae > Streptophyta > Magnoliopsida > Poales > Poaceae > Triticum > Triticum dicoccoides. Next base: position 51,567,155 of record NC_041381.1, on the reverse strand, counting down.
CTGAGAAAGAAGTTTTTTAGGCCATATCGCAGATGAAAAATAATAAGGCTCCTGGCCCGGATGGATTCCCGGCTCAGTTTTATAAGAAGTGCTGGCATATTATTAAAGGGGATTTGTTGCCAATGTTCCATGATTTATTCTCTGGACAGCTTCAGCTTTTTCAACTGAATTTTGGAACGATAACCCTGCTTCCTAAGAAAATAGAGGCTGTGAGAATCGAGCAATTCAGGCCCATCTGTCTTCTTAATAATAGTTTCAAATTTTTTACCAAGGTAGGAATGATTAGGCTCACACAGATTGCGCATGCTGTGGTGCAACCTTCTCAAACTGTTCATGTCGGACAGGAACATCCTAGAAGGGGTGGTGGTCCTTCATGAAACGCTTCATGAGATTCACATGAAAAAACTAGATGGAGTTGTTTTCAAGGTGGATTTCGAGAGAGCGTACGATAAAGTCAAATGGCCTTTCCTTCAACAGCCATTACGCATGTAGGGTTTTGATGAAGCCTGGTGATGCCAGGTAGAATCTTTCACGCAGAAAGGGAGTGTTTGAATGAAAGTGAATGACGACATAGGTCATTATTTCCAGACACACAAGGGCCTGAGACAAGGTGATCCAATGTCTCCTATTTTGTTCAACATTGTGGTTGATATGTTGGCAATCCTCATAGGTAGGGCAAAGGAGGCCAGTCAGGTGGGTGGCTTGGTGCCTCATCTAGTTGATGGTGGTGTGTCCATCCTGCAGTACGCTGATGATACAATCATCTTTATGGAGCATGACTTGGCAAAAGCGAGAAATATGAAGCTGGTTTTATGCTTATTTGAACAATTGACTGGCCTGAAAATTAACTTTCATAAAAGTGAGTTGTTCTGTTTTGGTAGAGCCAATGAGGAACAAGAGGCTTATAGGCAATTGTTTGGGTGCGAATTGGGGGCATTACCTTTCACGTACCTAGGGATACCCATTCACCATAGTAAGCTGACTAGCAGAGATTGGAAGTGCATCGAGGATCGGTTTGAGAAGAAACTGAGTTGCTGGAAGGGCAAACTCATGTCTTATAGAGGCCGACTGATTCTTATCAATTCGGTGCTCACGAGTATGCCCATGTTTCTCTTATCTTTCTTTGAAGTCCTAGTTGGGGTTAGGAAAAGGATGGACTTCTATTGATCCCAATTCTTCTGGCAGAGTGATGAGCTAAAGAGAAAGTACCAACTCACCAAATGGGATATTATCTGTCGACCTAAAGACCAGGGGGGCCTGGGCTTGAGAATCTTGAAGTCAAGAACAAATGTCTCCTTAGTAAGTGGCTGTTTAAGTTGTCATTTGAGACCGAGGCAACGTCGGCACAGATTTTACATAGTAAGTATCTGCAGTCCAAGACCTTGTCCCAGGTGACAGTGAGACCGACTGACTGCCGTTTTGGAAGGGGCTTATGAGAGCCAAAGCTGCCTTCTTTAATAGAACAAAGTTTACAGTCGGTAATGGCAACAACACTCTCTTCTGGGAGGATACTTGGCTTGGTGAAACGCCGCTGGCGCGTCAGTACCCTTCCCTCTATCGTATTGTTCAGCGACGTGATGCTCTCGTTGCAACGATTTTGCAGTCAATCCCCTTTAATATTCAGTTTAGGGGGGTGCTTGTAGGTGAACGGTGGGAAGCATGGCTTCATTTGGTGAGTAGATTGATGGAGGTTCAGCTAACTCATCAACCCGATCATTTGTGTTGGAAGCTCACTAGATCTGGAGAGTTCACAATCAAGTCGATGTATATCGACGTCATTAACTCTAGTGTTATTCCTACTTCCAAACATGTTTGGAAAGCAAAAGTTCCATTAAAAATTAAAGTGTTTATGTGGTTTGTACATAAACAGGTAATTTTAATAAAGGATAATTTGGTTAAGCGCAACTGGACAGGATCTACTAGGTGTAGTTTTTGTGATCCGGACGAAACTATCAAACACCTCTTCTTTGATTGCCCGTTGGCGAGAGTGTTGTGGCGTACGGTGCAAATTGCCTTTAACATTACTCCCCCGAATTCGGTCAGTATGTTATTTGGAATGTGGCTTGTTGGGATAGAGTCCGCAACGGCTAGACACATTCGCGTCAGAGTATGTGCTTTGTTATGGGCAATTTGGAATTGCAGAAATTATTTGGCTTTTAACACAACAACATCTATTCATTTTTTGCAGGTTTTATTCCGAGCTACCGCGCTGATCCGTATGTGGTCCTTACTCACTCTGACGGAGGCCAGGGAGCGTTTGGTTACTGGACCTGTCCGATGGGAGATGGTAGCGCGGGATATCTTCAACCGGTTTGGATGGCGGTCATGTAATAGGATAGGCGATTAGTTTACCTATCTTTGTTTATGCCAGCCGGTTGTGGCTTTTTGGCCTTGTGGCTCTTTGTGAGCTTGCCATTTTTTATTTTCAGACTTTGATACCTTGTTGAACATCTTTGTTTATTTATAAATATGGCCGTATGCATCAGTCTGATGCAGAGGCCGGGGAGTCCCCCTTTTCGAAAAAAAAGCATTGCCACTTTGTTTCGGACATGGCTAAATGGGGGTAGAGCCTAAAACAACGGCGCATATTTGAGTCGGAGTGTGTGCATTACTTTAAGCGATATGAAGATGTCGGAATGATGTGATTTTTAATAAACAAAGCATATTAATTGAACTCCACAAAAATGCAGAACATTAGTACATGAACATACTATAGAAAACATTAATCAACCGTAGTAGATCAAATCAGTGCAACAGCCATGAAGCACATTAGATCAAGGCAGTACACCGGTCATGAAGGACATACATTTCTGCATTAATTGCAAGGTTGTTTTGTTGAGCTATATCCAACTAAAGATGGTGCCCTTTCTCTTTCTTAAAAGGAGAAGCAGTCAGATAAAAATATAGTTGCTTCAATAAGCAAGAGAAACCTCATCGGAAACTTTGGCAATGGATGCGAAATGGGGCAACCACTGCGCAGTTGTAGACTAGTAGTAGCACACATCTCTAGGCTAAGTTTGGGAGACATCATGGAACACACACAACACACTTGACGTGTTTTGCACTGCCTTGACCTCTGTTGACTCAAGTTAGTGTGCCTCGCCTGTTGCTTTGAATCACTCTGTAGGATCTCTCTCTGTGTTACTAAGTTTGGGGTTGGAACAAAGTAGCAGTAGTTCAGATTACACTTGATACAAGCACAACTGTCCCAAAAGGTGGACTGCAAGAAGGAGTTCAGGATTCTAGAGCCAAGGTGGGAGAGAGATAGCCGTCGCCGTGCTTCCTGATTGATCTTCGATGATCTCCTCGCTGGATCCCATTTCTTCTTATCTGACCGCTGTCACCCACTCCTCCCCAGTCTCACGCTTGCTTGCCTTGGCGTGTGACGGCTAACTCGGCGGCTGCTTCTAGCTTGGGCTGGGTTGTGTCATGGGTCTTCCATCTCATTCGTACTAGAGGTGCCTTGTCAGGCGCATGGCACCTGTCGAGCTCGTATAACCGCAGACATTGTGTAACATAAACCATATGTTACACGATGCAGGAATTACAGGGTAGTACCACCATGCAATAAGAATTAATTAATAAAAATAAAGTTCATGATCAGGCCCTGCCCCCCAACAAAGTCCAAGTGGACTTCACTGTAATTCGTTGCCCCATATAGCAAATTAGTACATCGATGTTGAGGTACACTAATATATGCAACCATGGCATGGTTGTTTGTGTTGGATAAACAACAACTAGTATCACTGAGGGTCAAAGGCCATTACATATACATGTGTGGTAAAGTGCAGAAAACCCCTTATGCAATGGGGTTGAACCGAAAAGGGGCTATACACATCTAACACCCCCCTCAAAGTCATGGTGGATCAACAACACTGAGTTTGGAGAGAAAAAAACTCTGATGCGCTCGAGTCTGTGCCTTCGTGAAGAAGTCCGCCAACTATAACTCAGAGGGAACATAGTAAAGAGTGAGAGTCTGATCCTGCACAGCAGCACGCACAAAGTGGGCATCCACACCGATGTGCTTGGTGAGCTCATGCTTCACCGGGTCATGCGCAATACTGATAGCACCGGTACTGTCTGACAGTAAGGGAGTCGAGGTAGTAGCAGACACACCAAAATCCTCAAGTAACCACCCTAACCAGATCACCTCAGCTGTCAACATAGCCATGGCTCGCAACTCAGTGTTTGTACTCGAGTGAAAAAAGAGAGTCTGTTTCTTTGTCTTCCAGGCAATGAGAGAGCCGCCAAAAAAGACACAGTAAGCAGACAACGAGTGTCGATCAGAGGGATCACTAGCCCATGTAGCATCAGAGTAGGCCTGGAGCGCAAGAGAGATGGAGCCGGGAAAGAAGAGGCGATGAGAGATCGTGCCACGAAGATATCGGAGAACACGGAGGAGATGACTATAGTGAACAGAGGTGGGTGCTGAAACAAACTGACTTAATATGTGAACATGATAGGAGATATCGGGACGCGTAACGGCAAGGTAGACAAGGCTGCCAACAAGGTGACGATAGCGAGTGGGATTAGGAAGAGGGTCGCCATCAGAGGCACAAAGCTGAACGTTGAGCTCCATAGGAGTCACAACAGTGTGCTCATCACCAAGAGTAGCACGAGCAAGAAGATTCTGAATATATTTTTCCTGGGAGATGTAGAAGCCATCAGATGTCGAGGAGATCTCAATATCAAGAAAATATCAAAGTGGACCAAGATCAGTCATGAGGAACTAGTCGCGAAGGCGGGCCTTAATAAAGGCAATGTAGTCAGAGTCGTCACCAGTGATGATCATGCCATCAACATAGAGAACGAGAAGAGTCCGACCATGAGGAGACGTGTGAACAAACAACGCGGGATCATGATCACTGGGCAAGAAGCCAGCACCATTCACCACAGAGGCAAAGCGCTCGAACCAGGCGCGAGGGGCCTATTTAAGACCATAGAGGGAGCGTCAAAGTCTACAGACCATACAATCAGGGGCATAGTACCCCGGTGGTGGCTGCATATAAACCTCCTCACGCAACTCGCCAAAGCATTCTAAACGTCAAGCTGAGACACGGGCCAATGACGAACAGAAGCCACAGCAAGGAGAGTGCGAACAACGGTCATGTGGGCCACAGGAGCGAAAGTCTCGTCATAATCACGCCCCTGTTCCTGCTGAAAGCCACGAGCCACAAGATGAGCTTTGTAACGCTCAAGAGAACCATCGGAGCCAGTCTTAATCTTATAGACCCACTTGCACATGATGGGGCGAACACCAGAAGGAGGAGAAACCAGATCCCAGGTGCCATTGCGCTCAAGCACCGCAAGCTCCTCGGCCATCGCAAGCTGCCATTCAGGCTGAGTCATGGCAGCCCGATAGGTGGTGGGCCCAGCAATGATAGAAAGACCATACCAGTCAGGAGAATAGCAATCAGGTGGGGGACAAGGCCTAACGCGAAGGTTATGGACCGGTGTAGGCGTGAGAGGAGGTGCACCGGAAGTAGAGGGCACATCAGTAGGATCATCCACAGCGCGAGGACGACGAGTGTAGTGGAGAGTAAAAGGGGAGTGAGGGCGAAAAACTGGGAGGAGGGTGGGGAGGAAGATGACGAGGGAGAGGAGGAGGAGGAGGGAGGGGATGGTGGTACCGGTGGTGTAGGGAGACTCATTGGGGGAGAGGGAAGAACAGGAGGCACAGAGGGAGATGTGTTGGGAAGGAGAAGGAAGGAAATATTTTCCACGGAAAAGCTCGAGGAGGAGGGGCGTGGATAGTAAGAACGAGACTCATCAAAAGTCACATCATGCGAGATGTGCAGTCGGCAACCAACATGATCCCAACAACGATAGCCCTTGTGCTCATCACTGTGTAGCCAAGGAAAACACACTCAACTGACTGAGTGGTCAACTTGGTTCTTTCTCGCGGAGCAAGAAGAACATAGCAAACGCATCCAAACACACGAAGAGCAGAGTAGTCCAGAGAGACGCTCCATAGGAATACCACCCTGCAAGGCAGCCCATGGCTGAATGTTGATGAGGTGAGTGGATGCGAAAACGGCCTGAGCCCAAAAATGGGGTGGAAGAGAGGAGGTGATCATCATCGCCCGAGCCATCTCAAGCAAATGGCGATGTTTGCGTTCAGCAACGCCATTCTGAGCATGGGCACCAGGGCAAGAGAATTGCGCAAGAGTACCCTGCTCCGCAATAAAACCACGCAACATGTGAGAGATATACTCTCAAGTTGAGTCGGCACAGAAGATGTGTACAGGCGTGGAGAATTGAGTGCGAACCATGGCAGCAAAAGCTTGTATGTGGGGAGAACCTTGCTGCGAGATTTCATGCAATAAAGCCAAGTGTAGCTAGTGAAATCATTAATAAACAGAACATAGTAGCGATGACCCCCTTTCGAGTCAAAAGGAGCAGGACCCCATACATCAGAATGAATTAGGTCAAAAGGACGTTGAGATACAGACTCACTGCTAGGATAAGGTAACTGAGTCTGTTTGCCAAGCCTACAATCATCACAATGCAACGAAACATCACGAGAGACAGACCCTAAGATGCCTTAGTGTACTAATGAGGACAAGCGAGAGCCAAAGATGTGACAAAGTCGATGATGCCACTGCTGGAAGGACGCGGAAGAGGAGGCAGCAAGAGCATGTGAGCTGGCATATGTGGTAGCAGCGGAAGGAACACGAAGCTAGTCAACCTCTCATAGGCCCCCAGACTCACGACACCGAGGGCCAGCGCCAACCAGAGCCTAAGTGTGAAGATCCTGAACAGAACAAGAGTCGGCATCAGGAATGACATGATAGCCAGAATCAGTAAGTTGGGCCGCGGAAAAGAGATTCATGGTAAGTCGAGGAACGTGATAAACACTAGGAACCGAAAAGACGGAGTGGAAAGGATGCTACGACTAGTAAAGGAAGAGGTGTGGTGTCGGCAGTGAGAACATTGACAAGAAAATCAAGAGGTCGAAGAGAAGATAAAGCAGAAGAATCAGAAGACATATGAAAAGAAGCTCCAGAATCCAGAACCCACGAGGATGTACGTGACTGAGTAGGCTCCGGCGGGGGCGGAGTGGTGGTGGCAGTTACAGCGGTCACAGCGGCAACAGAACCCGTCGAGGGAGAAACAGAGGAAGCCAACATGCGCTTGAGCCGCACAATATCCTGGTCAGTAAGTGACGAAGTCGAGGAGGACGCATGAGTCCCACTAGAAGAAGAGTGCTTCAGGTCTTTCCGCTTCTTGTGACAATCATACTCTGGGTGACCTGGCCTATTGCAGTAGCCACAGAAGGTGTGCAAGCGCGAATGACCCTCTCCTAACGAAGGGGGATAACCCTCCCCCCTGGAGGTGTGGGAAGGAGCGGTGGAGTGGTGAGGCAAGCAGACGACACAAGAGCTCGGGCAGCAAGAACAGTGGGAACCGCAAGCAGACCAGCAGAACGAAGTCGTGTCTCCTCAGCACAAAGCTCTGCAAGCACCTACGAAAAAGGTACACAACCACGAGCAAGTAGGTGAGCATGCCGAGGCTCAAACTCTGCACGAGGGCGAGATAAGAACTCATGGAGGCGATGAAACTCCAAGTCTGACCTCACAGTTTGGCAACAACGGCAAGTACCACAAACAACTGTCCTGAGAGAGTCAAGCTGACGCCAGATGGCAGAGCTCTCTGACTAGAACTCATCAACAGAAGAGTCACCCTACTGAAGAGCGTACTCCCAACGCACCACAAATAAGTAGAGAGCATCACCAGATGGCTGATATCGCTGACAAAGATAGGACCACATCGCAGCAATAGTATCGAGAACCATGAACTCAGACGCAAACTGAGGTAAGACACTCGCAGTGAGAACAACAACAGCTCGAGCATCATCATTGCACTACTGAGTGTAAGCAGACATATCATCACAGTAAGCAGAAAGAGCATCAGAGTAGGCGGATACCTGCTGATCATAAGCATCCATGGTAGCATAGTCCACTAGTAGAAAAAGGACCTAATATGACACACATTAGTGCAGGTTTGATTTTGAGCCGGCACTAATGTGTCCAATAGTGCTGGTTCCAACGGCTAGCCGTCCGTTCTCATTAGTACCGGTTCGTGGTGAACCTTTAGTACCGGTTTGTGCCACGAACCGGTACTAAAGAGAGTGGTGGCAGGGTGTTGTCAGTCTGGGGCCCCTCCAGCACCTTTAGTACCGGTTCGTGGCACGAACCAGTACTAAAGGTCGACCTACATAAACCCTTCATCCACCCAAGCCACTCTGTTCTTCCCCTTTCCCCTCACTTCCTCTGTTCTTCCCCTCTCTTCCTCGAGCTCCTCACAAATTTTGCCCAAAATTTGTCAAGATTTGAAGGCCTCCATCCATTCAAATGATCACAAAGGTTAGCAACTTTGTCCTTTCAACCCTCATTGCTAGATTAGCTCTTGCAGTGCTTTGTATAGTGATTAATTTGGGAGGAATTATATTTGATAGTATTTGATTTATATGCAATTTGAGGTCAAAAATAACACTTAGTTTGCATATGTAGGTGTGGTTTACTTAGTGCCTTCTAAATCTCCGTCGTAACCACCGTCGATCGCCCGCATCGTCCCGTCGCCGGCACCACCTTGTGGTGAGGCTCTTGTTCATGAATGTTTTACATTACCAAATTGATGTTTGTGTGATTTGGATATATAGTTACTCGTATAATTATCTTATCCATACATTGTTTGTTATACATAGTGCCATGGTTTTGATATCCGTCCCCGTCGGCCCTCGTCCTTGTTCTGATTCGGATGTGGTATATTCTCATTTAAAACTAGTTGTTGCATTTCGTGTTTATGACAAATTATGCCCATCAAGTTGACATAGATATTTTTATCTAGGAGGTATGTGAACCGGAAATTCCAACCGACCCTATTGTCGAGAGGTTAAATTTAGTTGAAAGAGAAAATGAGTATTTGAAAGAAAAATTGAAAAGAATTGAGGGGGAGAAGATGGAATTGGAGTTGCATGTTGCCGATGTCGTCGATGATCACAAGATCAAGATGGAGAAAATGAGGTTGAAGATTAGAAAGATTAGAAAATATGCCATTGATAGTGTGGCTTGGTATCATTATGTTGTTGGATCAATTGTTACCTCAGTTGCGATCTTCATCGCATTTGTTGTTGCATTTAAATTCTTTAGCTAGAGAGTTATTTGTATGTTGCATTTAATTAAGTGTTGTATATGAACTTTATGTATGAACTTGTATTAATTTGGTCTATTCGGTGTTGTGTAATGAAGATGAGCCGACAATGGATGTATGATGACAGATGCTCCCCCGAGTTTATTAATGGCGTGCATACTTTTCTGCTTGCCGCTGAGGCAAACAAGCGGGCGGATGGTTTTATGCCTTGTCCATGTGCTGGCTGTAAGAATGGTCACAGTTACTCTACGTCAAGAACCATTCACGTCCACCTATTTGAGTCCGGTTTCATGCCCCACTATAATGTTTGGACCAAGAACAGATAAATAGGGGTTATGATGGAAGACAATGAAGAAGAAGAGGACGACGACGGTTATCCTGGCCATGGGTTCCCTGAATACGATGATACAACAATGGGGGAAGAAGCTGAGCGGGCAATGCAGAAAGAAGCTGAAGAAGAGGCATCAGATGAGCCCGCTGATGATCTAGGTCGGGCCATTGCCGATGCAAAGAGAAACTGCACAAGTGATCTGGAGAGGACAACGTTGCAGCGCATGTTAGAGGATCACAAGAAATTGTTGTACCCGAATCGCGAAGCTGACAAAAAAAAGTTGGGCACCACACTTGAATTGCTGCAATGGAAGGCAGAGAATGGTGTATCTGACAAGGGATTTGGAAAGTTGCTGGTAATGATAAAGAATATGCTTCCAAAGGACAACGAATTGCCCGAGAGTACGTATGAAGCAAAGAAGGTTGTCTGCCCTCTAGGGTTAGAGGTGCAAAAGATACATGCATGCCCTAATGACTGCATCCTCTACCGCGGTGAGTACGAGGATTTGAATGCTTGCCTGGTATGCGGTGCATTGCGTTCTAAGATCAGTCGCGATGACCCTGGTGATGTCGAGGGTGAGCGCCCCAGGAAGAAGATTCCTACCAAGGTGATGTGGTATGCTCCTATAATACCATGGTTGAAATGTTTGTTCCAAAACAAAGAGCATGCGAAGGCGATGCGGTGGCACGCAGAAGACCGTAAGAAAGACAGAAAGTTGAGAGTACCCGCTGACGGTTTGCAGTGGAGAAAAATCGAGAGGAAGTACTAGGAGGAGTATGCAAGTGACCAAGGAGCAGCAACCATAGCACATGGCCTGTGACTCTATGTTTGTATAACCTTCCTCATTGGTTATGCATGAAGCGGAAGTTCATTATGATGCTAGTGCTCATCCAAGGCCCTAAGCAACCCGACAACGACATTGATGTGTACCTAAGTACATTAGTTGAAGAACTCTTACAACTGTGGAATGGAACAGGTGTACGTGCGTGGGATGAGCACATGGGGAAGAATTTGACCTAAAGGCGTTGCTGTTCGTGACCATCAATGATTGGCCTGCTCTCAGTAACCTTTCAGGACAGACAAACAAGGGATACCGCGGATGCACGCACTGTTTGGATGATACCGACAGTATATATTTGAATAGTTGTAAGAAGAATGTGTACCTGGGACATCATCGATTTCTTCCGAGCAGGCATCCCGTAAGAAAGAAAGGCAAGCATTTCAAAGGTGAGCCGGATCACCGGACGAAGCCTCGCCACCGTACTGGTGCTGATGTACATGATATGGTCAAGGATTTGAAGGTAATCTTTAGAAAGGGTCCTGGCGGACAACCTGTTCCGAAGGACGCTGACGGATGCGCACCCATGTGGAAGAACAAATCTATATTTTGGGACCTTCCATATTGGAAAGACCTAGAGGTCTGCTCTGCAACCGACGTGATGCACGTCACGAAGAATCTTTGCGTGACCCTACTTGGCTTTTTGGGCGTGTATGGGAAGACAAAAGATACACCAGAGGCACGGGAGGACCAGCAACGTATGCACGGAAAAGATGACATACATCAGAACAAGCCAGCTACGCTCTTACCAAAGAAGAGAAGGAAATCTTCTTCGAATGCCTGCTCAGCATGAAGGTACCGTCTGGCTTCTCGTCGAATATAAAGGGAATAATAAATATGGCAGAGAAAAAGTTCCAGAACCTAAAGTCTCATGACTGCCACGTGATTATGACGCAACTCCTTCCGGTTGCATTGAGGGGGCATCTACCGGAAAATGTTCGATTAGCCATAGTGAAGCATGTGCATTCCTCGATGCAATCTCTCAGAAGGTAATTGAGGGAGTCCTGGACTAGGGGGTGTTTGGATAGCCGAACTATCATCATCGGCCGGACTCCAAGACTATGAAGATACAATATTGAAGACTTCGTCCCGTGTCCGGATGGGACTTTCCTTGGCGTGGAAGGCAAGCTTGGCGATACGGATATGTAGATCTCCTACCATTGTAACCGACTCTGTGTAACCCTAGCCCTCTCCGGTGTCTATATACACCGGATGGCTTTAGTCCTTAGGACGAACAACAAACATACTATAGGCTAGCTTCTAAGGTTTAGCCTCCTTGATCTCGTGGTAGATCTACTCTTGTAACACACATCATCAATATTAATCAAGCAGGACATAGGGTTTTACCTCCATCAAGAGGGCCCGAACCTGGGTAAAATATCGTGTCCCTTGTCTCCTGTTACCATACGCCTAGACGCACAGTTCGGGACCCCCTACCCGAGATCCACCGGTTTTGACACCGACATTGGTGCTTTCATTGAGAGTTCCTCTGTGTCGTCGCCGATAGGCTCGATGGCTCCTTCGATCATCATCAACGATGCAGTCCAGGGTGAGACCTTCCTCCCCGGACAGATCTTCGTATTCGGCGGCTTTGCACTGCGGGCCAATTCGCTTGGCCATCTAGAGCAGATCGAAAGTTACTCCCCGGGCCGTCAGGTCAGATTTGGAAGTTTGAACTTCACAGCTGACATCCGTGGGGACTTGATCTTCGATGGATTCGAGCCACAGCCAAGCGTGCCACACTGTCACAACGGGCATGATTTAGCTCTGCAACCGGACAGTACCCTGGAGGCCGCACTCGAGCCCGCTCCGACCTTCGATTCGGAGCCGGCTGCGCAGATCGAGGATGGATGGCTAGACACCGCCTCGGGGGCTGCAATCTCTACGGCGATAGAGCCAAACACTGATCTTGTCCCCCACGAAGCTCGAAGCTCCGAGGTGCCGGGCTCCTTGCCGGACTGCGAACCTCCCACGCCCCCACTAATCGAATCCGGTTGGGCGCCGATCAAGGAGTTTACTGCCTCGGACATCTTTCAACACTCACCTTTTGGCGACATCCTGAGTTCGCTAAGGTATCTCTCATTATCAGGAGAGCCCTGGCCGGACTGCGGCCAGGACAGTTGGGATGCAGACAACAAAGAAATTCAAAACCCACCCGCCACCCACTTGGTAGCCACTGTCGACGATCTAACCAACATGCTCGACTATGACTCCAAGGTCATCGACAGTATGGACGACGACGCCGGAGACGACCAAGAACCAGCGCCCACCGGGCACTGGAAAGCCACCTCATCATATGACATATACATGGTGGATATCCCAAAGGATGGGATGGCGAAGGCACAGCGGAGGATGACCCCTCCAAGAAACAGCCCAAGCCCCGGCGTCAGCGGCGCCGCTCTAAATCCCGCCAAAGCAAGAATGAAGATTCCGGCACCGGATATAATAATACACCGGACAGTGCCGAAGACAACCCACTCTAGCAAGATCCAGTGCAGGAGGACGGAGACGCCAGCCCTCATGAGAGAGTGGCAGAAGAAGAGGTAGAGGATTATATGCCTCGCTCCGGAGACGAGGCAAGCCTCGACGACGATGAATTCGTCGTGGCTGAGGATCCCGTCGAACAGGAGCGTTTCAAACACAGGCTTATGGCCACGGTGAACAGCCTCAAGAAAAAGCAGCAACAGCTTAGAGCTGATCAAGATCTGCTAGCCGACAGGTGGACGGAAGTCCTCGTGGCCGAAGAGCATGAGCTCGAACGCCCCTCCAAAAGCTACCCTAAACGTAAGCTGCTCCCCCGATTAGAGGAGGTGGCATATGAATCCGCATCACCAGGAGACAATACGGCTGATCGACCACCCCGTGGTCGCGACAGAGAGGCCTCTAGGCCCTTCACTAGACCCGTACCCCGGCATCGCTCGAAAAGCACAAGGCCACAGGGGAACGCTCCGGACTTGCGAGATATATTGGAGGATAGGGAAAGACAATCAATATCGATCTATGGATCGCGTGGGCGCCCCATGATACGTGACGACAACCGTCGCACCAGACACAGTAAGTCCGGCCGGGCCGAACAAAACAGACAAAGCTCTCTTGAGCTACGTCGTAATATCGCCCAGTACAGAGGCGCCGCACACCCACTGTGCTTCACAGATGAAGTAATGGATCATCAAATCCCCGAAGGGTTTAAACCCGTGAATATTGAATCTTACGATGGCACAACAGACCCGGCGGTTTGGATGAAAGACTATCTCCTTCACATCCACATGGCCCGCGGTGACGATCTTCACGCCATCAAATATCTCCTCCTCAAGCTTAAAGGACCAGCCCGGCATTGGCTTAACAGCTTACCAGCAGAGTCAATTGGGAGTTGGGAAGACCTGGAAGCCGCATTCCTCGATAACTTCCAAGGGACGTATGTGCGACCACCAGACGCTGATGACCTCAGCCACATAATTCAGCAGCCAGATGAATCGGCCAGACAATTCTAGACACGGTTCTTAACCAAGAAAAACCAAATCGTCGACTGTCCGGATGCGGAGGCCCTAGCGGCCTTCAAGCACAATATCCGCGACGAGTGGCTTGCCCGGCACCTGGGACAGGAAAAGCCAAAATCCATGGCCTCACATCACTCATGACCCGCTTCTGCGTAGGTGAGGACAGCTGGCTAGCGCGCAGCAACAACCTCAGCAAAAATTCTTGCAGTCTGGATATCAAGGACCGTAATGGCAGGTCGCGTCGTAACAAAAACAAACGCCGCATTAACGGCGACAACAGCGAGGATACGGCAGTCAATGCCAGATTCAGAGGCTTTAAACCCGGTCAGCAAAAAAAGCCATTCAAAAGAACTACTCTGGGTCCGTCCAATTTGGACCGAATACTCGACCGCTTGTGCGAGATACATGGCACCCCCGAAAAGCCAGCCAACCACACCAACAGGGACTGTTGGGTATTCAAACAGGTAGGCAAGTTAATTGCCGAAAACAATGACAAGGGACTGCATAGCAATGACGAGGAAGAGACCCGGCCGCCGAACAATAGAGGACAGAAGGGTTTCCCCCCACAGGTGTGGACGGTGAACATGATATACGCAATGCACATACCCAAAAGGGAGCGGAAGCGTGCACTCATGGATGTATACGCGATGGAGCCAGTTGCCCGAAGTTCAATCCATGGTCCTCCTGCCCGATCACTTTTGACCGGAGGGACCACCGCACCAGCATCCGCCATGGCGGATTCGCCGCATTGGTTCTAGACCCAATCGTCGATGGATTTCACCTCACCAGAGTCCTAATGGATGGCGGCAGCAGCCTGAACCTGCTTTATCAGGACACAGTGCGCAAAATGGGCATAGACCCCTCAAGGATTAAACCTACCAAGACGACCTCTAAAGGCGCCATACCAGGTGTAGAAGCCAATTGTGCAGGATCAGTTACACTGGAAGTGGTCTTCGGATCCCCGGATAACTTCTGGAGCAAGGAGTTAATCTTCGACATAGTTCCGTTCCACAGCGGCTATCATGCTCTCCTCGGACGTACCGCGTTCGCAAAGTTCAACGCGGTGCCGCACTACGCATACCTCAAGCTCAAGATGCCAGGCCCTCGAGGAGTCATCACGGTCAACGGAAACACTGAATGTTCTCTCCGCACGGAGGAACATATAGCGGCTCTCGCGGCAGAAGTACAATGCAGCCTCTTAAGGCAATTCTCGAGTCTGGCCGTTAAGCGGCCGGACACAGCTAAGCGCGCCCGGAGTAACCTATAACAAGACCACCTGGCACGTGCCGAGCACGCGTAGCAGTGCGGCCCCAACCCCAACCCCTGTAAAACGTCAAGACAGGTCCTTCGCGTACACCATTACGCTCTGAAGATACCATGGGCATGGGGAGAGGGGCACGACCACGATAGGCCCAGACTGCGGCTCAACCACACCAGGGGCTCTCAAGTGTGTCGTTCTTTTTTTCTTTTCTTTTTCTTTCTATTTTTACCCACAGGACTCCGTTCGTCAGAGGCCCTGTCCGGCAGTAGACCTGCCGAACTCACGATGCAACAGTCAGGGAAGAAGAAAGGCTACAACGAATAACCAGGTGGTCTCCATTACGAGCATTAAATCTGTTTTATGCACCATTCCGCAGCCTACCCCTGGAGGGGGACATGTTTCACAGTCCCATCCCTTGCCTATCGCACCATTTGTATCATCCTGCACTTACAGCAGTTTTTCTTGAATAAGTAATGCAGTACCTTTTTGCCTGCAATTGCACTTCTTTTTTATACATATGTTCATTTGTGACATTACGCATCCGTACATCTTGGTACGGCTAAATACACTAGGGGCTTATGTTTCCCGCATCATGGTGTGATAAGTCCGAACACTTTCACAAGTGCGGCACCCTGAACTTATAGCATTATATGCCTCAGCTCCGAATCATGTCTTGGGTCAATAGTTGGGTTTGCCCAGCTCCCATGTTTTGGTACCTTACGTTCCATTGTATTGGCTAAGGTAGCACTGGGAGAACCACTGCGATTGCGCCCCAGTTGAGCTGGGTTAACGCCTCAGTGGAGAAAGCTAAAACTGACCGTCATGATGAGGCGAGAGCTGGTCGCTGTTCAAGAGGTTTTTTGTGAGTCCCTAAAAACTTATGCCACTTAGAGCGAGGAGCCGGTTTTTATCCGGCCCAGGCGTGGATAGCGCCCCAAGTTCGGCCTTCCGAAGACTAGGGGCTTCGCCGAAATTTAAAATTATAGAATTCTATGGCTAAGTGAGAGTGTTCAAGCATTATAAGTCTGGTTGCCTTGTTCGTTGTGTTGAGCGCCTCCCTAGATGGACCCAAATATGGGAACAAGAGTGCTCAAATTTATCCCGAACACCCCAGTACTCGTGGCATGGGGGCTGAAGCCGACGACTTGCCATCTCTCAGATTTGATAAACAGTCGGACAGAAGGTAATATTTTAAATTAAAATGCATTGCTTAGCGCAAATGAACTAAGTTTTCAGCGCACAGGATAACAAAATGCGAGTCTACTCAAATATTACATCTTTGGAGCACTCACCCGCAATAGTGCGGGCGCCCTTCAGCACACTCTTATAATACATCTCGGGCGTGCGATGCTCCTGGCCTTCCGGTGGTGGGTCCGTCACAAGCTTCTGGGCATCCATCTTGCCCCAGTGCACCTTTGCGCGGGCAAGGGCCCGACGGGCACCTTCAATACAGGCGGAGTGCTTGACGACTTCAACCCACGGGCACGCATCCACCAGCCGCCGCACCAGGCCGAAGTAGCTCCTAGGCATGGCCTCCTTAGGCCACAGCCGAACTATAAGGCCCTTCATGACCTGTTCGGCCGCCTTGTGGAGCTTGACCAGCTGCTTTAGCTGGTCGCTAAGGGGCACCGGATGTCCGGCCTCAGCATACTAAGACCAGAAGACCTTCTCCATCGAGCTCCCCTCCTCGGCCCGGTAGAACGCGGCAGCATCGGACACGCTGCGAGGAAGATCTGCAAACGCTCCTGGAGAGCTCCGAATCCGGGTAAGCAACAGGTAATTAACACTCACATGCTTACTTTGCATGAAAAATGCCTTACCCGCTGCTATTTTCTTCAACGCCTCGATTTCCTGGAGGGCCTTGTAGGCTTCGGCCTTAGCGGCTTTGGCACTCTCAAGAGCCGTTGCAAGCTCAGACTCTCGAGTCTTCGAGTCACGCTCCAGGATCTCATGCTTTTTCACGAGATCCTAGAACTCTTGTTGTACCTCCGCCACCCGCGCCTCCTGCTTCTCTCGCTCGGTGCGCTCTGCGGCCGCATTGCGCTCGGCCGCAGCCACCGCCTCCTTCAGGGTCGCCACCTCGTTAGTGGCCCCTGCAATACCCACGTTATCCTTGTCTTTCATTTTGCAACCAAAATCCTTTTCTGTAAGGTACAATTTTAATAAGGTGTTACTCACCTTCCTTGTCCTCGAGCTGCTTCATGGCACGGCCGAGCTCGTTCTCGGACCGCTCGAGGCCTTCCTTCAAAGTATTGACCTCCGCAGTCAGTGTGGCAGAGGTCAGCAGCGCAGCCTGCAATCCCATATCGACATATTTCTTATGACTCCTGCGTATATCTTCTTAGATCCTCAGTCCGGCTTTTCTTTTCGAACACCGAACCGAGCATCAGGGGCTACTGTCTATGCGGTACTATTTTACACATATCAAAATTCTTACCTCAAAGCCTGTTAGAAGGCTGCTGCAGGCTTCGGTCAGCCCGCTCTTGGCGAGCTGCACCTTCTGAATCACCGCACTCATAACAGTGCGGTGTTCCTCTTCGATGGAGGCGCTATTGAGCGCCTCCAGCAAGCTCTCCGGCGCCTCCGGTTGGACGGAGGCTGCCGGTGTCATGGTCTTGCCCTTCTTACGAAGGGGCTGCCCGCCGGACTCCGGAGCCACTATGGGATCCGGAGCCAAGTCCGGTGCAAAGTCCGGGAGGTTGTCCTGCGACACCTCCGGGGCCTCCTCCTCCTGGCGGGTCCCTTCCCGGGATCCCACCTCGGCGTCGTTCGTGTCACGGGGGGTGGAGGCGGTCGGAAGAGAATCCATATCCGACGCACCTAAGGACCCGCTCGACGAAGCAGGAAGATCGTCCTTGGGCGGACTGCAAGGTTGTATGCGGCATTAGAAAGACATTGCATGGCAAGAAAGATAAACCATGAAGTTATTCGGGAATCCGGATACTCACGATCTCGCCAGGGGCTTGGCCCTTGGAGGCCAGTCCTCGTCGTCGTCACTGGCGTTGGCAGAGCAGTCCGGGGGAAGAGTTTTTCCCTTCTTGGACCCTTCAGCCTCCCTCGTTGGGGAGGCCTTCCTTTTCTTCTCTCCCCCCGCTGGGGAAGAGGCTTTCTTCTTCTCCTCCTCACCTTGGTGAGAGGAGTCGGCCTCGGATTCATCATCCGATAGCACCTGAAAATGGGAACTCTTCCGAGTCCCCGTGGCCTTCTTCTTGGCCTTCTTCTTCGGCACCACATGGGGTGCCGGAGCCAGCAGCCCCATCAAACGAGCGTCCGCTGGGTCCTTTGGCAGTGGGGCCGGACAGATAGCCTGTTCGGCCTTCTTCAGCCAGTTCCTGTCAAAGGAAATGGAGTTTAGATCCCGCATAGAGTCAAACTATGGAAAACAAGCGTCCCTTAAAGGGCAAAATCACTTACCTCGTCAGCTGGACGCTCCGAGCTGAATCCGCGATCTTCGGTAGCGGACGCGGGAGCCTCGGCGCCTTTGAACAGCACCTTCCAGACATCTTCGTACGTAGTGTCAAAGAGCCCATTCAGAGTCTGTTGCTGCGCCGGATCGAACTCCCACATGTTGAAGCCCCGTCGTTGGCACGGGAGAATCTGGCGGATGAGTATGACCTGGACTACGTTGACAAGCTTGAGCTTCTTGTCCACTAGCTTTTGGATGCAAGCTTTGAGTCCAGTCAGCTCCTCCGAATCACCCCATGTCCGGCCGCTCTCCTTCCAGGAGGTGAGCCGTGTGGGGATGCCGGATCTGAATTCGGGGGCCGCTGCCCATTCGGGGTCACGCGGCTCGGTGATATAGAACCACCCCGATTGCCACCCCTTGATGGTTTCCACGAAAGTGCCCTCGAGCCAGGTAACGTGGGACATCCTGCCCACCATGGCGCCTCCGCACTCCGCTTGACTGCCCTTCACAACTTTTGGCTTGACACTGAAGGTCTTGAGCCATAAGCCAAAGTGGGGCTGGATGCAGAGGAAGGCCTCGCACACGACGATAAATGCCGAGATGTTGAGGATGAAGTTCGGGGCCAAATCATGGAAATCCAGCCGTAGTAGAACATGAACCCCTGGACAAAGGGATGGAGTGGGAAGCCCAGTCCGCGGGGGAAATGGGGAAGGAATACTACCCTCTCATGGGGCTTGGGGGTGGGAACAAGCTCTCCCTCGATGGGGAGCCGGTGCGCGATGTCGCTGGACAAGTATCCGGCGATGCGCAGCTTCTGGATCTGCCCCTCCGTGATGGAGGAGGCCATCCACTTGCCTCCTGCTCCAGACATGGTTGGAGAAGGTTGAGGTGAGATGTGCGGGCTTGGGCGCTGGAGCTCGGGTTCACGGAGATCGATAAGCCAAGGAGGAAGAAGGCGCAGGTAATAGGGTTGGATCTTTATCCCCTTATATGGGCGGACGAAAACATGCGTCTCCACCGGCCTGATAAAACTCGCTTATCCCCCAAGCGCCGCAATCAATGTCGCGGTTGGGTTACCCACGTCTGTATTGATGGGGATCCCGGAATAAGGGGAACACGATCTCTGCTTCGACAAGACATGCCAAGGAAACCGCTTCGCTAAACGCACTGAGGTGGTACAATATAAACGATTTAAGTAAAGGCTTGGTAGTGGTGTGACATCACATCATCAAATACGTCAGCAGATTGAGCTTGTGTAAATATTATTCTCTCTACGGTGGTATGTGGAAATTATTTTTGCAGAGCCGGACACTATCCTGGTGTTCGCAATCTTCTATAAATTATTTGGAGGAGGAACCCACCTTGCAATGCCGAAGACAATATGCGCGCCGGACTCGTCGTCATTGAAGCCTGGTTCAGGGGCTACTGAGGGAGTCCTGGACTAGGGGGTGTCCGGATAGCCTAACTATCATCATCGGCCGGACTCCAATACTATGAAGATACAAGATTGAAGACTTCATCCCGTGTCCGGATGGGACTTTCCTTGGCGTGGAAGGCAATCTTGGCGATACGGATATGTAGATCTCCTACCATTGTAACCGACTCTGTGTAACCCTAGCCCTCTTCGGTGTCTATAAAAACCGGATGGCTTTAGTCCTTAGGACGAACAATAATCATACCATAGGCTAGCTTCTAGGGTTTAGCCTCCTTGATCTCGTGGTAGATCTACTCTTGTAACACACATCATCAATATTAATCAAGCAGGACGTAGGGTTTTACCTCCATCAAGAGGGCCTGAACCTGGGTAAAACATCGTGTCCCTTGTCTCCTGTTACCATCCGCCTAGACGCACAGTTCGGGACCCCCTACCCGAGATCCGCCGGTTTTGACACCGACAGTAATCGATCCAGAAATCATACCAAGGTTACAGAATGATTTGGTGCAATGTCTTGTCAGTTTCGAGTTGGTGTTCCCACCATCCTTCTTCAACATCATGACACACGTCCTAGTTCACCTTTGCGAAGAGATTAACGTTTTGGGTCCTGTATTTCTACACAATATGTTCCCCTTTGAAAGGTTCATGGGAGTCTTGAAGAAATATGTTCATAACCGTGCTAGGCCAGAAGGAAGCATCTCGAAAGGCCATGAAAATGAGGAGGTCATTGAGTTTTGTATTGACTTTATTCCTGACCTTAAGCCGATTGGTGTTCCTGAATCGCGACATAAGGGCATACTGGATGGAAAAGGCACGCTAGGAGGGCATCAAATAATATGTATGGACGGGCATTCTCTCACTTAAGCACACTACACAGTTCTACAGAATTCCGCCTTGGTGGCTCCGTATAAGGAGGAACACAAGAATTTTCTACAGTCCAAACACCCGGAGAAGTCTGACGACTGGATTACACGCGAACAAACGAGGACTTTTGCCGGTTGGTTGCAGAAACGTGCCCTGAATGATGGCGATATTCAAAATGACCTGTACTCGTTGTCCCAGTTACCATCTTCGAATATAATGACTTCCAAAGGGTACCAGATAAATGGGAATACATTTTACACGATCGCCCAAGATAAGAAGAGCACCAACCAAAACAGTGGTGTCCGCTTTGATGCAACAACCAACACGGGAAAGGAAACATATTATGGTTACATAGAGGACATATGGGAACTTAACTATGGATCAGGTGATTTGAAGGTCCCTTTGTTTCGGTGCAAATGGGTCAATATGACACGAGGCGGGGTAACGGAAGACCCGCAATACGGAATGACAACAGTGGATCTCAACAATCTTGCTTATGTAGACGAACCATTCGTCCTGGCCAATGATGTGGCGCAGGTTTTTTATGTGAAAGACATGTCTACCAGGCTGAGAAAAAGAAAAGATAAGGAAGCAAATGGATCATACGATGAGCCAAAGCGCCACATAGTTCTTTCAAGAAAAAGAAACATCGTGGGAGTGGATGACAAGACAGACATGTCAGAAGATTATGAAAAGTTTGATGAAATTGCTCCATTCACAGTGAATATTGACCCAAGCATCCAGTTAAACGATGAAGATTTTCCATGGCTACGGTGCAAAGGGACACATGAGAAGAAAAAGTTTCACACTCAAAGATCAGGGATGTGATCGGCTTCACTATCATCACTTTCTTCTGTGTTTCACACCTAGGAGGGAATGTCTGTAATAGTGAGGGTAGTTAATTATGTGTTTTGGCATTTGAAACGCGAAGAAATTTTATGTGCAAACAAATTCTTTTCATGCATTTACTGATTTTTTCCAGCTAAATGACCCTAAAATTGAAAAGCATTTCAAATGAACTCAGAAAAGGTTGAAAGTTGGCATGGTATCATAATTTCATACAAATAGCATGTGCAAAAAAGTAGAGAGGGTTACGGCAAAAACTGGATACACTTCGTGTACAAAATGGACAATCTCTTTCGAAGTATCAGGGTTTCCGACGAAAACTAAACTGTTACAAAGGCATTTCATTTTTTAATAACCTAAGCACTAC
Source organism: Triticum dicoccoides (assembly GCF_002162155.2). NCBI lineage: Eukaryota > Viridiplantae > Streptophyta > Magnoliopsida > Poales > Poaceae > Triticum > Triticum dicoccoides. The sequence goes on along the minus strand of NC_041381.1, from coordinate 51,545,157 downwards.
CAAATTGAATATAATGATAAAACACACTAATATTAAACATAAGAAAAAAGAATCACTGAAAAAACTTTTTTCAACGTTAAGTTATTCACAAACTAGTGATTCACACAAATTTCAAATAATTCAAAATTTAAACTATTCAAATTTGAAAACTACCAGCACTAACAGAAAGTTTGTAAATTTTTGTACCTAAAGCAAAAATATTCACAAAGAAACTCTAAATACAGCAAAAAACAACTCAAAAATAAATAAAGCAAAAATAAATAAAGCAAAAAAAATTAAGAAAATAAAATAGCCTGCCTACTGGGCCAAAGCGGCCTGCATACGACTAGGAACACAACCTTTAGTTGGGCCAGGATGCAGGCCCGCAAAGGCCCAGTAGGCCCACAGGGCAGAAGAGGACAGGTAGGCCCAGTAGGCCTACTTAGGAGAGGAGCTCGATAGAGCTACCACACTGGGGCTTATAAACCAGTGCGGTAGCCCTTCAGGTAGCGAGGTGGGACTAAACATGCGCACCGCCTGGAGCCAGCGCACCCCCTTTAGTACCGGGTCTTGGCTCTAACCGATACTAAAGACCCCCCCCTTTAGTATCGGTTGGGGCCACCAGCCGGTACTAAAGGGGGTGCGCTTCCCGCCGCTTGGCCTGGCCAAAACAGACCTTTAGTACCGGTTGGTGGCTCCAACCGGTACTAAAGGTCCATCCTATATATACAACACTTAAAACAATTCAGTTTCCCTCTGTTTCTTCCCTCTATTTCCTCCCTCCGTCGCGCCGCCCTGCCCCGATCGACACCGTCCCCGTCGAGTTCGCCGCCCCCGCCCCTCGTCCCGACCCCGGCCGTCCCCGCCCCTCGTCGCCGGCCCCGTCGATGTCGCCGCCCCGGCCGTCCCCG